>NC_044060.1:15605408-15670408 GCF_902167405.1 Gadus morhua
TTGTATTCCTGTGATGCTAATTAGATGCTGTAAAAGAATGCCCTTGTTTTAAAGAGGACTTCCCGCCCGGTTTATGAGTCCATAAATCAGATGTGGAGCGCCACTCCGGTCTAGCTAGGGAACCATTGTCTTCTCTTCTTTGCAAAAATAAGTAAACATATTGTTGTCTTGAAGCAGATATTCAATCACATAGGCCAGCAGTAAGTTAATGTGTTAAATTTGAATTCAAAACCATAAAGTCAAAGGATGAATAACACACTAAAGATGCCCTAATCTTTATAGAGAACATAAAAGACAAATAAAAACATCACCATCAAGTAATATCAATAAATCTGTACCAAAGTCTCAGAGAGGTGGTGTTGATCCTCATTCAATTTCTCCCGTCTTTAGGGGAAAACGTCCCTCAACCGGAGCCGCTGAGCCCAGGGTCGCTTGGTGGGCAGACTGCGCCCCCCGGGGTAGACGGGCCCTCCCAGGACATGTGCAGCCCCTGCAGCCCCTGCAGCCCCACAGACTCCATCGTGGTGCGCATCTCCGAGGAGGAGCGGCACAAGTACGAGGACGAGATACGCAAGCTCTACAAGCAGCTCGACGACAAGGTGATGGACGTGGCCAGGGGCTGGGGGGATAAACACATCGATCACAGGCGGGAACGGGTGACACATCACATCACCGTAGACACGTTGTCATTTACTGCTCGCAAACAATCGATTGTGTTCCGGGCGTGTGTTTGCATTCTTCACCATGGCGTGCAACGATCCCATTAGAGATGCATTCGTTCATGTTTCATTCATGTAAATGGTTGCCAGTGTGAATGTACAGCAGCACTGCAATTTTGTTTACTTGACATCTGGTAATGGGAGTCATTTGGATGATTGCCACGTTTATTGTCATTTGTCGTAACTTGCCACAGCATGCCGTACACAAGGACTTCCCCATGTGCTTTATAAGCCGTCATTTCTGATTGTAATGCTTCTTACAGTTTCCATATCACCACTGACAATAATCCACTAATAGTGCCGGTGTTATGTGTCCCGTTTACCTCCGTATGTCTACACAATGTGTCAGCGGGAAATGGGAATATTCTAGTGGCTTTCAGGGTTTGTGGCGGCCCAGTAATAGCTTAGCGGATCCACATATCACTCTCCATCCCCGCTGAAATACATCAGGGATAGTGGTGGCTGGTCCCAAGTGCATGTGTAGAGCATAGTATATAGAATATAAATGTATACACTAAGCATCGTCACGTGCGTGTGTGTGTGTTCCAGGATGATGAGATCAACTACCAGAGCCAGATGGTCGAGAAGCTCAAGGAGCAGATGATTGACCAGGAGGAGGTAAAAGACTTCAGCTTCATGTCTGTCCTCACCCTCCCCTCCCAGACACACACACACACCCACACACATCTCCCTGGGGTTTAAATGCTGCATGGCTGGCAGTCCTCTATGTAGGAGCACCAGAATCGCTGTAAATGAGTAAAGGTAAGATTGCACGCCTTGAGTGAAACTCAAAGGGACATGCAAATGTTTTATCTTTTCGAGAGCTTGAGGGACCAAACGAAAAAAAAGATTCGGTCTTCACAAAGGCATAGTCAGCCCCTGTGAAACGCTTTACCAACATATGAGGAAAGTAGTGCGGTAGTAGGCTGCAGGGCTGCACTGGCAGGAATGACTGAAAGGTGCCTGCAGGGTGTTTATAACCCAGTAGTAATGCCACCAATGTATTTTTTTCTCTCCTGTTAGCCTTCCCAAAGGATTTATTGTTCCAATTCTGTCACCGTCGCATGACAAGTAGCTGTTTAAAATGACTGTTTACATTAAGTTTGGGACCACTGATAGAGCTACAAATACATTGTTTCCTAAGAAGTTTTCAGAGGGCTCTAACCCTTTTTAAACAGAAAGGTTAATAGCCCTAGGCCGGGGAACTTTAATGCTTACTGGTGGACAAGTTCTAAAGAATAATGTAATCGACAATCAATTTTTGAATAGTCCACATTAATATAATACCTTTTTTTCTTTAGAATTTGTCCACCCCTAAACATAAAGTACCCCTAGGGGTAGTACTTTTCCGATACCCGCATCAACATCAATAACATTTGAATACTAATATTCACATGCACAATGTTTCTAAGCGATCTTGAACGCAACCATATTATTAAAACCGTTTTCTTTTTTTATTGGTGCTACAGCTAAGAAGCCATTGACTATATAAACGCCCAAGGCATGCAGCTGGCAGAGACACACGCCAGGATCCCTGCATACCCAGAATAAGCTGAATCATTACACAGATAAAAAACCCATGTTTCTCCCCTCTTCTTTTGTGTTCACCTTTCGTGTTCATCTTTGCAATGCCAGATAACAGCCTGGCAACAGCCTGTTTAATCCTCCAAAAATGACAGTCCTTGGAGGTGGTGGTAGAGGGGGAGGGTGTACTCACCTTCAGATCCCTTTCGTAGAGGGTAGACCGGTGGTAATGTAAGTTGGAGAACCACTTTATCCTTATTTGGCCTGGTATCTCCATCGGCAGGCAACCTGGCTGGTGTTAGACTTTCAATTTTCAGCCTCCACTTATCCATTTAGCCGACTAAACGGCTGTAAAGAGCTGCAACCAGCACAGGCTCACACACACACACACACACACACACACACACACACACACACACACACACACACACACACACACACACACACACACACACACACACACACACCCAGTGGTCTTCCATATTCACTTCAGTCATCCATCTGGAGCACAAAACAATAGTTTTGCAGTGGGTTGAAGTGAAGAATTTTCCAGCCGCTCTCTGGCAGGGTGCTTCTGGGTTTCACAACAAGCCTGCAAGCTCAAATGGCCTCTACAGGGCGTTGTCAGGATTAATGGCCGTGCCTTTGCCTTACATAATGATCCCATCACTGCTTTAGAAGTGCTGGTGCATTATACAAGTGGTGAATTGTATATGTGCCTTGTGTGATGTGTTTTGAGTTCTATACAGCCAGAGGAAATATGTAAAAAAAAAAAAATGAGATAATGTATAAATGTTACGTGCTTCATATAATTACCTTTTATGTGAAGCGTGATGGCTCATTATGCGTTGCTCGATTGTTCAGCTATTATGTTAATGCCTAACGTCTGACATGTAATAGTTTGAGTCCTATTAAAAAAAGGACTGAAAGCCTAATCTCGTATAAATCCAAAGGACCATTTCATAATCAAATGTGGCTTAATGCATGGCCACGGTTTACAGACTGTAAACACCTCTACTGTGTCGCCTAGTCGACCACCACCATCAGAACCAACGGCTCCACCACCAACACCACCCCCACCGCCAACATCCCCACCACCACCATCAACCCCACTATCACCACCCTCACCACCACCACCATCCCCACCAACGCCCCCCTCATCCACCGCTCTATCACCATCCACTTGTTTCACTTTCATCTCGCGACCCAGAAATGAGCCGAGATGGAGATCAATGCGAGGCCCGCGTTACCTCATCCCCCTGAGCGCTTATGGGCCCCTGGGTGTGTTCCAGCTGCTGGCGTCGTCCCGCGGGGCCAGTGAGAAGGTGCAGTCGGAGCTGTCCCGCCTGCAGAGGGACAGCGCCTCAGCCAAGACAGAGGTGAAGGAGGTGCTGGAGGCCCTGGAGGAGCTGGCCCTCAACTACGACCAGCGGAGCCTGGAGGCCGAGGAGAAGAGCCACAAGAACAAGCTGCTGGCCGACGAGCTGGCCAAGAAGATGGTGGGTCTCCTTTATTCCATCCCTTTTCCTGTTTTGTTTTTGGTTGTTCTTTCTTCTCGTCTTCCTGGGTCTGGTTGCCTCCACCGTCTCCATCTATCTATCAGAGGGGGAACGTTTTTGCTTTCTCTCTGAGATGATTTATAGGAACAGACCTGCTGCTGTCCAGGGACACCGGTTGCTCATTCCAGATAATTGATTTGTTAATCGGAGAGGAGCTAATGATCAACAGTAGCTTTCTCTCCTGATCCTTGGAGAATGACGGATGAGCGAAGCATGTTGGAAGTCTTTGTCTTCTATTGATAATATCATTATTTGGTTGAGCATCAATCAATAGTATCCAAACTAGATGTAAAACAGCATTAGCTTCCGGGTAACAGTGTGTGTATGCATGCCACAAGCAGTAGGTCTAGAATATATTAAAGGTAAGTGGTCTGGAGAAACTAGCTTGAATAAGCTCAATTTTAAAAGTTTAAGCTGAAAAAACCACATTAAACATGTGACTACCTTGCTAGCTTTAGCCAAAGGCCTGCCTAGCCTGGGGAAGACTTAGGCAAAATGAGCGCACATGCAGAATGTGTGCCGTTGCCCGAATAGGTAGGCAGAAAGACAGCTAAACCATCCTATCATTTCAGGCCACATGAAAGTTTTGGCCGAGCTTAAAGGCCCGTCAGCGCATTTTATTTATTCATTGCTGTTGGGATGTAAGGAGAATTTCAATAAATATGAGCAAAAAAGCTTCGAAAATAAATGCACCACCCTAACTCAAGGGCGTACACGCTCATGGCATGAATATGTATAGACAGAGATACAGGGGACATACAGAGACTTGATAGGAGGCGGGTTAGAAATATATGGGAGAGGCATCCACACACCCTGAGAGAGATCTCTCAGGGTGTGTGGTGTGCTTGTTCACAACAAGGGAAGACCTCCAATCTGCCTTCAAAAACATTCCTTATTCCTGACAATGCTGGACGACGATTTAATGAACTGTGTTCATTAAATCGGGTGGGGCTGCTTCTTTCTCCAGCTTATAACAACAAACCCGTCCCCTGTAAGGTCATCTTTTATGGTGCAGTGTTAACTTGTTGTGGCTCTTCCAGGTTGTTTCCCACAATGACTGGCCGACTGGCCTGGTTGACTGCATTTATCACCTGCTCCACACCCTCCCCCCAAGCTGTTTTCACCCATGTTTCTTCCCTGGAAGCTCCATGCCTGGGCCACAGGGGGGTGCAGGGGGTCCCAGAAGTGCCGTTATTCATGTCCTGCACCATCCATCTGTTCATCATCTGTTCATCATCACCCCCCCCCCCCCCCGTCCTTTTCATCGTCCGTCTGTCTGACGGAGTCCAACCTCTTTCATCACGCCTTGCATTATTTACATTGCAACTCCATGAAAGTCCTCCATTCATCTTCACCTCTTTATTGCCTCTGGATGAGGCCACCAAGGTCCTCTCAACAGGGGTTCATGTCAACGCATACATCTCTCGTTCCCTGCCCTTTCCTCCCCGCTCTCCTCCTCCTCCTCCTCCTCCTCCTCTTCCTCCAAACTTTTCAATCATCCCGGTCGCTTTACGAGCTGATTGATCGCCGTGTGTTGTGTGCCGCCCCTTTGTGTTGAGTTAATGTCAAGGGAGGACAGGAAGTGGCCCCGAGAACGCCCGCTGTGCGTGGAAGCTAACGTTGCTAATCAAGGCGGGCGGATAGGTTATTGATGACGCGGCTCATTGACCAGTTCTTCTTCTCGCCTCACACACCCGTGGAGCCCTTAGCCGTACACCTGACGCTTTAAACTCCCGAGTCTTGGAGGGGGGTGCAGTTCCTTAATTACCGTAATGGCGCAGCTCAGTTCATCTATCATGTTGACAACCGGATACCGTGTCCAGTAGCGAGAGACGAATAAGAGCCAACACTTTTATGCATCCAGAAAATAAAGTCTTTGATACCAGATGTTATTAGTGGTGTGAAGAATGAAGAAAATGTGCAAACCGGGGCTGGGGGGCCGGCCACGTCTCTGGATAAATGTCACAGAAAGACTGAATGATTTGTTGCTTGATTAGATTGTGTCTCGGTTAGATTTCTAGTTCACTGCTAGGGTCTCTCAAACGGTCGAAGCAGAATTGAGCGAGCCCGGGTCGAGCCGGTGACCGTTCGAGTAGGACTAATCCATCATCCATTCCATTCAATTAATGGTATTTGAATAAATAAAACTTTATTTGACCCCAGGCAGGGAAATGTCGATGTTTTCAGCAGCAAGAATAGAGGTGAAAATAGGGATGCCAAGTAAACATGCAATACAAGTTTATAATACAAGAATTTTCTATTTTGCCAATTCACAAATTAAATATCTATCAGATATGTTTATTCATTCACAAGTTTATTTACAGAAACCAAGATCTCACTGAAAGCTTTTAGTCTTTGTTTACTCACTCATTTAACGTACATTCACATCGTACTAGACACAGCATTAATAACAACCTATCTTTACCCTTTTCCCGCACATCACATCATCAATTTAGTATGTCTTATAGAGGCCCTGCATTATGGAATGTATTACCTCCCTTATTAAGATCCATATCATCCCACTCACTCTTCAAAAAGCAGCTCAAAAAACATCTTTCTCATTCATGAATCATCTTATCATTGAATTTTGATTATTTTTGATTTATTTATGTACTCTGTCTCCTTACTTTCTAAAGTTTATTTGTTAGCCTTATAAATATTATTTGATTGTGATTATTGACAGGGGTGGAACTCTTGTACCAGCCCATTGGGCTTCGTTCCCTCCTTGCACCATTACTGTGAATGTTTGCTAAATAAATTAACCTAAACCTAAAGACATATAACGTAATATTAATCAAGAAACAAATGAACATGAAAATGTATTGAGTGTTTGTGGGTGATGGGAAGCAGCCTCACCTGACTTGAGTCTGACAGATTAGGCTCTGGGGGCTTGGCGAGGCTGCACACCTTGGGTGCATAGGACACTGAAATCATCTATCACAACACACACTCAAGAGGGACAGACTTGACATGCAAGAGGATTACACCTGCTCTGACTGTAACCAAGTTTCAAACTCTACAATTAACCGGTCCTATACATTCTCCACCTGTGTCCTGTGTCAGAGCAGCCAAGTAAAGCCAAACAGGTGGCATGTGGCAAGGAACAATGCTCCGAAATGTATTGATGAAGTGCACAAGGTGTGTTATTCTAAGGGTTAGGCTTTAGGCCTTTGAACTGGCCAATAGATGTCAACGTAATCATTTGGCATTTGAACTTCCTTCAAATGCTGATTGATTAAGAGCCTTCCTCAAATTTATTCTTATATTTCATGAGTGCCAATTTCTGGCTGAATACGAGATTGAGAAGGGCACTCTCAGCTCCATCGCTCCTCCACAGAGCTGTCCTCATGCTGCACCCATCCATCCCTCTTATCCCTGCAGCATATTGATTTTACGTTTCCCATTTAAGCAGCTGCTCATCGGGGTTAAAGTTAACATAATCGGTCGGTGAAATGCTTAAGTGCTTCAAAGAATAAGATTCTCCTAACTCTATGATTATCTTCTTTTACTTTCTTTTTACCAAACCTCCATGCATTTCCTCACCCCTCTCCCTCCGATCTCTTCTTGTTATTGTCTCTCTGTGTCCGCTGCTCATTCCCAATGCCTCTCACGTCTGGTGCTACCCCTCCCCCCCACACACACCCACACCCACACACACACACACATACACACACACACACACACACACACACACACACACACACATACACATACACACATACACATAAACAAACCCACACACAAACACACACACACACACACACACACACACACACACACACATAGACACACACACACACACACACCCACACACACATACACACATACACACATACACACACACATACACACACACACACATACACACATACACGCGCACACACACACACACACACACACACACACACATACGCACACACACACAAGCACACGCACACTCTTTCACAGACACACACACACACACACACACACACACACACACACACACACACACACACACACACACACACACACACACACTAATGCACCTTTATATTCCTCATACCAGACCCGCCTGGTGGCGTTGGAGGCGGAGCTAAGCCGTATCCAGGAAGCCAGCGGTCGCCAGCGGAAACGCATCGCAGAGGTGCTGAACCGGCTGATGAGGGACCTGAGTGAGTTCGGCACCGTCCTGGGATCTGGGGACGCTAAGCTGGTGAGGGGACCCTTCACAAAGCCTCCCAATATGCTGATGACCACAATCTGCCCAGTCGTTTTATAGACATCATAGCCCTGTGGGCCCAGTATTGTCCCTGTACGTGTTTTTGAAACTACCTTACACAACCTCTCCTTTGGTGTTATGTAGAAAACTGTGTGCCAGATCGTCCATGTATTGCTTAAGGCATTACAGACATATTGAAAACCTGTCTATTCGAGGCTTGGTCAAACTGCGGTTTTGCTTCAGCGGTTTAATTAATATTGATGGGTTTGTTGTATTTTACATGGCTCATTTCATCGCCAAATGTCACCTTTATGGCTGTTGAAAAAAAAATAAAACACCAGAGTGTTTCTTAGGGTCTTGCTTACTATTTTGCTTCCCAATCAATCTTTCTGCCTTCCTCTGACAACCCCTCCCTCCCCTTCCACTTCCACCCCTCCCCGATCCGCCCTAACCATCCCCATCCATCCCCCTGCTCCCTCTATCCTCCCCCCTCTCCCCCCTCTCCCCCCTCTCCATCTCCACATCCACCACCCCCGGCGCGGTTTTCCCCCCGGCCCAGCCTGTGGAGGTCTCCGGGGGGCTCGAGGAGGAGTTCACGGCGGCGCGCCTCTACATCAGCAAGATCAAGTCGGAGGTGAAGTCCATGGTGAAGCGCTGCCGCCACCTGGAGAGCCTGCAGACAGAGTGCTGCCGCAAGATGGAGGAGACGGGCCGGGAGTTGTCCTCCTGCCAGCTTCTCATTTCCCAGGTGAGCGATGACTCACGTTCCTCTTCTCAGCCAATATGGTACAATGCACTTTTTTTTTTTTGGTCTTTTGGAAGGCTTCGTCTGATGAATGTCTTTTTGGTCGGACTGGTCATGTCAAAGGTTGCTTCAAAGTACCGGTACACACCATGCACTGAGATGAGCACGGTTGGTAGTAATGGGAGTGAGAGCTGCTGTGAGGTTTGAGAGGGGTTTAATATAGAGAGAGAGAGAGAGAGAGAGAGAGAGAGAGAGAGAGAGAGAGAGAGAGAGAGAGAGAGAGAGAGAGAGAGAGAGAGAGAGAGAGAGAGAGAATTTAAAAAAATAAAAAAGAGAGAAGAGATTTCGGGACTTAATGACTTAATGAAACATCCCGCCATTTGTCTGTCAATGAAAATGGTTTTATTCAAACACAATAATTGTATGTCACACGCATACTACACAAGATGTATTCCCGAACCAATCAGGGAAGAGCCCTCACGTCTCACAGTAGAGACAAGTATGTAGGCGCAGCTCAGCCGTCGATTTGCATGCGTACTCCTGACCCAATCGTGTTGTTTGTGTTTGTTTGTGCGATCTTTGCAACAGAACTATTTGTCCAACACGGGTGTATGTGGGCGTTCAAGTTCGGACCAACAGCGGTGAAGACTCTTCTGTTTATCGCACTTTGTTTTGTATATGCAACAGCCAAAGTGTGTACCAGCATGGAGTATCGTATTGTTGCCGACCTGCACTCGACCTACGCTCAAGACACACTCCTGGATCTCCTTAACACAGCGGGACATGCAGAGTACAGCAACAGCCAGGCTGCTCCATAGCCTCCCGGGGAAACTGGAACGACCCAGCAAGCCTGAGAAAGACACGAGCAGGGCTGGTAGCTAATGTCCCTGGGGAACTAAACGACCATCGAATGACTCGAGAAGGAAGCCACGCAGAGCAGCTCGAACATTGAGGCGACTGCGGTGTCACAGACCCTCCCAGCGCTATCTGCTATATTCCGTGCCAATCTGCCCTCAATGAACGACAGAATGGATGGGATAATGGCCTATTCAAGGAATTCATTTAAAAGCTGTGAGGCCGCTATACTATGAATCGGGGCTACACAGGCCCCTGCAACGGACTCATTCTACGCCATGAACCTTTTTTGGGTATTGGATATTTGCACAAGGATGCTATGCATCTGCAAAGAAGATCCAAGGAAATTAGAGTGAAACGTAGGCCACTTAGGCAAAGGGTGCCAAGGAAAAAACAAAATTCTGAATACTGAGTTGGCATCTGGAAATTAACTTAACACCCTTTTCAGCAAGGTATGATACCACAAGGAGCTCTGATGATGCAAGGAGGGGTTTGAAGATGAGCAGATATTTAAATATCCCAGCTGGCCGGCATGTTTCGACGCCACAATGCATGGAGGTCAAGCGGCCCTCAGAACATCACTGCCTCTGTTCTGAAGACATACAGCAAGGAGCTGGCCCCGTTGTGCCAGCCCATTTTCCAACATCGACTGACTATACACACACACTGTCCACACAGTCTGAAAAGACTTCACGATTCATCCCACTTCCTAATAAACCGTGCCCCAAGGGGTACAAGGACTTTGGACTGGCAGCCCTAACCTCAATATTAGTGAAATCATTCAAGGGAATCATCTCAAATATGCGCATTAATCGAGGATATGCTTGACCCGAACCAGTTTGTGTACAAGCGACAGGACTAACGATACGGTCGCTACCCTCATGCACCTTGACTCAAAACATCTGGATGAACTCAAAATACAACCATATGCCAGAGTGCTGTTCATAGAGTTCTGTTCTGCATTCAACACAACATAGTCAGACATACTGCTCCTAAAAATACATCAGTTGTAGATTAGGACATATTTTATACACTGGTACTCTTCCTTCTGGTACCATCTACATTTTGACCCCTTGTAAGGGTCAATAATGCCTACCATCCCCCCCCCTCCTTAATAACTGCAGAGCTCTACATCGTTGTATCAGCTCCCCAGTGCTACTCACCCTTTACACCAACGCCGGTGTTACTAATGTGTCTATTCTACTGTCCACTCCATCTTCAAACCCTCCGATGATACGACTGATGAAGGAGGGGGAGGAGCCAGATCGCTACATGGACAGGGTCAACAGAGTGGTTCAGTGGCGTGACTATAACACTCTCACACTTAATGTCCTCAAGTACAGAAGAGCTCCTCTTTGAAACCGCTCATTACAAACACATTGCCCCGGTGACAATTCACAACCGACCCATGAAACAAACATCATCTTTCAAATACCCGTGGGGGCACGTTGACAGTGCACAGTGCTGGACCTACCGTCTGGACTTCAACTGCAATAAGGTAGCGCAGAAGTTCTGCTTTTTGAAGGAGACTGTGAGGAAATCCTCTCTTTATCCTCCTGCTCCAGCATCCCACGACACAGAGGCTCTGGTTCCGCGGCCTCTCATTCCAATTGCAGGCCAGGATTCTACAGCTCCTGGGATTCTGCTCTTAGCTGGGGGTTCGCTCTGTGGAAGATTCCTTAGCACGCCCTCTCGACTTGCTGAGGAAATGTCCCTGGGCCCGATTCATGTCCTACATAAAACTCCTTCCCTCTGTAAGGAGTTTTAGGGTGCCCGGCTGCAGGACCAATCAGTTCAAGCACTCGTTACACGCTCAAATGGACTAAGCTTCCACCCACACGTGTGTGTGTGTGTGTGTGTCTGTGTGTCTGTGTCTGTGTCTGTGTGTGTGTGTGTGTGTGTGTGTGTGTGTGTGTGTGTGTGTGTGTGTGTGTGTGTGTGTGTGTGTGTGTGTGTGTGTGTGTGTGCGAATGACTAATGTTCTTCACATTAGACGTCCTTCTATGTCAGATGTTCTTGTTTGTCAGACGTTATTTTTATGTTGTTGATGATTGCTTGATGTCATGCGAGAAAATTGTTGGTGTGAAGATGGATAGAATTGTATTACTATTGTTATTATTATAATTGATATTATTATCATTATTATAGAGGGGCAGGCACAGTCAACCAGCATAGAATAGTCTCACAGCGCATTTAAATCAATGGATGGCTAAGCTCTCAAATCCTCCTTATTGCAGCATTAATTTATATTGCTGTGAGGGACACTCAAAATATATTGTTTCTGTATAAATACTGTTCTGGTGATGTTTGGGATCTTCAGGTTGTTCTTGGTCGGTTGGGTCTTCTTGGGTTAGATCTCTAATGAAACCATTAATGATGAGCGTGGTGCTCCTAAAATATTAATTAAAATGTTCCTCTGTCTGCCTAATGTGAATTGCAGGCGGTGAGTGTTTCAGAATGTGACCATCCTAGAGATTAAAAGCCAATTCTAATTTCCACAAGGGTGTCATTAATATTTAATACAGCCCATTGACCTGGCTCAGTGAATCATAAAAAAGCTCTTGCAGAAAACAGAAAACGAAAAAAGGTTTGACAGTGCCGTAGGTGGGTGCTCTCGTGATGAGAGGTTTGTCTCACGCTGCCCTTGTGATGTGGTCATGTGACTTGCAGCACGAGGCCAAGATCCGCTCGCTGACGGAGTACATGCAGGAGGGGGAGCAGAAGAAGAGACGGCTGGAGGAGGGCTACGACTCCCTGAGCGAGGAGCTTGCCATGCTCCAGGCCCGAGGTACACCCCACCGCCTAGCCCCTCCACCCGGTGGGGCAGCGAGCATATGGTCCGTTCAGACATCGGTCCTATCATTATTATAGCTGCTGGGATGACAGGGTTGGAGAGGGGGAGAGAGCAGAAAAGAGTGGAAAAGAGGTTGGTTTGATTGGACTGTTCATTGATTGCTTGAAAGCAATCAACCTATGCTTGAAATGAGCCCGAGGGACGAATAGATTGCACACCACACCATGTACACCAGTCACCGACCCACCACATCAGATCATTCCCCATCACTGACTAAATCAGGTCAGGCAATCTACTACGTGTATAGCAGGTCGTCATCTATTTTTGTTGCGTGAACTCACTCGAGGCTAGTAAACCATGTGAGACTAACCTAACCACACGTCAAGCTAAATCGATAAAAGCGCACGGAAACAGGTGGATTGACTAGGTAGGTCGATTTCTGTGCCGTACGTTTACCGTACTGTACAACACACATGCATCAATAGTGTGTAATGTCAGGTCAGCGGGCAGGCCAGTTATTCCCACTGTTGCGTCCCAGGGAAGTGCATCAAGTGAGCAGTGGATTAAAGATTGGATGGATCAATTCTGGCCCTGCTCCAGAATCCCAGCACAGAAAATATGTCAAATCCTCAAGCAGTTTAGCCCTGCAATAGGATGGAATGACATAAGCATCGGCACCTCTCTCGCTCAGCACATCAATATGAGAGCAGAAACACGTCGAAAATAGAAGGCTTCGTATTACACCACCAGCAGCACATATGGAAGCATTAACTAATACTGCAGAAGCCATCAGTCGCTGTTCCAGACTCTCCTTCCTCCTCTTCCTCCTCTTCCTCCTCACTCTTACTGCTAAGGACACTTCAAAACATCAACATGAAGGGTCTTTGCGGGTGTGTAACACATGCACGCACGCAAACGCACGCACGCACTCACGCACACACAAACACACAATGTCGAATGAAAGACATTGATTTTAAAATTCATTGAGTGATCGCAGGCAGAAAAATCACTATGAAAATGCAGACCACTTACTGCTACCAAAATTATTTTCTTCTGGATACACAGCTTTCCACCTAAATAGCCATCGTAGGATTTTTGAAGATAATGATATCAAGATCTCATATTATCTCTCCCTCGCTCTCTCTCTCTCTCTCTCTCTCTCTCTCTCTCTCTCTCTCTCTCTCTCTCTCTCTCTCTCTCTCTCTCGCTCTCTGTCTCCCTTCGACTTCTTTCATAAATGTGTGTTTTTGTTTGTTTGTGTGTGTGTGTGTGTGCTTCAGAGACTTTGGCCCAGGTTTCCAGGAGGGAGAAACAGATGGCTGTCAAGGAATCTGATGATATACAGGTAACCATGGTGACAGCCTGACCAATTCGGCAAAATGACCCATTATCACCACCGGCCATTGAGATTGTGAGCGTATGTGTCTTTGTGAATGTGTTTTTGTAGGAGTTGACACGGGTTTTATATGCCCATTTATTCTTCAGTCTATGAATGTCCATCTGTACATTTGTGTGTGCATGTAAGTGTGTGTGTGTGTGTGTGTGTGTGCTTGCGTGTGCACGTGCGTGCATGCATGAATGCATGTGTGTGTGCACCCAGCCCATCTGCACCGATGAGAGTAACTCTCTCTGTGTATCGGCCGTAATTTATGTGGTCCTGTCTGGCTGCATTATGCCTCTCTCTCATCCTCAGACATGTTTCTCTATCTTGTCTCTCTATCTCCTCTCACCGTCTGTGACCCCCCCCCCGCCCCCCACTCCCCTTCGCTCTCTCTTCCTCTCCCCTGCCTCCTCCCGCATTCCCACTCTATCTCTCTCTCCTGCTCTCCCTTCCTCTCTGCCCCATCTACTTCTACCCTACCATCTCTCTCTCTCTCTCTCTCTCTCTCTCTCTCTCTCTCTCTCTCTCTCTCTCTCTCTCTCTCTCTCTCTCTCTCTCTCCCTCTCCTCCCCTTGCTTCCACCCTCCCTAATCTCTCTCTCTCTCTCTCTCTCTCTCTCTCTCTCTCTCTCTCTCTCTCTCTCTCTCTCTCTCTCTCCGTCTCACGCCCTCTGCTCCACTTGCTTCCACCCTCCCGGGTATCTCCCTCCCGTATCTCTCCATCGCTCTCTCTCACTCACTCTCCCTCTCCCTCCTCCACTTGCTCTCTCCCCCCCCCCCCCCCCCCCCCCCTCCTGTATCTCCCCCCCCTCTTCCCCCCCCCCCCCCCCCCCCCCCCCCCTCCTGCCTCTCCCCCCCCTCCCTCCCCCCCCCTCCCCTATCTCAGAGAGCCCTGGAGCAGCAGATGGAGGTGCGTCGTCGGGCTCACAGCAAGCAGCTGGGACGCCTGCGGGACGAGATCAATGAGAAGCAGAAGACAATCGACGAGCTCACAGAGTCAGTGCACTGCCCATATCTTTACTCCCTCCGCCCCCCCCCCCCCCCCCCCCCCCCCCCAGGGGCGGGTGGGGGGGGGGGGGGGGAGCCATCGCTTGCCCAGGAGACATTAGAGGTCATATGGAATGGTTATTTGGAGGTTTGCTTCAATCTCTTTCACATGCTTCAAGGTTGTCCGGCTCACGCTGGATTTAAACACTGCGGACGAGACGTTGAATATCAAAAGCAAAATCCAATAAATATATTTACTGAGATACACTATAAAATTAATTAATTTAATCAACCCACTATATTTGTAGTGCAGAATCACGATGGAGGGATGGTCCCAATCCACTTTACAATTAAGAAGAATACTTAAGACAAAGCTCGCAGCAAGCAGATGCAATTATTAAAATAAAACCACCACATTAAAAACATCAGTCTTCATTTAAAGATTTCAACTGAACGTTCCTCTTTCACTTGTAGTGGAAGACCATTCAAGAGAGGAGGGGCACGGGAGGCGACAGATCTTTCGTTAATCGAAGGACTGAGCAAGAGATCAGTTTGAGAGAGCAAAGAGGGCGTGGCGGTGTGTATGGCATCATAAGCTTGGATAAGTAAGGTGTTGCAAGTCCATGTGCCTTACAACTTCAAAGAAGTTCAAAGCCACTCTGGCTTACACCACTAGCCTGTGAAGAGAGGACAGAATAGGTGTTATTTGATCAAATGTTTCAGGTTTCTTTTCAAGATTCTTCTCTGCACCATCCTGACAAGCATAGGTAGTCATAGAATAGGTCAGATTTGGGCAATATTACTAAGCAGAAAAAATACTGTCTTGGTAATAGCCTTGAGATGGGACTGGAATAGGGGACCAGAATAAAATGAAAGAAATCGGATTTGCAAATGATGTCACCAAGGGTAAGAATATAGATGGAGTAGGGCAAAGGGCCAGGGCCCCTGGAGCACAACAATCTTTCAGAGATTCATTCAGATCGCACTTTTGTAACCTACACGTTGAGCTCTATTGGAATACTATAAGGTGAAACATGAAATCACCGCTGTTTGATTACCAATATGCTTCTCCAAGCAGCATAGAGGTATGCTGTGATTAACGGTGTCAAAAGCTGAACTCAAGCCTAGGAGCACCGACATTGATGTTAAGTTAGAATTAAGTATTAATTAAGTTTGGTCAAGGCAGTTTCAGTAGAAGGACGGGACCAAAACACTGACTGAAGTGAATCAAAAAGATTTTGGTTGGATAAGCAGGCAGTTAATTGATCATTGACAGCCCTTTCAAGCAATTTAAAATAAAATTAAGATTGAAAATTGGTCTATAGCTGTTCAGAATTTTGCAGATCAACACGGCAGATATAAAGGCTGAGGGCAAAGAGAGCAAAGGAAGCAAATTATTGATACTATCAAGAATAGGACAATTTAAAACCGGGAACAGTTCCTCAAAAATATTTGATGGTAAAGGGTCTAATATGCACATTTTAAGTTTGGAAGTCATTACCAGGCTGGTGAAGTCCTCCAGGGAAATAATTTCAAACGATTAAATAGTGCACTTGGTCCGAGTCACACTGCCTGCATTTATCAACGTATTGGAGGGTTCATAGAAATCATTCTGAGGAAAGTGTTGACCAGTGTAATTATCTCGCGGAGATAGAGCTATTTTGCAGTGTGTTCTCTGTGAGTTTAGCAACGATTCCTTTGATGAATGTTAACCGCTTTAGGTTAATCGGCTGTGCACAGAAAGTGCACGAATCTAATTCTGAAAACCCTGGATTGAGGCTAGGCGAGAAATCTCTTGTTCAGTGTACGGGTGCCTTTGTTTTCTGTATGCGCATGGATATGTGTCAGGCTCTGAACACATACTTGCAGTACAGAGAGAACATCGAAAAGACACACAGGAGTGGCATGAAACCCGAACATGTAAATTAGAGGAAACATCCACATCAGTCCCCCAGTGAATTTCCACTCTTGTGCTTGGTATTCTTCACATGAAGGGTAAAGTCTAGACTAGTAAAAAGATCCATATATATAGTCTACTTTCCCGCTCATTCATTTACATTAAAATCACCCAGTAAAATACTCTCATATTTGACAAGAACAATAATTCACAGCATTCACTCTTAGAAAATGTGGATTGTGCTTTGGAGGTCCAAGGTTAATTCCACAATGTTACTTTCTCAAAACCATGGCTTTAAATGCAAAGGTTGCTGTGGGCCATCAACGCACACACTCAAGGAGAGATCTCCTGCATGGCAAAATGGAGCACCAGAGCCGTGTATCATTATCTACTACCTTCTACAATAAACCAGCTTTCCACACCACCAGCCTGTGTCCTTTGTCTGGAGAAGTCCAGTAAAAGTCAACCAGGTGGTGTGTAGCAATTTACATTGTTACACTGGCTTTCACTGGGCTCTCCCGACAGAGGACACAGAGTGGTGATGTGGAAAGCCGGTTGATTGTTGAAGTTTGTAGATAATGATTCGTGACACAGCTACACAGCTATTTATTTGTGTAATTTATTTTGTGTTTCAGACAATTAAACATTTTAATTGTCGTCAGGGTAAGTTAGTCAGGTATAAAGGCCCTGTTGTTGGAATTGTGAAAAAGCACATATTTGATTAATTTCTAGATTGTTGTGCAATAATGATGCAAAAAGGTCCCGGTCTAATAATTGTCAATATCTTTTTAAGAATGCTTATCTTGTTACCATGTGGCAAGCCCTGAAATGATTACTAGATTTTACAATTAACGTGAGGTTGATGCACACATATGATCATGAATTTGGCGGTAAATGTACATTCCAATAAGAAAAGTTTGAAACTTGCTGAGATCAGGGGATTCTTGGCATGTCAGGTGATGTGATGTTTTGATGCTCTGCCGGCTGCAGTCGTAACCAGAGGCAACATCTGGAGCTGGAGCAGCTGCACGGGGACTATGAGCACCTCCGCGGGCGCGAGCGCCACAACAGCCGACGGCTGGAGGAGCTGATGTGAGTCCAACCCATACACCCTTTAATAAGATCAACCGATCACTACTTTAATCAGACCGTATGACCCATGCTCTGGTCAGAACATATTATCAGTACTTTGATCAGACCCTACGATCAGTACTTTGATCAGACCATATGATAAGACCAAATCAGTATAAATCTTAACTTGCCCCATCTTTATTTATGTACCTTTGTTTATTTCTCTCTTTCTCTCTCCCGCTCCCACCCTCTCCCGCTCTCTCTCCCTTCTTTCAGTGTCATTTTGATGGAGTGTGTCACACTCAATGCAGGTTTTGATGTCTCTACCCCTCAGTAAACCTCTCTCTCTCCCTCAGTAAACCTATCTTGCTCAGTAATCCTCTCTCTCTCTCTCTCTCTCTCTCTCTCTCTCTCTCTCTCTCTCTCTCTCTCTCTCTCTCTGTCTCTGTCTCTGTCTCTCTCTCTCCCTCCTTCCCTCTCTCTCTCTCTCTCTCTCTCTCTCTCTCTCTCTCTCTCTCTCTCTCTCTCTCTCTCTCTCTCTCTCTCTCTCTCTCTCTCTCTCTCTCTCTCTCTCCTGGCATTTCAGTTTTTCTGTGTATTTTTGCAGCATATTGCGTCACAGGGCAGATGTCCTTAAGTATTATACTCACAATAATTCACTACCAACATTGGCAAAATAGAGGAGATTTATTGTTTATTTGCGCCCTCTTCCACACTGACATCTAGCTGTCGTTTATGATGATCTCTTGATCTAGCCGGTTGGTTTTACTATTCCTCTGTCACTGTGTTTACAGATTTCTTCACGAGCGTCACGAGCAGTCCAAACAGGATTTGAAAGGCCTGGAGGATACCGTTGTAAGTCAGTGTTTGCGATGATAATGAATTCGGAAGGTCACAGTGAACCACTGGCTCTTCTATTATTCATCTGCTCTTTCTTTCACTGTTTCTTTCACTGTTTCTCTCTGTCTTTATTTTAATATTTCACCCTTTCTTCTTTATTTTCTCTATATCTATCTCTAAATTTCCTTCTTCCTTTCATTCTTTCCTGCTATCATTTTTCTTTTCTGTCTTATTTGCTATTATTCATAATTTTTGTTTTCTTTCCTTTCTTTATTTCCGTCTTTCTTTCCTCCTTTCCTTTCTTTATTTCCCTCTTTCTTTCTTTCCTTTCTTTATTTCCCTCTTTCTCTCTCTCTATCCATCTTTCTTTGTGTCTCTCCTGCTATCTTTCTTTCCCTACCGCTGCTCTCTCCAGGCACATGAACTCCAGACCCTCCACAACCTCCGGAGGCTTTTTGTTCAGGACCTCACGACTCGGGTCAAACGGGTCAGTCGACAGAAAGCCTGTCATTCTGCTGCACATATTAATTATGTTATATTAAACACAGATGAGACTCATTGAGATAAAAATGTATTTTTCAAGAGCGACTTGGCTTAAAGAGCAGCAGACAACATGGCGTCAGGGTTACAGGGTGACCAAAAAAAACAAAGTCAAGAGGCACTCATAAACACGCATACAGGAACCTCCGGTTTATCACCAGAATTACAAATCTCTCATGTGAACATTTAAGTTTCAAGACACTTACACTGAATAGACCTATCCAGGTCCAATTCCTTTAGAATTTAATAATTTGCCCATGTAATGCAAGCAACAAAACATTATAGTAATTTCATACATCCTGCCTGCTTGCAACGTCTGCTATAGTGTGATAGGTCTCCCTGGTTAACCTCTGCTTATTCATTGCTAACATAACACTCATAGCCAATGTTTTCATCCGCACAGGGTTCCCAAATGAATCCTGCCGATTGCGGGGGTTTCATCACCCAGAAGCAGAAGATATCCTTTCTTGAAAACAACCTAGATCAGCTTACGAAAGTTCACAAACAGGTAGGCCACCGGAGAAATACCTCAACGGTATACACTGATTACTAGGCGGTGGTTGAGAGGGACAAATTAAGTGTGCAGGTACTCCTTCATGGTAGTATAAATCGCCCAAAGGGGGAAAGGAGGAAAAACGGTGAGCTAGATTGAGAGATCAGTGCGGTAGAGTGCCGGTTCTTTGTTTTCATTGTGTTCCTCTGGGCCAGAGTTATGCCGGGAACATCAATCACGGTTCCCGTTGAAGCATTAGATCCAAGTTCCCTCGTCTGCGGAACAGCGTGGGGCTGTTACTGCCGCTGCTACTGCTGCCGTGAGGACGAAGGAAAATAAACAAAGTTTAGGAAAAGAGACTGAGTTAGTAGAATAACAAAAACACACACACACATAAACAGTCTCCTCTTCTTCCATGCATCCCCACTGTTACTTTCAATGGGAGGAGTTCTCACCATTTAAAGTAGGCTAAGGAAAATCAACAAACTTCAATGGACCTCAACATAAAAGCCAAGGGGGAGGGATGGAGGGAGAGGGAGAGAGAGAGAGAGAGAGAGAGAGAGAGGGAGGGAGGGAGAGCGATAGAGAAAGAACGAGAGGGGGAGAGAGAGAGAAATGGAGCACATCTGCTCTGTCACAAAACAATTGCTTGAGTCCCATCCACAGATTTTCAGGGACACTGGGAATCTCTGGACCACAGGCACATTGATAAATGGCCTCCCTCTGCTCTGTGCAGAATAATAAGACTCCTATAGACCACTCTGCGGCACGCATGACATATATCTATAATGGCAGATGAATACACTAGAGATTCCTTCTGTCGCACCCAGGTCAATGTGCAGTCGGTGTGTTTCATATACTAGGGTTTCTGTATGTGCTCTGAGATAGTCTGCCATGGTCGGATGCAGGGGGGACAGGAATTAGATTCTATCTGATGCTTAAGTCAGCTGCCCATCAGCTGAACTCCAAGCCAGATGTAATCAGTGGGAGACGGCCACAGAGACCAACCCCCTTCTGTCTTCCGCCGTCTCCTTCTGCCGCTCCACCTATTTATCACTGTGTGTGATGTGATGAAACACGTCTATTTCTGGCAGCGCAGTCATGACCACGTGACTCGACTTGCGTAATTGAATGACTAAATGCCCATCGCATCGCAGTAAACTGATTTGCTTATTTCTTGTACTCCCCGTGGGCACTCCCTTGTGTGCCCATGAGCATGTTTTTGTGCATGTGTGTGTGTGTGTGCGTGGACTTGTGTGTGTGTGTGTGTGTGTGTGTGTGTGTGTGTGTGTGTGTGTGTGGCCGTGCGTGTATGTCTTAACATTTCTTTGTACAAATCTGTGTGTGTGTGTGTGTGTGTCTGCCTGCGTGCGTGCGTGTATGCGTGTGTGTGTGTGTGCACGCGCCGCCACAGCTGGTACGGGACAATGCAGACCTGCGCTGCGAGCTCCCCAAGCTGGAGAAGCGCCTGCGCTCCACGGCGGAGCGGGTCAAGGCCCTGGAGGGGGCCCTGAAGGAGGCCAAGGAGGGCGCCATGAAGGACCGCCGGCACTACCAGCAGGAGGTGGAGCGCGTCAGGGACGTGATGAGGGCCCGCAACCCCCTGCGCAGACCCTACGCCGCGCAGATAGGTGGGGGTGGCTGGGGGGCCTGCATGCATTGTGTGTGTGTATACATAGTGTATATATAATATACACACACACACACACACACACACACAAACACACACACACACACACACACACACACACACACATACAGATGCATATACATATACATATAAATATTCACATATACACACACACATACTCACAGACACATATACGCACACACATATACACATACACACATACACATACACGTACATATGCATATACATATACACACACAAATACACATGCACACACACATATACAAACACACACACACACACACACAGTGACACACACACACACATAAACACGTACACACACATGAATACATGTACACACAGGAACTTACATACACAAATACAGGAATATACACATACACACACACACACACACACACACACAGGACCATAGGAATACACATATTTACTTAAAACACTTAAGACTTAAACTAGTCTTAAAGTCTTTAAGTTGAGTAAAAGCAGTATCGGCATTCATTCATCGATGCATTGTCACGTAAGTACAGTGTTAATTAAGTGAGTAATGCCTTTTAATCCTATTTATTCTGCAGTCACAAACCACATCCTAATGCAAAACAAAAGCTTTCTCTCCTGTCATTCTTGATCTCGCCTCTGAATATCGTTTTTTCTGACTCACATTCCTCCAGGCTTCTCTAATGCCTCCCCCATTACACCCATAATGAGTGCGGCATTGCCTCAGAGATAAACCTCAGACTCCCAGCAATGATTCATAATCGTACTATTCTCCCTCTAAATCAGCCACGGTGCCGTTAAACATACTCATTAATCCTCCTCCTTCTCCTCCACATCTCACACTGTCCAACAGCCAAGCCGGTGCGCCCGGGACACTACCCACCAGCCTCCCCCACCAACCCCTTCTTCGTGCGGGGCTACAGTGGCCACGGCACGGCCACCTCCTCCAGCAGCACTGTGACGGACCACCAGACAGCTGCTGCTCCTCCTGCGGCCCCCCCAGCCCCGCAGCCGGGTCAGGATCAGGAGGAGGAGGAGGAGGAGGAGGATGAAGAGGAGAGGGAGGAAGAGGCGGAACACGAGGAGGAGGTTGACGACGAGGTAGAGGTGGAGGAGGAGGTGGAGGAAGTGGAGGAGGAGGTGGAGGAGGAGGAGGAAGAGGAGGAGGAAGAGGAGGAGGAGGAGGAGGAACAAGAGGTGGAGGATGAAGAGGAGGAGGAGGAGGAAGAGGAAGTAACGGAAGCCTCGACAAAGGCGACCAACTGGAACGGCGCTGTACCCGGCGTTGATCGCCATGACAACGGCACATACGACAGCGCGGCGCAGAACAACACGTGAGTGCGCCTGGTGATGGCAGGACGCCTGCAGTGAGGGTGGTGCGTGATGTCAGAGCGCCGTATCTTGACAGGATGTCACCCTGTGGGATGGTGAGAGCCTTCTCTGCTGGCAGAGAAATATGCTTTCAGGAAGACATTGATGGATCTAAGTTTGCTCAAGCATTGGCTTAAGTTCTACAGAAAGAGTCAGTTTATATCCTCGCTTGTTGTGGTGCTATGGTCACTACATAGATCGAGGAGTTTCGACTCTGAATCATTACTTTAATTATGTTCCTTCGAAAATTCCCACCACAAACATGCGTGACTTTCAGGTTATATAAATGTTTCCAGTCTATGGCCGTGCTAGCTGCGGAGATAATGGTCCGATGGGAAATCATGTTCTGTATTCTTCCTTCCATTTGTTTGTCTCTGTCCAAATGCACAGCCAGAGCTATGGGGGTCACCGGGGATCAATATTTAATGCAGCGCCCCCCTTTCAATTAAGCCCTAGGGAGCATATGTGCCACTTTATTTTCTG
Organism: Gadus morhua; assembly: GCF_902167405.1. Lineage (NCBI taxonomy): Eukaryota > Metazoa > Chordata > Actinopteri > Gadiformes > Gadidae > Gadus > Gadus morhua. Next base: position 15,628,510 of record NC_044060.1, read on the forward strand.
CTCAGAGCATGCTGGTTACGAGTTGTAAAACGGGCTGTAGATCTAAGTAGACTGAAGGGAAATGTTGAGAATAATATCAAGAAATACATCTTGAGGACCCTTCAGTTTCATTGGTATAAAAAGCAGACACTATGGTTTTTAGGAGCCGTCAGGATGGAAACCCTCTTCCATATTATGAGTGGGTGGGGTAGGTCTCTGGGGGACACTGAAAGTGATGCGTCGGTAATCCAACTTTATGAAAACACGGCCCCCACTTAATGTTTGCCAGTGTTTTTTATTACCATAATCGACTGAAGATATCTGTTCCACTCTCGGCCGCTTTTATCTGCACTCCATGTTGGGACTCGGGAGGCATCTGTAGCTTATTGGTTGTTTTCGTACCCCCGATAAGACGGGACGACCGCCACTACAACCATAAACCTTCTGCAGTGCTGCAATCGGAGTAGAATACAGGAGGGCTCGCAGCATGTTAAAACGACACTGTTATGATATCACTCGGTACATGAACGCAGAACCAAAGAGAGACGAGAAGCTAAGAGTGTCATCATTATGCCACGTGATGTTCATCTGTCTGGCTCCGCTCTCTCCCCAGGCTACCTGATGAACCGCAGAGCGCCACGGACACGGCAGCCGAGATGCTCGACTCTGAAAACGGTGAGTTTCTCTGGGCAACATCACCTGAGCTCCTTTTGAAGCGTGTTCTGTTCCGTCACGCTACCATCTGTCGGTCTCGTTTTGCCGCTCTGCTGGCTGGTAGGACGTCTTTCATGCCAAATGACAGTAATTGCCGCCACTGGTAGAATAACAATCAAGGCCCGCTTGTTCCCGGGGTGGAGGGGTGCTGAAGCGGGTCCCGTGCGATTGTTGCCCGGCTGTAATTAGGGTGGGTGTTCAAGGAAGGCATGGTCTTAGCTGGCGGGGGCGGGCATTCCTCCGTGCTCAGTGCAAGGGCCAAGGGATCTGCAGACAGAATTTTCTAGGAGGTTGTCTCTTTGCAGAGGCGGCGAGAGAGAGAGAGAGAGAGAGAGAGAGAGAGAGAGAGAGAGAGAGAGAGAGGTTTATTGTGCTGCTGCTGCTGATGGCTGCTTGGCGGAGTGCATTGGGACTGAATGTGATTTCAGTTCTTTGCAAACTTTCTCTCTGTGAAGTATGCACATTTGTGTTAACTTTGTGTGCGCGTGTGTGTGTTGAATACTAAGAGGAGCCAGTTTGTCTTGTCTTGTCAAAAGTTAACTTGTGAGTTTACATTTTAATGAGGGGAATCATGCATATTTATGAATCCAAGTTTCACATTTAGCACAGATATTCGAAAGCAAAGTGATTTTTTTTGTTCTTGTTCTCAAATCGCGTGTGTGTGTGCGCGTGTACCTTTGTCTCTTTCTGCGTGTGTGTATGTCTTGTTTGTGTGCCTGTGCGGCCATCAGCATCAACAGTCTCTAGTGGAAATGGATGGGGGCCCGCCAGGTCGTTATTTAGCCAGACAGGGAGCTCTCCAGACAGCCTGCAATGCCACCGCAGTGCTGGCCTGACCCACCGATGACTCCAGCTTGTTCACTGCCCCAACACTCCTTCACCTCAAGCATTCTCCCGTGACACTAGTGATCCATTCAAACGATGACCACATATGGGTATTTATACAGCATGAAACGTCCTCCTCCACGCGATGGACATGAAGGCCCCTAAGCTGTGAATATGGCCGGTCGTGTGGCTTATTGTATTTTAAAATAGTGCTTTGTGGCTGGTATTTACTAGCAAGCTTATTGTTTAGGGGCCTAAACAATGAACAACAATCACATTCAATTATTTTCTGAGTTTTATTCCCGATCACGTGCGGGTTCTTCCTTCTGGCTGAGGTTTTTCTGATTTGTTATGAAGCTTCCTGTGAGATACATGGTGTTTATTAATAGCCGGCATCCAATTATATTTATCTACCTCAGCACTTTAGCCAAAGAGACTGCTTAGATCCACTCTCTTGAATAGTCGAGCGTGATCAGTCTTTTAATGAAAGTCAAAAGAAGTGAACACACACAGACACACACACACACACACACACACACACACACACACACACACACACACACACACACACACACACACACACACACACACACACACACACACAATCACCAAAGTGTGGGCTACAACAGTCAAGATTGGCTACAAACAGTAGATTCTTTATATTTATTTTCATGAAGATATCAATACTAACTGTTTCACATGCTTATTCTACTATGTCAGAATTGGGAATAAGCCTATCGGTAATTATGTCTGTGCCGGGCATAGTTGTCATTATGGATACTATGAATAGGGCACTTCATTTATTTAAATGATGGCTATGATGTGATATGAAAGGAAAGGAAAGGAAACAGAAGTGAAGAGGCAATCCAGAGAAGCAGCTGGTCCCCTCCGGCCCTCCACTGGGCTGTCAAGGGCCCAGACGGGCGGCCGTTTCCCAGTAGATTGCCGTCTTGTCTCCTTACTCACTGAAGACGGGCACTATGTAAATCAACCCACTGTGTGCTATCGTTGTCATCGCTGCCGCTGTTGTTGTTGTTGTCGTTGCCGCCGCGGTGGACGTGGAGGCACTGGATTGACCTCAACGTTAGGATCATTCATCAACCTCCCACCCCCGCCCTGCCACCCCTATGCCTCCCGGCGATGCGCTAAGCACTCAAACACCGGCCGCGTCACGAAGCTGTCCATCTTATCTTTCAGACGTTTAGCTTGAATAAACACTCCAATTACGGCACTAATGCAGCGGGATAAATCCACTCGTGGCCTGAGCACTAACACACACCCCCCCCCGCCCCGCGCCCACGCCACCGCCGCACTCGCCTGCTGACACACCTCCTCTCTGTCCCACAGGGAACGCGGCCGACGTGAATGACAACAGGTAAGGCCTCCAGACCCCCCCCCCCCACCTCCACCTCCTCCTCCACCCCCACCTCCATCTCCATCCCCGTCACTGATCAATACGCTTAGCCCGGCCACATTCGCTATGCCTTAACGCTGGTAGTCAATGTTCTCTCCAAAGGGTGCTGTAAAGAAATGAAAAGGAAATCGTTGCTTTATTTTTATTTGACTGCCGTACACAAAGCTGCCAATCTCCGCCGTACAGGATACAAGAAGATTAATGAGTTTTCAACCGGAGACAATGCTGCCTCTGAACTCGAAGCACGCACGCACACACACACACACACACCACCAAGCTAGACGTTTGTTGCGAAATATATAGGCCGTCCATATGGCGCCATACCGCTGCATGCTAATGCTGACTGAGATCCACACTGGAAGGGTTCATGTAGTTCCCACTCTCTCCCTCTTGCCCTCTGTGAGCCGAGTCTAGGGAACGATTCAAGACAGGCTTTTCCCTGCTTTCTCACCACCCCCCAACCCTGCCCCCTCCACCCCTCCCACCGTTCCCCCCCTTCCACCCAGCCCTCCCTTTCTGCCATCCATGCTGCCGCCTTCTGCTCCCGCTGCTGCCCCCTCCTCTCATTCCTCCTGCCCCACCACTGGCTCCCGCTAAACGGCTTTGCGCTGGCGGTGTGTTGTGATTTGTATGTGTGTGTGTGTGTGTGTGTGTGTGTGTGTGTGTGTGTGTGTGTGTGTGTGTGTGTGTGTGTGTGTTGTGTGTGTGTGTGTGTGTGTGTGGGCGGTCCCATGCATGTGTCTGAGCGTGCACTCTGTGTCCAGACGTTTTCTATGGGACAACCAGGCGGGCTCGACCCCGACCCCGCGCTACGGCCTGCAGCCCGAGGCCTCGGCCAGCTAGTGAGCAGCGGAGGACAGGTGAGGGGGGCGCTCTCTTCCCACCACGCAGACTGACGGTGATTCGCTATCGGAGTTCGATGGAGTCCACCGGGTGGACGGAACACAAAGAGAGGATAAGGACAGGCGCCCCAACACGTAAAGCGACCGCCGTCGACCTCGATCCATGATCCAATCATTCAAAGCAGGAGACGGCACCGAGACAGGTCCTCCCCGTCCTCCTTCCCTTTCCCGTTAGTTCTAAAAATAGACCGCAACTGTAGCGGGAGTTCGGTATACGGCCTCAGAGAAGAGAGCCCGAGACAGCGGAGCACACGCATGCATGCAAAATGGAATGTGAGCAGACCAGCCGCCAGGCCACTGGACTGTGGTTGGGACCAGAGCCCCTGCCACGCTGGTGAAGGTGTGCGTTGTCGTGGCTGTGATCGGTGGGGTCGGAGCTCGGAGGAAGGCCCAATCGGAGATACAGGAAGTTCCTCATTGTCCATCAGAACTATATTTTTATCCACACCTTTACAGTTCTTCCTGGCGTTGACAACAGAATGAGATAAAGCCCAGCGAGTTGTCACACAGTGGACATCGGGCAATCCTTCCAGGACAACGAGATAGGGCCGAGTAACAAGCGTCTGTTGCCACCATCTGCCAACAGATTGTGGTCTACAGCCTTAAGCAGATGCAGCACATATTTTTGTCTCACAGGCTTATTGCCAGCACCACACAAACAAGACCTGGAGTCATATTGTTTTAAGTGAGCAAATCACACTGGGCGAGAATATAGCATGGCTGCATTGCTTTGATATCAAGTCTATTATTGCGGCCTTATCTTACACCTGTCCAGACACTGGCATGGGGATTAGTCAGCAAAGGTTTTTTAGTGAGGTTGAGACGCATATTTAAAGTATGCAGGTTTTTATTCTGACAAAACAAACTGACAAGACAAAGACTAGTTGAGATCACATTTGTTCATGAATGCCATGCTTCCTACATAGAGTGAGATGGAATTCAGTTAAGATTATAATATAAGTGGATAACTGAAGTAATGAAAGAGAACCGAAGAGTAGAGACTTGTTTGAACAGTGCAGCTTAGGTAAACAAGGACTTTATGAGTCTTTTGACGTCTAAACCTGGCTGCAATGTGTTCAGAACACTTACCTCCCAAAACAATGGCAGGTAGAAAGAAGTGCCGCTAGTCTCACTCAGTGCCTCCTGGCTGTGTCAAAGTGACTCACTGAGTCTGTTTCTATCGTTTTCTCGCTCTCTCATCCCCCCCCCCTCCCCGTTCGGTTTACCAATTTTTCTCACTTCTGTGTCTACCCAATCACTCTGTCACTCAGTCTTCATGTGTGTGTCTCTCTCTCTCACCCCCCTCCTCTCTCTCTCTCTTTCTGCTTTCATCCAGGTGGCTGTACGTCCTGAGGCTGCAGCTATAGATGCATCGTTGTCTTAACAAACTTCCCATGATCCGGAAAATGGAAAAAAGAAACAAAACAAAAGATAAAATCATCTTTGTACTGTACTGATCTTCTCAGAGTCCCTCGTTCTCCTCGCTCGCCCCTTGTCAATCCACCCGTTTCAACGGTTCGCTGCTGGGATGTGTGTGTGTGTGTGTGTGTGTGTGTGTGTGTGTGTGTGTGTGTGTGTGTGTGTGTGTGTGTGTGTGTGTGTGTGTGTGTGTGTGTGTGTGTGTGTGTGTGCGTGCCTGTGTGTGCGTGCGTGCGTGCCTGTGTGTGTCTGTGCGTGCGTGCCTGTGTGTGTGTGTGTGTGTGTGTCTGTCTGTGAGTGTGTGTGTGTGTCTGTGAGTGTGTGCCTGTGTATGTGTGTGAGAATGTGAATGTCTGTGTGTAGGGAGGTAGTGAGGTATTAATACAGAGACCCCACAGCGGTCCAAGGGATTATCATTTGAACTAGCGAAAACGTGCCAACCTGGTTGGCGTGGAACAATAAGACCTGCAGGGCTAGTATAATAATATATCATCAAACTGTTATTCCCTCAATGAGAAGCGCATGGTGGAAATAGTTATGGCTGAGCTAGAGCAGATAATTGTTTTTATACATCCCCAATGTTTTTCTATAAAAAATTACAGTATGGCTATGGGCCAAAAATTAATTGTTGTTTTTCTGACCTAAAAGTTTATCTGAACATTCACAAAAAAAAATTCTTCAGTTTTAAAAATGTTTCCGCTAGTATTGCAATGCTCGATTAATGATTATTTAAGGTATTAGTTTTTTCAAATGTCTCCTTTATTCATAAATGTGTACTCGTAACAAATCTCATTACCACAAAAAACACTTTATAGTCTTTGTGGTTTCTGTTAGTGGGTTTGGGTGTCTGTTTGTGTTTTATGAAGAGGGGCATCGTTGTTTTCTCATGAATTAATGAAGTGGTTTAAAGTTCCACTGTTAGAATCTGCTCTAATGATTTGTGTAGCAGTGTAACTGACCTCACCTCCGTATTTTCACGCATACACAAGTACACATTTACACGGACACACAATCTAAAAACTAAAATGTTATATCTCAGCGTAATCATGCTGAAATACACATCACCCCTCTAAAAGGGAAATGTTTCAGATGGTACACAAACCAAGAGGAACGCAGATGTTTGCTCAAAGGACAAACGCAGGTTCCTCTCATTCGTCCGTACGTCCCAAGACAAAGCAGAGTCCTCGGCCCAGCCTTCGTTCTTCTTCACGCATTCCCTCGTTAGGCATTTCTACTGTTGTAATTGGAGTGTAGAAGAAAGAGAATTTATAAACGTCCAACCCTTATTATGAAATCCCTGAAGTTTTGTATCTGACCTAAATCTGTAATGATTAACACATTAAATATTACCATTGTGTTATTTGCGTAACAAAAGAATAGGCCAAAACTCGGGTTGAAAACATTTTTTATAATGGCTGTGCTTGTTTATGTGCTTGAGTTCATGACTGAGTTAAGTGAAATTATGAGAAATAACGTGAATATTGATGAAATGTCCTCAAAGTGTAACCTGGCAACCAATATAATCCAACCACATGGACAATGCTATATCTGGTTGAATCACAGGTTTTGGCTTATGCTGAAATGGGTCCGAGTCGATGATGATGTTACGAGTGACCACCTGGTTCTAAATTGAGCCAATTCTGTGTTCTCCCTGTGGTTTTGGATCAGTGTCTGCTTGCTTAGAGCTGGATTACATAATGGTGTCTGTACACACCATTTACCCTCCTGACTGTTGTGTTTGTTGTATAACTACAGGAGATGGAACCTACATGCAAAATGTCACTTTGTTCTGATGAAAGCCTGCAATAGGAAAGTTGGTACAGCAAAAGAGAAAACACAAAAGGTTCTGGACTGGTGACCAAAAATACAGTAGGCTATATGTACCAGGTGTAAAAGATTTCTGTGTTTACATGCATGAATTGTGTGTCAATAATTGTCTGTTAGCTATACAGTCATTGGCATGTTATTCAAGATCACAGAAGGGGAAAAGAAAATGAAATTATAGAAATACAATTGTTAAAAAAATGTAGAAACTATTTTTATAATCCCATGTAGTAAAATAATTAATTTATTTTTTTGTTATTTATTTACCTGTTTGTAGCTAATTGTTTTCGGCTTATTATTTATTATTCAGTTGAGTTTTGTATTTATGTTAGAAGTATGTTCTGTTTCTGTATGCAAAGCAAATTGTTTTCGAGCAAGTGTACATTGTACACCGGTGCAATTTTAAAATGAAAGTAGTTGCACGTTCAGTGAATGCAAAATTCTAGTTTCCCATCCGTCTAACCAAAGCTTAGTATGTAGTTTGTTGGGATTTTGAAAGAGAGCATCTTGCCCTGTAATGGCCTGTTTACATTATGTTGACAACGTCCAGCTCTGGGTTACTTTAGATTATCAGGCACGTTCAGTATCGATACTCCCCTGTCTGCTTCAACAGAAACAGTATGTTTGGCTGGCATAGAAGATGATACTGCCTTATCAGCCAATGAGGCAGGTGACCTTTGGATCCTTTACATTAAAGCAGCGGACGCATTCTGAGTTTAAGTCGGTGAAGCACTCTATATGCCGGACCTCTCATCCTGATCAGCCAATCAGTACAAGAGGGTCAAGAGTGGGGCCCGGAGGGGACTACCGTTTATTTGTGTGTTCATCCACACACGCGTGTGTGCTTGTGTGCATGTGTGCGTGTAATCTGGAGAATCATTTACCTCTACTGTTTAGGTGCCAAGATGCTCACTTTTTGACTTTGAAGAATCCCAGCCAATCAAAACATTCCATTTGTATTACATAGAGACTCATTAGCGATGCATGAAGCACTTTTAAAAATCATTTTTTATAAAGCTCTCATTTCTCACTTTTTAGAAAATATTTTATTCTCCTAAACCATTTGCTTCAATGTGAGCCGGTTCTGGCCCAATTAGACCCTCTCCAAGGGAGGTTATATGAATTAGCAAGTGACTAACAAGTATCTTGTGTGTGTTTACATTATATAATATATTACATAAACCATGGAGAAGCCATGAGTTGAATGTGGCTGGCATTGATGGTCTCAATCTGTTCCGACCTATAATGGTTATAAGAAACCTTTCACCTTTGTGTTTACCTGCACTACGGATGTCTGTTGACCTGTTAAATGTTTGGAAAATGGGATAATAATAATAATAATATATAAAAGAAACCTTGATTCCAGTTAATCTATTTGTCCTCGGTAATCAAACAAAAAATAATATGGCCAGATATCAATGTGTAGTTGCGCATCAGGGCCATTATTATTATCATTAAACTAGCAAACGAGGGCGATAAAAGATTACCGGAACGTCGGGCCGTATAAAAACTCATAGATGGAAGTCCATTGGCGAATTGTCTTGTTTGTTTGGTTTGTTTGTACATCTGTATGTTGGTTTGTTTATTGAGTTCGTAGCGTGTGATGTAGTGCATGCAGTACATACCTCTGTAGCCACAGAAAAACAAACACCCTTGTTGACGCTCTTTCAATAAAGGTGATCCTGTCTACAAATCAACACACCATTTTGTATTTATTCTAATCTTTACCCGTTCTCCCTCTGTGCCTTCCTTTCCTGAGAAATTCCAGGAGCCATTCCAAATCGCAGATTTAATACACATTGTTTCACACATTGTATGTGTTGATGACATACAGTTTCAGCCTCCCCATCTTAGACCAATACTTATTCCTGCAGGATGGGTGAATCAAACATTTTGATATCCTAACCCAGACGCGTCTGCAACCGCAGACTTTCAGACAACACTTTGAGTGTCTCATTAATACAAGGACAACCTTCCCTCCACTGTCTGCTACATTACCCGACTTCAAGATCCAGGTAGTTTTAGCCCTATTCATAACTCGTAATATAAAGTGTGAAGAAACATTATGCAGTGGTTTCCTTTTATTCGGTCACCGGCAGCTTCTGCCTGTAAACTTTTGGCTAGACTATGCAGGGTTCAGCCCTACAGCTCCACTTGTTCTCTGTTTAATAACATCAGCGCGTCGCCAGATTCAAGTTCACCCGTGTCATTTTACATGATATTTATTGCCCCTCCCAAGTGTTTATTCATTTGAATTAAATTACCGCAACAGGGGATTTTGCAGGTCAAAAATAATGGTAACGTCTCAATGGTTGTTTTTGTTTGGGGCTATATGGATTCAATAATAGGTAAAAGGGCAGTGGCCTGGGCCAATGTAACAACCTGTCCCTCTGTGGGACCACCAATATTTGGTAGGAGAGGCAAAATAACAGATAAGAGAGTTATACAGACCATAGCACACAGGGTCAATGACGGCCACAGGCTTGTATATGAATCAGCTGTGAAGAGCAAGCTGTCATTGTCTTTCTTTCTCCCCCTGAGGGTCTCTTCTAGGACCTCTAGGGGTCTTTCCTTTTATGATCTTCTTAAATGTCTCTTGAAAGTGGTGTGCAATTTTTAATCCACCCGATTGACCACGGCATTGGGTGACCCTTTATGAAAGCTGTGTTTGAAGGACTGGCCTTTCATGCAAGAAGTCAAGTTAGACTTTTCCATGCCCCAGATTCTTCATTAGCATTCAGAAACTTAGAAATGTTCTTCTTATTCAAATCCCAAAACTATCTCTGTGTATTGATCCGACAGCAGAGGTTAAACTCCAAAGGCTGTGAGTGTGTCCCATGACATCATGCATAGCTTTGGAGTTCGAGGGGTTGGACATCCAAGGGACTACACTTCCAAGGGCCCAGGGCCATGACTGGGGACAAAGATCAACATAACAAACCAAGGAGGAAGGGAACAGAGTTTACAGACAGCTCTGTTCACATACCTAGCAGGAAGCCACACCGGTTAAAAGTGGACAGCACACTGGATGATGCTGTAACCCCCTTTCCTTCATATCCCTGTTGAATAAGAGCTCCTGAAGACTGCGTGAGTACAATATGCTAACACGCAGGAATGAATGGCACTGCAGTTTTGCCGGATCACAGCTTTTTTTTATTAGAGATGTAAAATATACATTTTCATTTGTATATTTTACATTGGTTTAAAATCAAGTGCTTTTACTACTCGATTTGAAGTTCCTTTTGAAGAAAGCATCTGCTTAATGGCTTAATACAATGTCAATGCTCTACAGATACACTCATGTTAGTACTTACTTTTAAATACTAAAGATTGAAGTGAAGTATTGAATGACACGCAGGTCAATAAATCAACAGGAGGGTATTCAATACTGATATGTGACAGTGCTCTTGATTGTCTGCTGATTAAACTTTATCTACATTGTTTTACTCTTGAAACTTGTTATCCAATCAAGGCATGAGTAAACCTTCCCATGAATTGGATTGACTCCAAACCATTGAAACATTGGCGTGCATCATCAAAAAGTACCCTTCTTATTCTCTTGATAATAGCAGAAGGTTCAGACTAAATCCTCTTGGTAAATAATTTACTTGAAATCTACAGAATCCTGCTAAAGGGAGGGCTATTTTATTATTTATGGCATCATATTTAAATAAGATTCATTTTAATCCACAGAGCATGGAAGGGATGCTCAATGTTGATGGTGTTTATAAAGTATGGAACGGATTGAAAAAGACGAAACACTTTCCTTTTACATTTTATACGAATGAAAGGCAAAACAACTGATGCAGGTTTTTATCTCATGTAACACTCTCTTATAGTATCGTTAACTCTTGCTTGGCTAGAGTTTAATACATAGTCGTATGATGTGCCTACTTCCACAAATGGTATCTGTCAATGTCGAATCTTGAAAATGAGTCAGGTAATCAAGCCATAAAGATAAGAATGGTATCAGGTTTACTCTGTCATACAAGGGCATTGATTTCCTCATCTAGAAGCCTGAAACAATCACACAGCCTTTTAGATGCCCTGAAATAGCCTTCCAACAGACTTCAACACTGCTGTGAGGTGCAAGCTATGGCAAAGTGAGATAGGCTAGCCTTATAATGTATTAATATTGTATAGCATAACAGATGAAAGCCTTGAAACACCCCACTGTAGGTTACTGCTGGTCATAACTCATGACCGAATCACCTCTAAATGTAATGTAAGTTTTTTGCATGTTAGGACATAATAATAGTAATAGGTGTAATCTGGATCTGGATTGCTAACATAACTGTACCACCCTCCCTCAGGACCTAGTCCATTTGTGTCCGTTCAACAGACAGAACCAAATACACACCATTATTATATTTTACATTACATTATAATTCCAGATTGAGGCCACTAGTCCAAATTGAGCTACAATTCATTGACTTTAGCATGATTGTATAGCATCATTCATTTGGCAATAACTGAGTTGATCCACTGAATGCAAATGGAAGTCTGACCTTTGATGTTCTGCCCTGTGTGTGCCATCCCTTTGTATTATAACAGGTTCTTCTGACAGGGTCCCAATAAGCAGGCCTCACACTTGAGCCCTTTTTTTGGGGGGGGAAACCATGGCAACAACTAAACCTCCCAACGGACTCGGGCATCAAAAGCACATCAAGGCCGTTCAGTCAAATGATGGTAGGGTTGATGCCGAAATAATGACATGCTCAGTAAACCAACTTTCCCTCCATATTCCCTCCAAGACTACCAAAAGAGGCAAAAGCCTTCTGAGACGGTGGGGCTCATATAACCTGTGTGTCTCCACTTTCAGCCGGCAGCCAAACGGATGCTCAAGGCGATGAACTGAGAGAGTTGCAGAGCCACATACAGGTGAAATACGTCTTGGTATTGCGTTGAATGTTTCTCTATCAGACCACAAGGTTTATCATACTATATTCAGCATTTACAAGCTTATTGATATGAATTGGTGCAATTGGTTTAATGCTAAATATCCATGGGGATATTTAGCATTGAAACCATTGCACCTATTCAAGATTGTGTCCACCCTGCATTCGATACATACAAAGTCTAATAGGAGGGGAATGTAAAAGGCTTGTGGGAGGGGGTGCAGAGGAAATAGGTTTTCACACACAGGCCGATACGCATAATAATGACTGAAGGAGGGCTTAAAGCCTACGTGTGGAGCTAAGGGCTCAAAACAGACGGGAATCCATAATGAATTTTCGCTCTGCTTCCAGAAAGTGAAAGTAAAAGTGTTGGAGGAGATCCAGGGCCAGCTTAATGTCCTCCTGGACAAAGCCCTGACAGAGTCTCTTCAACCCCTCACCCAGAGAACTGCAGCCAATGAGAAAACCAACAGCCACACATCCAGGTAAGGTGCACCCATGGGCGATCAATAATGACATTACCGTAAATCTTTTTTCCCTCCTTTATATTCATTTTATAGCCCTCTTGAAGTTGAATTGATAGATACACAGACAGATGGATAAATACTTTTTTGATACCGAAGTCAATGTTTCCCGTAGCAAGTAGAAGTCAAGAAGCGTTCCTCAGCAGCAAACAGCGAGACAGAAGACGAGATGAAACAATGAGCTACGCATAATAGCATAGTTGAAGTTGAAGTTGAAGCTGGCTCCTCAAATTAATTAGCTTGACTTTAAAAACAAAGCTTTAGAGGACACAGAAATGGCCATCTCTGTTGGCCATGTCTTCTGTGAATGTCCGGTTCTCAATCCAAACCCCTGGCATAACACTATCACCAGGCCTCACCAGGCCTCACCCTGGTGACGGCTGATAACAGAGGATCCTCTTTGGACCTGTGTGAGATAGATTAAAAAGCCTCTCCCTCCGTGCATAGAGGGATTATGAATGTCAATACACAATATATTTTTATCTTCTCATTTAGTGCACTCTGATTGTGTGTGTGTGTGTGTGTGTGTGTGTGTGTGTGTGTGTGTGTGTGTGTGTGTGTGTGTGTGTGTGTGTGTGTGTGTGTGTGTGTAGTTGTGCGTGTGCTCGCATGTGTGTGCATTGATCTTACCCGCCTGCTGTCTTGATATCTAATTTCAGGTCCCACAGAATGGAGGATGGAAAGGTGTTTATACAGAGAGCTTCTCTGTTAGAGTAAGTTTATGATTTATTGAAAATATTGGAGTAGTATACATCATTGGAATACTTTCAACATCTCCCACATCTTTTGCTGGGGTTTAAGATACATGACACAATTAAATGTGACACAACATTAATACAGAAAAGTATGTATCTAAATGGAATTGTTTGAGATTACGGTATTCTCTTTGTTCTTCCCTCTTGGACAGTGAGCTGTTTGAGATCAATCACATCAGAACCATCTACCACATGTTTGTCGCCGTGTTGCTTGTGTTCTGCATCAGTACTCTTGCTGTCGACTACATTGACCAAGGCAGGTCAGTCAAATGCATGTGGGAATATGTGTGTGGGCATTTTCCAGTGAACATGGGAGTCCTGTGTGACTGCATGTGTGTGTGTTTGTGTGTGTCCACTGTCCAGAAGAGGATGTATAGTATTATCTAACAGGTGGTTGTGGTTTGGCCTAGATAAAATATATCATCGGGATCACACACAAACACAAACACACACATTTCAATATCTTTATTTGTGTCCGCATTTATAAAATACATTGCAAGGGCACAAATATTTTCAGTTGCTTTTGATGCCCTACATCCTCGAAACAACATGTTAAAGTACTTAAGCCAAACATGCACAGAATAGACAATACTTACACATGGGCTTATTCAATCAACGTTGGTTGAGCACAGTCTGTTAACAGACAGAGAAAATCTATGGGTACAGAAAACACCTCCTCCTCCAAATAGCTCGGCTGCCTATAATGGAGGAGATTGAGCAATATGTTGCAAGCTGCTTGGCTTGCACACACACACACACACACACACACACACACACACACACACACACACACACACACACACACATTCACATATACACACAGTGACACACGCACACACACATACAGATGTATTTACGATGACACTAACTCTGAGCATGCATCAACGAATGATGTTGCCAATGCTACCATTTTATAGATTCCAGAAAATCGAGCTCCTTATGTATGCTATTAAACTTACCCTGTACAACCAATGATAAAAAGTTACTCAGTGTGAGTGTGTGTTTCTATTTGTGTATGTGATTGTATGTGTATGTGTGTGCATGCATAACATTGACACGTTACAAAGTGTGTGACCTCATTCTAGGTACCCCTTAAACTGACTGTCAAGACTCAGAAAGTTCTCTCACTTACTTCCTATCTTCTCTGCTCAAACCAAACTTTCAGTGAATCAATGTCTGCTCCCCTTCAGCGCTCAGCCGGAGAGAGTCAGACCAATCAGTCCCTCAGAGGGCTTCTGTTATCCCACAGTAAAGATTTAGAAGTTCCAATGCAGAGGATTACAAACAACTTTACAGACAATTCTCCCAGAGGCAAAGCTCTGTAGTGTAATTTCCCAGCCACCCTTTTTAAAAATGTCAGCTGAGACTGAGGTAGAATATGTAGCTGTTTCCTATCTTTTTTTCTACAAAGAATGATTCACTAAGAATTCACTAAACTATAATATAATCCATACACAAGCTTCACCTGTGTTTACCTTCCTATAACACCCGCATAAAAACACGAAGACGCCTCTTTTTGACCCCCCCCCTCCTCCACTAAGGTTGGTGCTGGAGTTTGACCTGCTGTTCTATGCCTTCGGGGAGCTGGGCATCGTCACCTGGGCCTGGGGATGGATGTTTGTCTACACACTGGTCGTTCCCTACAACGCTGTGACCCTGTGGGGAACCGTCTACCATGCATCGGGATCCAAGCTGGGTCTGTCCATCGGCATCGGCCTGGTCGTGGCTGCCATGCAGGCCTGCGTGCTGGGGCTGTTCCCCGTGTATGTGGTGGTACACTACCAGCTGCCCCCTGCATCACGTTTCATCGTAACTCTGGAACAGGTGAGTGTATGACAGGCCGTGTGTGTGTGTGTGTGTGTGTGTGTGTGTGTGTGTGTGTGTGTGTGTGTGTGTGTGCGGCCTGCATGGAGCGTGCGTGTGTATGCCGGTGTATATCAAAGGGTTGCGTAAGCCTGTGTATATCAATGTGTAGCAGATGTGCCACAGTCATTGGTACTGTCCACAAACTTGATTTAGGTCACCCAGCAACATAAAGAGATCTATGACCTGCCGTCCGATAAGCAACACAGACCCTATTAAAAAAACATAACGCATTGACTTGTAATGTATTGCACAAAGTCTGCCGATCATAACCACTCTGCCGCTCCGTCCTCCATTATCAGATCCGCTTCGTGATGAAGAGCTACTCCTTCATCAGGGAGACTGTCCCTGTTATCAGCAGGAGCGAGCCTCGGCAAGGTACCGTTAACGCCACAAGATGCATTGCCTCTACCGGACCGCCATTAGTCACCGTGACAACGTTAACCTATTTAGAGAAAGAGGAGGGGGGGATTGTGAGGGGTCAACCAGAACCCTATATAAGCTACCTACTGAAGAGTGGAGATAAAGCTAATAAGGATGAAGCAGCACATTTCTTTAAAGAGAAAGGGCCTTATTACGTAATGGTTATATATCCGACAATGTCTCTGTCCGATTGGCCCTACAAGCCCTATATGGTGGTCCTCTTGGGACATCGTTACGGTCAAGGCCAGCCCCTTGAGGATTCACACGGGACATGGGTCATCGGAATGAGGTCCAACGTGAGACGCTTTATAAAACATTCAATGAGTAAAGGGGCCACCATTAACCCTCCTGGACAGTGGACACACAGAATCCCACACACACACACACACACACACACACACACACACACACACACACACACACACACACACACACACACACAGACACGCACACACACACACACACACACACACACACACACACACACACACACATAGTTGAGGACTACAAAGGTGCAAGTGTTTCCGCTGGGACAGGGTTTCAACCATCAACCATTTATGGTAGAAATAAATGTACAAATACTATGCAGACATAGACCATTACCATTATACACTCCTAATTCTGTGGTATTCCATTCAGGAGAGACACAGAGATTCCCAACCTTCTCGAGCTATCTCTACTTCCTGTTCTGCCCTACCCTCATCTACAGGGAGTCGTACCCAAGGTGCGTCATGTCATGACGCAACACACACATGTACAAAAATAATGAGACAGCATGGCCGATGACCATACATAATATAACATGAAGGCAGCTTCAGCAGTACAACGGCATACATCATTCTTGTAATTTATTCACAGGAATCCCGTCATTCGTTGGGATTACGTCCGTTCTACCGCTGCCATGGTACGTATATTAGAATATATATAATAAGTAGAGTTAATAGGAATAGTCTCTAGCCTCACTGTGAAATCCCGAGCTGCTCCTAAAGTAATCCTTCATTGTGCTTGTTTGCCATCTACTGGTTGGCACTTAAACTGCAATTTATAATTGCGAAACCAAAATGTAGATTTAATTTGAGATTTGATGTGTAATAGATCAGAATAAAGGTCTACCACAAACCCATTTCATAAATCATATCTATATGTATATTTTATATGTATCTTTATTATATGATACGTAACAAAAATCTCGAGAACTAAATGGTTCTTAATTAGATTTAACCAAGCTATTGTTTGATACAATGTCTGTTATGTTTCCTGCAGATCCTTGGCTGTCTGTTTTATAGCTATTTCATCATGGTACGCCTTTGTGTGCCCGTCTTCAGAAACGAGGGAAGCAAACCATTCAGTAAAAGAACACTGGTGTTAGCCTTGTTCAATTCATCACTTCCAGGTACATATTTAGCCTACCTGTAACAGTGCTATATACTTTAACTTGTCAAGCTTGGCTAATACACTGCAATCTATCATTACTGTCAATGATATGAGGTGGAGTCAGCCTCAGCATGGCGATTCCTAGACCGTGTTTTCTGTGGCCTTTTGCTATTTGTGTCTCACTCTGTATGACTCTCTCTCTCTCTCTCTCTCTCTCTCTCTCTATATGCATATCACTCTTCTTCTCTCTCTCTCCCTCCTCTCTGACTGCCTCTCTTGTTAAGTCTTTCTCACTGTCAATGCATCTCACTCTTACGTCTCTCTCTATTTCCCCATCAGGTATAATGATACTTCTGCTGGCCTTCTTTGCGTTCCTCCACTGCTGGCTGAACCTGTTTGGGGAGCTGTTGCGTTTCGGAGACCGGATGTTCTATAAGGTGTGTGAAACGATCGGCAACACCATGTGCGATGAGGGAATCTCCATAGTTTCTACCTGAAATGAATAGACGTGTGAAATATGTTCAGTTGAGTTGGATAATGGGACACATGGGCCATGGTTTTGTGATCATAGCTCGAGAGTAGTTTCAGATAAGCATCACTCATTAAATATATTTTAATTGCCGGTTCTTTCCTCAGTCCTTGGTGTGACAAAGGGGTTGTGAAAGATGTTATTAAGACCGGGATCTTGATTGAAGTTTCTTGATTCATGTCACCATGTTGTTGTTCTTATAAGTGAGAATATTCACTAACAAAATGAATACGTAATTGAATAGTGTATATTAAAATATCCTCATATATTTTTTCACTTTTGATTCCGTAGGACTGGTGGAACTCTGCCTCCTTTGCCAACTACTACCGTACCTGGAACGTGGTTGTCCATGACTGGCTGTATTACTATGGCTACAGAGACTTCCTCTGGGTGAGCTTGAACGCAGTTAGTTGTCACATCAAAGTTCGGTGATCCATTGTTAACTTGTTAAGGGCTTGTCAAAGAATTGGATCAGTGGGGAAAGGAACAAATGGAGGTCAATCAGAAAACGTCTACCTAATGTGTGAGGCACAGCTTTTCCACTTCACCCCAGTGACACACATTTTATCCATCAGAACTTAGTCCTGTGTAGAAAATACACTGTATATCTGTAGCGCTAGAAAGTGTTTACTCGTCGTACCAATGGGTTCGTGATACTGTTACACTCCTCCCTAAAATGCAGTGCAAAGGCTATTCTGTTTCCCAAGAGGCGTCCATGAAATAAGAGGGTCTCTCTCACCCTCCGTCTCCGTCTCTCACCCAGCTTTCCAACGGGAGGTTCCGCTCGGCCGCCATGCTGTCCGTGTTCCTGGTGTCAGCCGTGGTCCACGAGTACGCCTTCACCATGGGCTTCGGCTTCTTCTACCCCGTCATGTTCTGCCTCTTTGCTGTGTTTGGCGGTGAGGAGCTCAATATGTAGAAGACGAGGTTAAGGGACTGATAACCTCTCTCTGCTCATACAGAGGAGGCCATCAGTGTGCTTCTAATGATATTGATTGATGATATATGTTAACCGAGGGGGGTTAACCAGTAAGGGGGGGAATAATTAATCTGAAATTCCACATGACCACTATGAAATTAATCTTCTTTAATGGCTTCACTGGTTAAATATGGTTGATTAGAAGTGACATGGGATCAAAGTCTGCTCACTAATTGTGTCTGTGAATAGAATGTAATCTGGCAGTCCATGGGTTTATCATCTTGTTCGAGTTAATTGATAGACAATATATGAATCTCGTGGATTGTAGTTTTTCTTCTGGGTAGGGACTTAAAGTGGTGAAATCTTAATGCTTTTGTAGTCATGTCCCAGTTGATTAGTAAAAACATGCAATTTCTATTGAAACAAAAAAAACTATTGAGTATTTATGCGGAAAGCCCAAAGCAGTCAGGGTTTTTTCCTCACCCATATAAAGTCTTTGGATTTCATTCTCTCTGTTTAAAGCTCATTCTCACGTACACTACAAGAAAACAGCGAAACACAGCTCATAAACTAAACCAAAACCTATATAAATAAATGTTTGTGTTTTCATTTTCTTCTGCTCGTCCCAAGTGATTTTCAACTTCACCCTGAACGACAAGCGCCAGAGCCCTCTGTGCAACATCTTCATGTGGACCGGCCTGTTCATTGGCCAGGGCGTCCAGGTGTGCTTGTATTGTCAAGAGTGGTACGCCCAGATCCACTGCCCACGGACAGGGGTGAGCAACCTGCCAGGGTCCACCTTTTCCTTCTTTCTTGGTCTTGTGTGTTCATGATGATTCAGAGTCACTGTTGTAGTTATTAGCTATTGTTCTGTCTCAAATGTATATGCACTTCTCTGCTCTGTACTTCCTCCTCCCCCAACTAATTACACCACTGTTGAATGCGGAAATACTTTTTTACTGAAGAGTCTCGTGGCTCGTATGAGGTGATTGATTACTTTTTGAACACCTGGGAGGCCAAATTTTCTCCTCCTTTTTAGATGTGTGATTAATACCGGTATTACACCCTGCTGGTATTAATCTAACCGTGGGTCTGAAAATCTCCCTCCGTTCTTTCTCCATTTCATTATCCCAGCTTTTGTGATTATCCCCGTCCCCCTGTCCCCAGACAATCCGAGCATCCCAGGCATGACGTGGGCTTTAGCCCTGGCCCACATGCCTACGCACAACAAACACATACACAGTGTACATTTGGTCCTATGACGTACAGCTGCCTGTGTTGTAACTTTGTGAAGATGTGGTTTGGATTACATCCTCCAACCACCCCTTACCCCCTTGTGCCAAGAGCAGTTGATAAAGCGCCAGATGTTTGGCCCATGGATTGGGATGGCAGATGGCCAGGCACGGTGCTAACGTTGTAGCTCCTCCCCCTAACACTGAATCTCTGATGTAACCTTCCGTGGCCAGGGCCACCATTTAACATGTTTGACAAAACAGATTAAAACGTGACCCAAATATAGAAGTGGCACGCACCAGATCAGTTACTAAGGAACAGATACTTTCTTAAAGATCACCAGAAAGATTAATCACAGTGTTGTGTTTGGGTTTTATTGTATATATTCTGAGCCGGCTCTGTCCTTTTCTCCCCAACAGAATGGCTTCTGGGAGCTGGTGACGCCCCGGTCGTGGTCCTGCAACTACTCGACCTGAAGCGGAGGCAGCTGGTCTTCCTCAGACCTTGGGTGGGAGTGGAGTGAATCACGCTGGGAGCTTATATTTAACCGTTTACTCAGTGAAAACCGATGATGAAATAACTAAATAAATGAAGAAAAACACACAAAAACACAGACGGAAACAGCATGCGAGGCTGTGTAGCTTCATCACGGATACCAGGATAGGCCAAGAGGAAGATAACTAGCTTGTCACAACTCACTGGCTTCTGAACCCCGAATCTTTGAATTCCAGAGGGCTAAGCCGTTTGTTTGATGTGACAAAATGAAATAGTTCCAGTGGCCTCGCTTTGTAAATATATCACTGCAAAAATAACTCCTGCATTCATTCATTCATTCATTCCGGAGGCAGAAAATATTGTAACATCATCTTTTTATAAGCCTGCGGGTATACCCGCATGCTTTACATTAATATGGTTAGTTCTAATTTTATATTTTCACCAAATAATTTCCTTAAACAATCAATTATTGAACGTAGTCTATAGTAAATACATATTTATAAAGTCTGAACAAAGAGGGAGAATTATAATTAATATTTAATTTGGGAAGAAGCCAACTTACTAGGCAAGTGCACGTAGAACAAAGGTGCAATGCCTCACCTGTCCTGTAGGGCGCCCTGTGCACCAATCCCGCGCCCATTCACGTTCAGCTCCAGCAATCGGGGGATGTGGCGGGGCCTGCCGGGTGTGGCCAGCGGTGTGTCCCCGGCCAGCCTCATGCTGTGCAGTGACTTATCAGTCTCCCACTGTGCCTGCGTTTGCCTGTGAAGTCATTCAGTATGAAGAGGATTACAGTGTGTGCTTGGCACAGTATTTACATTTATGATGTAATGCTTTGTCAGCTGACACCCAACAGGTTGCCCGACTAATGCTGGATGCAAAACCATGTGAACGCCATGTTGCTACCACGCTGTCATGTGTTTGTTTAGACTGTATCGAGACCAAGTCGAGAAGTATTCCTATTATCAAGTAGGATTTTTTAAGTTTTGCTGTACCAAAGTGAGAATGTATCTCCAGTTAACAATCTCCCCTTTTTATTGACACTGTTAAATCAATCAAGACCGCACCTCAAGTGCGTACAAACCTGATTCTGTGAGTTCCTAGCGATGGTAAGGGCAAGGGACTCATGGACTGTGTTGGTGGACCTGGAAGGGGGTTCCAGTGAAGTTTCTTTGTCACCACTTTGAGGGAAGGCTGTAATTGATTGCTGAAACAGCTGATAGGCACGGCCAGCTGTAAGTGGTAGTCTTTCCGTAGCTGTAAACAGTACAACAACTCTCATCATCGGCGGTGCTAAACTATTATTTCATGTACTGTAGATTGATAGTGATTACTGATTTGGGATATGCGGTGATATCCCTGTGATTGACAGGTTGGCGTATGAGAATACCTGTCATCATAGATGACAGGTATATATTTTATTGAGTATTGTATTTTATTGTATTGCATACTAATCCATCTCAGTTTTGACCTTGTAAAAACATTCCACATGCCTCTTGCCTATTTTGGCTATGGTTGTTATTTGTAAATAGTTGTCATGGATGGGAGTTAAACTATAAACAAATAAACATGTTGCCTATTTAGTGTTCTGCACTACTGTATTAACGAACTTCCAAAATAAAGAGGAAAATGTCAATGGTTGTCATCTCATATTTACAAATGATCAATAGACATTCCCGTTTAAAATAAAGTGTTGTTGGAATGAGTAGTATGTGCTCATGTTAATTTGTATGCATGAGTTACACTCTGTACTAACCTGAGGAAATAAGTAACGCATCTCTGCGATGCGGATGGAACGCTTGCGTTCGATGGAAACTTGTCTCTTGTGCCATCGTCCCAACACGTCTGACTCATAACTATCCAGCTTCTGGAAGGCTGAGTACAAGCATTTTAAAGAACGCCCATCCTCCAAGTCCTTAGCCCGGAGGAATCTGGCATTCAGCTGCTTTCTGTGCAACAATAAGAACATTCTTGTTGTAGTTAAATGCATGACTTCTGGAGGGACACAGCACAGAGCCTGGGACAGAAACCGCAAACTGAAAGCCTTTTACCTGTGTCTTAGATAATCTATCTAAAGTCTGATTTGTGAGATTAAGTAAAAGCCAGCTACCTACCTGAGGTCTCTCAGAGCTCGGCGTCTTATGAACCTGCGACAGAGAAAAGCCATCCTCTGCTCAATACTACAAAGAGCATCCATGATGAGGTCTTTGCTCAGCTTGTACAGCTCGCCCGAGATGCTTCCAATGTTCACCGCCTGTGAGAGGAGCTTCAGGTTGGTCCTCTGTGAGTCGATGAGGAGCACCCAGATATGGTCATTCCTTCTCCCCTGAAGCGCTTTCTCCTCCTTCACCCGCTCCTCCGCTATGGCCGCCATCTCCTTAATGTAGCGGCTCACGTGGTTCACTTTCTCCTCCCCCACTTCCCTGGTCTTGATGTCAGACAACTTTGGAGATACCGGTAGCTCAGTTCCAATAGCCATTAGAAAGAGACTGGACTTTTTCAAGGCCAAACTCTTATCTGTATCCCGGAAGATACTTGTCTTGCTGTGCTCATCCATCACGCTTTCTGGTGTTTTTTCACGCATTTTACATATCTGCTTCTTTGCCTTGTCGTTAACGTTCCTCAGCTGAGCCATCACAGAACCCAGGGCATGGCGAACAGATTGACCCTTAATGTTGACAAGTTTTTGTTGCTTTGGTCTGGATAAGCCATCGATTGTATGGCTTGCCTCTTCCATAGACCTCTCGTGCTGTTTTAGGCCTTCACTCAGATCATGCAGCAGGTAACCCGGAGACATCCCGGAGTTGTTTGAGTATTCTGTCTGGGAGTTGTTTGAGTATTCTGTCTGGGAGTTGTTTGAGTATTCTGTCACAATACTTTCTGTCACCATGTCATCCAGATGATAGACCAGTTCTTGGAAGGCATTTTTGATAATGGACTGGAGGACGCTGTGGACCTGAACCAGATCGAGGGCCTTGTTGTCCATCCCACCGCCCTTCCTGCATTTATCAATCATTTTAAACACTGAATTCTCGAACTCCTTGAGGAGGTTTGCGCACTTCTTCTCCAGCTGATCTATGATGGATTGCTCTTTCTCAGTTCTTCTTTCTTCATAAACAAACTCCTCCTCCACGACCGCCATGTCTTGGGCCGTCTCAGCAGTCTGGCTCAGTGATTTAAGAGGGGATGGAGGTAGCCTACGCCTGGTTGAGAGGGTTTCTGTGTTCTGCTTGGAAGATGAAATGTTCCAAATTTCTTGTGGAAAGACCTCAGGCAAAGGCTTCTGTTGATGTGTGGTTATGCAATTTTGCTGCATTTCTTGGATTTCTGATAAAAGAGCAAGGTTCTGCCCTTTGCAAGATGACAATTCCGCCTCCATGGCAGATACCTTGAGCTTTGAGGCTAAAAATGTTATGTTTAGCTGAGCCATTTCCGAGCGGCAGTCGGCCCTCCTCAGCTCCTCCACCTCGGCCTGACGACGCCTGGATTCTATGGTACGTTCCTGAAGAGCCTGGTTCAAATTGTGAAGGCCGAGCTGGAAAAACAAAGTAGTGTGTACAGTAAGACCTAACACTGCTGAATGAACTTGTACGATGTCCAAGATACCTGGTTTGAATCTAGGGTTTATGGTCTGGGAGGTCATTGCAAGCCCCTGTCGATAATACCCTATCATTAAGTAATCAGTTACATATGAAATGAACTTTCAATTCTTCAAAAAAACGAAAATTTACCTTGGCAAACCTGAAAGCAGTCTTCATTGGTTTGTTTAAGTCCATTGAATTGACAATGTCTTGCAGCATGAAGGAGAGCTCGGTAGACGATTTAATAGCCAGACATGGTTCATTCAACACGTCTTCCACAGATGGGGGTTGGTGGAATTGGATGCATTTTACTGTTTTAGCATCCATCGTCTTCTCCCTCCACCACATCCAGTCCCCACTCATGTTAAGAGCTACAAACCGTGAGTGTAGACGTAGTGTTATGTTTCGGCAAACTCAAGCACAAGACTGTGTATAGCACAATACATTTAAACAAAATGCTCAATCAATTATTTATAAACAGATTGTATTTCACAGTGTGTAGGGTAGATGCAGAAAGGGTCTGTAACATAATTTAGTTTGTTTTTAGTGTAACAAATAAGAAGATGCAAAAGGGCAAAGACGTGATACTAAGGATTCTGAGAGTATTGGACGTCGTAATGATAAAACAAATGGTATAATGGTGGAACTGCTCCCATCACACTCACCAGATTCATCTTCCCTTGTCCCTGTGACTTCCACATTAAAAAGCCGGCCGCAGATGTAATCCAAATCCTGAATGCAGCTGTCCACGTCACTCAGGGATTTCTCTAAATTGTTCTTGGTGTTGCTGATACACGTGGAGGTGACATCCTCCCCAGTGGCCTCGCCCTTTTCCTTCAGGCTCCGTATGGATTGTTCTACACAAAGAGATCGGTGGGTGAGGACACACCGCACAGACCCCTGAAGCACCGAGACAATGAGACGCACCATAGGAGAGAAAATGAAGAAGAAGCTGCAACCCTCTTATTAATCCTGGATTTACAAGGAGAACCGTCAGCGGCGCGCTTCAGGGGAGATGAATGCCTACCTTTTCCCTCCAAGGCCATTCCCAAGATGGCCTTTGAACAATTTATTCTGAGGCTTTACAAAATACAAATAAAGGAGATGTTCATTTGGCATGCTAACCCTTCAGAGAATGTCTATTGTATTCAACTCTTCATATTAACGTCAGGCAAAGCAGGCCATTTTGTTTCTCCTTATGATGACTTTGTTTGTTTGTTAGATATCCGTTGTGTGTACAATTGCTGTAGTTCATTGTACTTATAGGAACAACATAAAGAAATTGCAAACTCTATGTTTAAAGGGCCTCTTATTAAATGTATTCAAATTTTACCTTGGACATGAATTGTTACACACACACACACACACACACACACACACACACACACACACACACACACACACACACACACACACACACACACACACACATACACACATACATACATACATACATATAGTGTATGTATAGAAGTGGTTCTTTATGCATACTATGGCCAGTGGTCAAATAATAAAGGCTTTGTACTGGAACCGCTAGTTTGTGTACAGAACCTACGTGTGGCAGTCAGCCATTCCAGGACCTCTGCGAGCTGCTTGGTCCTCTGCAGGACTCCCTCCAGAAACACGATGGTTTGGCCCCTCTGCTGGCCTCGCCCCCCAAGGTCCAGGTAAGGAGGGTTATTACACACTTCATTGACTTCTATGTCAGCCGAGTTGGGTACACGGCAGCAAGCACCCGATTTTTTTCTGTATGCCATGTCTTCTCCGGAGCTTGGCGACACGCCAACCTCTTGAGAAACTGTGAATCAGCATACCATAAGAGCATGTTATGGCTAGCCATCAGCATCGTCTTTGACCCAAACCTTGTCCTGATCAGTGAATAGGATTTGTAAGAATTGTGAGGTTAAGTGTATGTAACTTTGATTTTCATATATTTTGTGATATTGCCAATGGAGCTGCTGTGGTGCAAATAGCATTTTTTACTGGTCTGACAACAAAGTATTATCGTATTGTATATTAAAGTAGGCCTAGCACACTGTGCAGGCCTGATCCAGAGCTTGCCCACACACACGCACACGCCTATCCGTTTACTTTTTTTTTTTTACAAGATAACAAAATGAAAAGCAAGAGACATCGTGAATATTAATGACCTTTGTTGTTCAGAATGTTGTATGCTTTTAGGCTTTTATATTGACTAGTTTTGTTCTTTGAAGTCCATATAAGACTCCGTAGGCCTACGCATGGTGTAGTTCTGACACTCGTGTTTTAATCACGGCTTGCCAGAAACAAAGTCCTGAAAAAACACCAAGAGAAAAAATTGATGTCTTTGCTAAATTACTGCGGAGACGAAATTGAACTGGAAAAACTGTGATATTAAGTAATTATGTGCAGGTGCGAGTGCTTAGGAGAAAGTTCCGGGAGGTAGGTAATGTAACCCAGCATGGATTTTCATTAAATGGTCGCGGTTAAATAAATAGCCGATAGATATAGCAAACATTACATTTCCGCGTGGGTCCTTGTTCCCTACCTGCTTCCCGGAGTTCTGTTGTCGATCGAGCGTCCACGTCATAAACCAATAGCAACACTAATTGTTGATTTGTGATAAAGGACTAAAATCGAACGAATGCTAATTCGGCAAATTCCAAGAATTTGCCAGAGAACGCTTTCGTAGGTTTACAAAGTTTTACGTTAATATTGAGAAATGGACTTCCTATAGAGACGCGATATATATTAATTAATTAATTAGATCTCAATGGGGTTGGATGTCTATAACTCCAACCATTCCCTCGATGTCGATGCATTATTTATTTAATATTTAACTACATTGAAGTCTGCAATTAAAAGACCAAACAAAACAAACGCATCAACACAATACTGTTTTAAGCTTTTTTTAATTGAAATATTAAATGGCAGTTTATTGCCACAGCACCATAAGTAACAGATGAACACATCCATGAACTGCATTTGTTAATGGCTTTAAAACAAACAAAAAAAAAAGTGGTAAAAAGCGAAACACAACACCTTCATTAGTGGTTACTAACCTTTTAAACAGAGCACAACAAATGTGTACATCAAACATGTGATGACCTTGTAACATGACTTAGTGCAACAGAATACAGGAGAATGTCGAGCGGGGGTGGCAGCTGCGTTTACATGGGGACAGAGGCTTAAATGAGAAGCTCCGAACAGTAATACAGCGGAAGAATGGGGGATGGGCACAGTGAGACGAGAACCACTGGGATTAGGGATCAGTGTATTTTCACATAGTCTAGGTACTTCCATAGCAAAAATATCAGCCAGTACAGAATCGGGCACTGCTGTGTGTGTGAGTGTGCATGCGTGCGTGGTGCAAATCAGCTTTGGCTGGTTTATCCAAGAGCATCCCTGGCAGCAAGCGGTGGTCTGATTTGATCTCAATAATGTTCATTAATAACATTTGGAATATTGTCAGGCCTTAGAGAGGTTAGGCAGGGTAGAGAGACCAATAGAAGAAGAGAGGGAGACCAGGCGTCTTTTAAAGGAATGAACAGAGACACGCTTCAACTTAACTGAACAAATTGGGAGAAAACAGAACCATTAAGTGTTCCAACACAACACTGTATCTCTTCATGGGACAGGTCCCAGCACAGAGCAGTGACGGGTCTTGGCACTGAGCGACGCTCAGCTAGAGCGCATGCTTGGTGACGTGATGCAGCCTATTACGGCAAGCCACACTGAACTGTGACCAGTCATCAGTCGGTTATGACTCCTCCTAACCGAGTTACCAAGACGACGTAGCCACACTATAACAAAACACTAACGCTCTTATCTGTTTAGTACTAAAGCTCCGGAACTCAGTTTCACTGCATTTCCTTCTTTTTTTTTTGCTCCGTCTCAGTCACTTCACAAGAACAAGAGACATGGCATGTGTCCAAATTTGGTCAAAGTGCTGTGAAAGTTAAGAACATTAAAACCTCTTCTGAGAAAATATTATGGCAACTTCAGTGTAGGGTCTCGAGTTTTGTACATGAAAAATAAACGCCTGTATTTCAATATCTGACAGCAGTGCATCATATGCATTTCATAAAACTAACAAGCAAGTAAAGAAAATGAACTACAGCCTTTGGCCCTAGTGGCAGGGAATGTTTTTTCACAAAATCGTCATTCGAGTGGCGTTCAGATTCGAGTGACTCTCTGGACAGCTCCTTCGTTATTCAGTCAGACCTAAGCTTGTGTTTGTATGCAGCGCAGTGCTGGCAGCGGAATGTCCCTGTCCTGACCAGGCTTTCGAGAAAGCTGTCCTGCTCGCATTAGCCTCAATGCAACTGTCTGCCAGGGGCTGAGCGGGCGGATTAAATGCACCCAAGTACCATTCAGACATGTTGGTACTGTCCTGAAATAACATGCGGTTCACATTCAATATCAACGGCTCAGAGAAAAAACACCAATAATGTGAAAATTGTAATTTTTCAAGACAGCAAGATCCCTGACACACAATATTTTTCCAGTCACTGTTTAGCATGTGTAAGCAGAAATCAACCTGTTTATACTTTTGACTGGGCGTTTTCTTGTTGTCTTTATCCATTGATAATTGTTTTCCTTTCCATGCAATTAGTACCTTGTTCATCTGACAGCGCCACATGAAGACATTCACTATTTCCACAAATTCAATAAATTCTCAAAAATGTCTTTGTCATCCTATACACAATGTGTCCCTTGCATCGCTTTCCTTTGCACCCACAGGAGCCAAAAAGTCTTGGGGCATCGTGTTTTTTTTGCTCAGGCAGTCGTATGCGTCACTTATTTCACAGGCCGCTGCCTGGCGAGTCGATTCATGAAACAGCAGGTTATCGTGGAGATGACGACGATGCCCACAAACAGGGCAGACGACACTCCGATAACCAGTGGTATCAGTAGAAGATCAGCCGCTGGAAACAGAAGGGAGAGTCATTTATTCAAAAAAAAATCTATATTGCATAATGAAGGGAGGCCTGGTGACGCCTAAAGACTTCTAGTGCCCCGCGTTCAGCGCTAGGTAAGCTACAATCAATTACTTAGAAAACGACCACAAAGACATCATCATTATGACGCACTCACCTCGGGCATACAGGTACACCGTGACGGCGGGTGACTCGTCTCTAGCCTGGGTGTTGTACCACCCCCCGTGGGGGTCCTGCCCCCACACCTCCGCCCGGCACACGTACAGCCCCTGGTCCTCCAGCGATGCGGCGTGGACCCTCAGCCTGTAGGTGACGGCGGACACGCGGTCCACGCTCACCTCACTGCCGTTGGTGAAGAGCTGGGCCATGCCCTGGTATGTCAGGGCGGCCACCGCGCTGGGGGGCCCCGCGGGGAGCAGGGCGGCGGCGTCCGCCGGGTCCCCTTTGGTGATGAGCGGCTCCGGGATCGGCCGCCGCAGCCACAGGACCTGCACCTGGGCGGGGCCCGTGGTCGTCACGGTAACGTTGCAGAGGAGGGTGACTGTGCTGCCGCGTTTGAGCAGCGGGCCGCGCGGGAGCTGGGCCACGGCCGACACCAGCACTTCTGCAGAGAGAGAAAACCTAACATAACGAGGGCACTTGGGAGCGGATATGCCGACTCAATTTACCACAGGAAACACAACCGCCTTTCTCTTTGAATGCTTCCAACTCAAAGCTTTTGACAAAAAGCAACAGTAATCAGGCTGAGGAGGATTTGAAAGGAAAATAAATAAATATATAAAACGCTTGGCCATCAGAGTAAAAAGTTTGAGTGCAAGCTCTTCCCCATCAAGGGGTTATATTACTGTAAACCCAGAACAGGAACCCAGAACAAGAACCGGAACAGAAGATCTACACACCCTGCTACCTACCAGCTACATCCTCTTTGCTTATCTGTGTGTGTCTGTGTGTCTGTCTGTCTGTGTGCGTGTGAGAAAAATATGTTTTCAGGAAGAGGTTCTGTGCGAGAGGTTCACGACCGACGCAGAGTTGCCCGATTAAAACAACCTTCTCAACGACTTCAACTTTGTAGAAGGGGATACGAATGCACGCACAACCAATTGAAGGCAGGTTGTCGGACAAGGGAAGTAATACGTGTGAAAGAGTCCACACAAGCGCAACTACGTCAGGACAAGGATGCCATGTCCTTGCCCTGACAAAGAGCCGAATGTGGTCGAATTGCTTATATTACTGAAAATCAACCCCTTGGGGGCATTACAGCAGGGCGAGTGGGGACTCCACCCTGTCGTACGCCATGTGGGCCACCCTTTACCTTTGGTCTTGAGGTTGACGCTGACGCCCTCTGACCTCTGAGAGAAGGTGGCGGGCGCCGAGGGGGCGGGGTTCTTGCGGCCGGCGTAGACGCTCACGGCGCAGCGGTACACGCCGGAGTCGGAGGGGCGGGCGGAGAAGAGCCTCAGGGCGTAGCTGCCCTCCGTCACCAGCTCCAGAGCCCCCCCGGTGCCCCGGCTCAGGTCGTCGCCCCAGCTGACCACCCCGTCCGGGCCCATGCGCGCCACCTCCACCTGAGAGAGCGGAGGCACGTAAGGTCAGCTGGTCTCTGCGTCTCGAATATACACGTGCACAAATGGACACAACCACTACAAAGAGTTTTATCAACGTCAAAAACGATTACAATTACAAGATCTCAGCCAATAGAAAACGGCGGATTAAACCGCAGTCTTGAGCAAACCCTGCACACGCACACAAGTATCTGATTGACACACCACCAAACAAAACCTACCTCCACTCCTCCTGCTCCAGCAGCAACAGCATCGCCAGGGAGAGAGCCCCTCTTCAGCCACTGGACCAGCAGGCCGGAGGTCCCTCCGCCGGGCAGCCCGGACACCTGGCAGGTGAGGGTGAGCGGAGATCCAGCCTGCAGGCTGACCCGGCCGCTGGGAGTGGATGTCACAGTCATGGACTCGGCTAGAAGAGAGACAAACAACCGCAGAGCACAGAGTGAGTGAGGAGAGCAAGGACACTGAGAAATCAATGATGTCATCCAGGTCAGGTATAGGCATTGTATGACCCATTGGTGGATGAGGGCAGCCTCCACATGGTAGGCCTATAGTAAATTATACACTCCACTATGATGAGTAAACAACTACGTATGATGACACATACATATGACTGAATCGGCTTTTGAAATGTAAATACATGAAATGATCCCGATAAGCAGAGTAGGATCACATGCTTAAGAAAACAATATACTTTGGTTCAAAAGTACTTAAAAACACACAAACCAGTGTATTCAACAGCAACAGATTTCCATTTAGCCCAACCTAAGTTATGGCGCATTAGGCTAACAGTCAGCAGGAGTATGTATCGGCTGTGTGCTGTTAAACAAAGAACTGTTAAAACAATGCCTGCTGTAAACACAACCCATTAACTCAGTCTCAGATTGAGCTGCCAGGCTATTGTGTCAGACAGACTGCAGGGCACATGAATAATTACTAACCATTTAATAGTGCAGGCGACTGCCTATGAGCGTAACACTGAACTTAATAATGGCTTTTTAAGAGGCATCTATTTCCACCATTTAGAGGCATCTGTTGTTCAGATTCTATTCTAAAAAAATAATAATTAATTCTCTTCCGCAACGTCATTATCGAGTAAATGAAGAGGGAAAAAAAAAGACTATTTAATTAAAAACACTTCTTCACAGGATAGCGATTGAAGGGATGTGTGCATTAAGATAATTGTTCCAATTAAACAACACAAATCAAACAAAACAAAGAAAATTAACTACTTCATTTGACTTTTTCCCAATTTGAAACTCTTCTTGAGAGCTTGGGCTTTGTTTGGGCTGATGACGTGCAGTTTACCCTCAGCAGCTCCATACAGAGTGGTGTCGTTCTGAAAGGATTGCTCATGTTTACTAGACCGGCAGAAACCTTTATCACAGTCCACGCCAGGCTTAGGCGCAGGTGAAGATAATTTAATCCATCAGCCCTTCCCAAGCGTCTTAAAACCCAACACTGAGCCAGGCGAGTTGCTCAAGTGCAGTCTGTATAGCCCATATACGTTGATGGTATAGCCTGCAATAGGCTCAACCAACAGGCTTTTTTAATAGGCTGCAATGGCTAGCCGTTCTTTAAAAAAGCTAAACTTGTTGTGGGTCTGTTTTCATTATCTGACAACACGCTCTATTAGTGTACCATCTATTCAACCTAACCTTGCGGACAGCTTTTGAGTGAGCTATAGCTTTGAGTCTGTGGTCATCAAACCAACTGTGTAGATAGTTATAAATCAAACAGTATAGCTATTCATTAAACCAACTGTATAGCTTGTTATAAATCAAACAGTATAGCTATTTCTCAAACCAACTGTGTAAAATCTCTTTATGAAACCGAGCTCATGAAAGAAGTTCTGTCAACGGCTTGACCCACATTATATCCGGGGTCCAGCTATAGTGGACTGCTGTTATAAAGACTAGCTTTTAGGAAGCCCTCGTTTTGCTTCATATTGTTGGAATTATGTAGATATGCAAGTACTGTGGCTGCAATAATTTGGCTACGTAATGCTTGGGTTAAATTGTGAGACACATTATTATTTTGGAAATAGCTCTCGCTCACTCATATTCCATTCAGAGTAGCCAATTAGTTTCACATAAAGCAGAAGGAATTAGCGGGGAGCAGCCTTGTCCTATGACGCTATAGATACTTCAATAGTTTCAACTAACGGGGGGAAGTGTGAATAATGATTGTGTATCGGACTCCTCTTTATTTGTGTGGACCGAATTAAAGTATTAATAATTAGTATTAATTTGCTCAGTGACTGAACATGACGTCACGTCTTGGACAAAATTCGTCTTCCCAGTAGTTTTTGGGTCACATAATCGACACATAATCGACAACTTCTAGGTGTTTAGGGCGTATATCGGCCGATAACATCCTTGACCTATCGATCGGTGCATCACTCTAACCCTAACTAGTTAGGCCTAAAAAAAAAAAAAGTTTGGTTCCTGTTGGTTTTCAGTTGAGGTCATGGGTAGGTAGGGATTTTTTACAGCGGCAGCGAATGATAGGTAGGTTGTTTTCATTTAAAAACGAGAAAATTCGCTCATCCTTGTACAGAATGAAGAGGTGCTGTACTAAAACGTAATTATAGAGGTGCTGTACCAAAACGTAATTACATTAAAAAAATATATATATATATTTTTTTTTTATAAAACTCATAAAATAATTTGGGTCGCACATAAATTGACAGGGTCGGTCGGAAACCGGAACCAAACAAAAAATTTTAGGCCTTATCAAACCAACTGCAAAGCTAGTTATAAAACGAGGTAAGTTGATAATATTATGCTATAGATCATAACCAGTTAAACAGGGAAGTAAAGAGTTGTCAGCAATCAACCCACCAGCCAGCCAGTTCCTCTTATACTTGGCCAGGTTAATGCTGCCAGCAGACAGGTCCTGTGAATGTAATCTGTTGGAGAACTAAATGTTCGCTACAACTAGCACAAGACCAGGCCTGTTGGTACCAGCTTCATCGGATCAAGCAATGTAACTACTGCTAGGAACTGTGCACGAGGAGAATACTCACTCAAAGGTGCCAAACCCTGCTTCAGATTGACCATGACAGCAGCACAGTCCCGTGAGCCGAGACAGGGCGCAAAAGGGGCCTCATATAACAATCCACTTGTGGACAAGAGATTATGGGTTTGGCCCTATGCCACCATGACAGTGTAAACAAGCAGCAGTGTAAACTTTCACTGGCGTCCGCAACAGGCTTTACGATGTGCAGCTGCACTTATTTTCAGGTATTAGCTTGGGAGACGGCACGGTCTCTCACTGGAAGCACTCACAGAGCCGCTGGACGGTCAGGTTGCCGATCTCCAAGGTCCTCTGTGCGATCCTCTGCCAAGAGCCGTCGGGGTCCAGGATCCACTGCGCCGCCTCGCAGAAGTACGACCCAGAGTCCTCGGGCTTCACCGCGCGCATCCGCACCACGTACGTGTCCACGCCGGCGGCGCCGTTCCTCTTCTCCAGTGTGATCTCGCCGTCCTCGTAGCGCTTCCTGTAGGCCTGGCTGGACCCGGGCGTGACACCCAGCACCCGGTCCAGGGCGATGATCTCTCGGAGGGTGCTGACGTCGCCCCCTTCCCCGCCTCCCGAATCGCCGCCGCGTTTCCCGAACATGATGGACAGGTGGGTGTGCTCCTTGGATTGAACGCCGGCCGAACACGTTAAGGTAAGCCCCGCCCCCTCCGGCAGGGGCTGTCCGGTCAGCGCGCGGGTACAGCTGATCTGGAGTGTGTCTGGTATCACTGTGGGATGATGGTGAGTCAGATGATGTTGTTACAGGACGCACATGGGCCAGATGGTACAGACGTAAATGGCAAATTTGATTTATAAGGCGCGTTTGCTTTAAAGTCACATGTTAAG
The DNA here is from genome assembly GCF_902167405.1 of Gadus morhua. Taxonomy (NCBI): domain Eukaryota; kingdom Metazoa; phylum Chordata; class Actinopteri; order Gadiformes; family Gadidae; genus Gadus; species Gadus morhua. Next base: position 15,662,529 of record NC_044060.1, read on the forward strand.
CACTCCTCACAAACTATAGAACGGGGGAAACTGAGCAAGAGCCAGACATACAGCTTAAGGACACTAGCCTAAGAAACTGCTTGCTAAATCGGCTGGATTAGGGAGAAGTTGTTCTCAAACATAGCTAGCCAACCAAAATGACAGCCTATTAACTATAAAAAGTAGCATTCAGGATGGAAAGATGGAATCTTGGACAGAGCATATAGAAAAAACACATGTAATCCGATACCTGGCAAGGTGAATGGAAAAGCCAAGAGAGAACAAAATAAAAAACACAACTAAACTAAATATGAGAGTGAGAGAAGTAGAGTAATAAAGAGAAACAAAGTCCAGATGAAAAAACGGATAAGATCCAATACAAACAAAGAACAAGAGCCGATTATGAACAATGAGAAACGTTGCTCTGCTGGTCAACGTCCAAGGTGACAATGACCCAAAACGTTACTTCAATCGCATATTCATTGAAGGTTTTGCTATAATCACAAATTCCATATTGAAACGCAAAAACTGTGTTTTTTTATGCTGAATATCTCTGCACTAGCCCAACGGTCGCCCCCAATGTGTTAACCGGCCGACTGCCTCTTTCAGCTGCACCATTAACTATGGAAACACAACACGATCACAGGAGCCTCACCTTTGACGACCACTGAAGCGCTGTAGTTCCCCTGGTAGGAGGTGTCCGTGCTGGGCGTGTAGCACTCGTACTTCCCCTGGTCTTCGGGCCGCAGACGCTGCACCACCAGCCGGGCTTTGTCCCCCGAGTCGCGCTCCACCCTCACCTCGCCGCTGCGCACCCGGCCCTGGTAGGGGGCGTAGGGGAAGCCCTGGTCCCGGGTGGACACGATGCCCATCTGCCTCCCGTTGGCGTCCTCCCTGTACAGGAACCACTCAAAGTCCTGCGTGCGGGCGCCCTCGTAGCCCGTCACCGCGCAGGGCAGGGAGAGCGGGAAGCCCGCTACGCGGTACAGGGTGCCCAAGGGCAGGAGGACCTCGCGGCCCGCGGCCTGGTGGAGCACTGGGGGGAGGGGGGGAGGGGGGGAGCCGAGGGTTAGATGAGGATGTCGGCAGGGTGAAATAGGAGTTTGCTTTGGTCTTGTCTTCTCCTTGTCTTTGGTCCTATTCTTTTTGCTCCAGGGACTTTTAACTGACGTACACAGCTCATCATAGGACGAATGGATTTTTTATTACTACTAAATTATTGTTACTACATGTATGTTAAAGCTGCAAAAGAGTCAGAATTAGATCATGTTGATTCTGAGATCCTTCCTGGTTTCCCAGACAGGGAGGACCTCAACACCAATGACACACCCTGATAGAGAATGGCAGTAGTTATACCTGAAGCAGATAAGATAATAAGATAAGGACATTTTTTGTTGGTCACAGGGGCCTTGCCTAGAAGCATGCTTAGTACACCTCGTCATCATTTCCGCCACTCGATACTCCATGCTGAGAGCTGGCCACAGGGAAATCTATCGATTAACCAAAGTGTGGGAAACAAATGGCCTGGAATTACTGTGAGAGGTCATTAAATGAAAAGCTGGGCCGCTAATGACAAAATCTGACTGAGCTTGTAATGGATGTTAATAACTATATGGTTAAACTTCATCTTACCCTGACGATTAGGCCTGCCCTACAGAACTTCAACATGGTTCCCACAACATTATCCAGTGGATAATGAGTCACAGTAACATGGGAAGTGTAAAACCATAGAATGTGCTTCATATCTAGGCTTAATGCTTCTCATTCACTCAATGAGAAGCATTGTTTGTGATGACCCAGAACATGCATGTTGGGTATAAATTAGGTTAAATCCATTCATAGCCTTTTGTCACATGAGAAAATATGAAAGAACATTAGCAAACCATAAAGCTTCATTATTTCACAGATCATATTTAGGCTAGTTTAAAGTGAAAATAAACATGCCAAACAATCACACAACAACAACTATTACGGAATAAAAAATAGTTGTCCTGTTGAATGTCAAGACAACCATTGGGTATTTTTTGGGATGATCACATCAACCCAAATGAGAGGCATACGCAAGGCCGCCATTGATGTTTACCATTAATGCCAAGTAGAGGGACTATGAACTCCAGTAAGGGACACACCTCTAACCATACCCCCACATTTAACTGTCAGCTTGTCAAACTAGTAATACTAGACAGGTGCGTACAGTTCCTGCCCGACTAGGGCATGGCACAAAGCCCCTACGAAAAAGGACATGACGGACCAGTGGGAAACTTAAGCGGATTAAATGCTAACTATGAGTCTACCGATATGGATCTTGGGGGACATACATGACGGTGTATAAAACCATTGAAGGGCTGCTATTTACAAACCTGCATGAAGATAAATTAAATAGGAATAAAGAACCCTTTGCAATATATTTAAAGCAAATCAGCTTAAGCACAACACATATGCAGAACATTACAATTATATTTTCTGTACAGTAGAATACAGCAGTATGGCAGGGGGAAAGCTCAGAGACACATATCATGTGGGACATATACAGTCATGTGTGTAGTGTAGTGCAAACTACAAGACGAGAGGGTTATACTCACTCAATTGTAGAAGAATAACAATTGCTGCTTGCAACGGAGCCATAGTCCTTAGTGATGCAGAGGAATTAAACTGACCCAGATTCCTCGTTTAGTGTATTCTGAACTACTGATTGAATAATGTTCCTGCGTTTCTTAACGCATCCTCAAAAATTGGGGCATGTCCTTCTTTCCTAAAGCGCAGAAATATATGAAACGCCTTTTTTCACACACTGTCAGAATATTATGGTTACTCTTCTTCAAAATTGCGAGTTAGCACAATGCGCTAACAGGGAAGGCATATAAATGGACGCGTGTGTGTCGCCGATTGTATAGTTACATGCACTGTGCATCGCCGCGTCTTTATCTGCATAATGATTCAATCTTTTCATTTCGGATAGCTCCTGTCTCATTCATCTTCGTTGGTCTTCACTTCAGACGGACAACCCGGGCTCACAGAAAGCATCATACGCAGTCTCAGCGGGATGGCGTATGTGTGTAAAGTGTGGTGGCGAGGGGGAGGGGGAGGGGGTCACTAAAAGGGGAGTGGCTTGTGTAGAAAAAAGAGGAAGAAACAACACGAGGCCATTGGTCAAGAGAGCAAAGATAACATTTCGAACCGATAACAATGGCTTTGGTTGTGAGCATCCTCGAACGCATTGGTGGAAAATTAATTAATTCGTCAAACCGCCGAGCGGCGCCATAACATAGGCTGGCGGTCTGTTAGAGGCAAAAAGCGGCGAGCACAACGGGCTTTCCATCAATACATAATCACGGATTATCACTAAACATCCAATTATTAGAATAAAAAACACTAGATGATAAAAACCTTCCTGTTATCTTTTTTATGACAGATCTTCAGTTCCGTACCGTTCCTCGAGCAACAATGGAATGGACGTTGGATATTGATTCGCTATATTTTTAATATATAGTCTAAATAGTTACCTTTTATCAATTTACTTATTTAAATAATAAATAAATCATACAACTGATTATCCTAAGCAGTCATATCACAGAAAAGGGCATGTATCTCGTACGACCTGGAGGTGGCGATATAATGCAACGAACTGAGATAATATAGTGAACTACATACGAACTATCAAAGCCTACCATGATAATATATGTAATGGATATAGTAACGTTTTTAATAAAGGAGCTGTACTTTAATTACAACCAACCTATATACAATATTTCCTATAAAGTCTGTATTCCAGAGTTCACATACTGGTAAAGAATTCTGAGAAGGTCTGTGAATCCTTAAAAGTGAGAGGGGCAGTCAAACCTCTCATTCACTTTGCCTCACTCACACAGGCCACAGTTATTTAGCTATATAGTGAGATGGGAAAATATTTTGTGATTGGTGGTTAAGCATTAGAGAAAAACTTGAATTTACCGTCACAAGTAGGCCTGTAATGCACATGATATGCTGGGACACCAGGGACACTAAGGGGATTTAAACCGTCAACACACACCTCATTAATGGGGACCAGTTCTCCCCCTACCTGGCCCTGACTGCCTCTTCCTCATATCACCCATTCTTCTTCACCTCTACTGTCAATCACTTTGCCCCGCTCTTTCTCATCTCACCCTCGCTCTTCTCCTCCCCTCGCCTCACTCCCTCCCTCATCCTTACCCCTGTCTATCTCTCCTCTGACTGTTCCTCTCCTCCCCTTCACTTTTAGATTTTTGATGTCTTATTCTTCCTGCTGATCTGATTTTTGATGTCTTATTCTTCCTGCTGATCAACTCTTCTTGATCTGCCTCTCTGCTGCCCTCCCCCTTCTTTTATCCTCTTCTTCTGCGTCTTGCCTCCCCTCCCCACCGCTCTCCTCTGCTCTCATCCTCTCATCCCTCCTCTTGTTTTATCCTCTTCTTTCGTTCATCCTCTTATCTCCTCCCGGCCCCTCTCCTCTCCTCTCATCCTCTCATCACTTCCTCTTCTCATGTTTTATACTCTCCTCTCATTTATCCTCTCATCTCCTCCCACCCCCTCTCTTCTCTGCACTCTTCTCCACATCTCTCTTCTTCTTCTTCTTCTTCTTCTTCTTCTTCTTCTTCTTCTTCTTCTTCTTCTTCTTCTTCTTCTTCTTCTTCTTCTCCTCCTCCTCCTCCTCCTCCTCCTCCTCCTCCTCCTCCTCCTCATCTCCTCCCCTCTCCTCTCTCCTCCTCTCCCTCTACTCATCCCATGGTGGAAACATGGGGGCCCTGATGACTTCCCAATGTGGCCGGGCAGCCAGAGGGGAAGTCGTTAGGGTATTCTGGGTTAACAAGGCGGCCAGCAGGATATGCCGACTTCAGCAGCAGCAGCAGGGGTTTACACACCATCAGCCACGATGGGGGAGCCGTGGCGCGGGCGAGGCCGGCCAGGGTAAACTTCCAACTCCCCCCGTCGCCATGACTTCCCCGTATCGTTAGGTTTATTAAACGCGGTCGGGCGGCACTTGGGGGCGAGGTTCCAAGGAATCCAAAATCGACAGTTTGTACTGTCTGCTTGCTGCCGCCGCGACATGCGTTCCACCGCTACGGTACGGCACGCTCGGCCTGCCATGTTGTAACCATGAGCCACATGATGCGTTTTTATTACCTTGGCGATGGCTACTCTAAGTCGCTTTGGATAAAAGCGTCTGCTAAATGCCCTAATTGTAATTGTACTCTCAGCTAATGCCGTCGTATATACGTCGTTATTCTAAGGGCGAAAAAGTGCACTGACAAGGCTGCCTTGCTTCGTTTTTAGTCTTCTTTGCTTCTTTTTTTTGGTGCGAGTGGATACACACACTGTCATCTCCATTGTCCACTCACTCCCACTCATGTTTCTCTTTGGCTGCTATAGACTAAACTGTAACTTACCAATCAAAGCAAACACTGTCTGTAATTACTCTGTACTGTAGTCTCCAAATACGCCCCCGTCATCAGTGGGACCTCACCGGGACCAGCGAGACATGTCTGCAGCGCGTGTGGGACAGTTTATATACAGGCATGTAGACACTCAATGGGCAAGGCAATCAATGACCCACTTCTCTGCTACCCAGTCATCCCTCTGTCTCTTCATTTTCAGTTCACTCTCTCTCTCTGTCTCTCTCCGTGTGTCTCTGTCTTTGTCTCTGTCTCGTCCTTTCTGTCATATTCTCTGTTCCTGAGCCATATCAGCCCATCTTTCCCCCTCTCTCTCTCTCTCTCTCTCTCTCTCTCTCTGTCTCTCTCTCCCTCCCTCTTTCTCTCTCTGTCCGTCTCTAGCTATCTGTCTCAGCTATATGTATCTGACTATGTGTCTTGGTCTCTCCAACCACCATGGCTTGGCACATCTCCCCTTGTTTCCATTATGTTCAGTATGTATACATTTAGTATCTATTTTCACTTTCTCTTTAAATTCCTCCACGGGCTATTTTCTCCTGGATCCCTCACACAGCTCTCTGTTCAGCAGACGACCCCGGAACATTACAGCGCATGGGGTATTCCTCCATCTTCTGTGTATTGGTTTACTGTCTCCACAAGGCCTGCGCCACCCCCAGTGATGGGTAATGGACCGTATTTATACAAATCAGTGAATGAATGAACAGGGATTTCAACAAATGCTACTTCATTGCTGACAGAGTATTAATAACTTGTTCTTTGTGAGCATGTTTCCCGTTCTCTATTGATGCATGCATTGACAATGTTTGGCTAAGCGTCTGACCGCTTCATCGCAATTCTCATGGTCACTTTTACACACTGGATATGCATGAGGCACTTTGGTTCACATCTTGACACATGCAGTGTTTTCTTTCTGCGTTTGTAACCAAAGTTGGGTTTTTTAAACAATGCATAGAAAAAAGGTTGAAAATGGTATGCATGTACCACACACACATATTCCTCAGACTCCATGAGAACAAAACCAGATGTCGTGACAGAAACATGTATAATATATTTAAATGGAAAGTCTGAACAGGCCTGGTTATATTGTCACCATTACTGATCACATGTCTGGTGTGTATGTATAAACCACAATCTTGACTACAATAAAAATCAAGCAGACTGGGCATTCTATCCTTTTCAATTCTTTGGGTTAACTTTGAACTAAGAGGGCTAAACAATGCACAAGCATCTTTTGATTCTCAGAAATGAGTCCCAACAGTGGCTGCATTTTTTGAGCGTGTGGTTGTGTGTGTGTGTGTGTGTGGGGGTGGGTGTGTGTGTGTGTGTGCGCGTGTGTGTTCATATGTGTGGTTGCATGTGTGTGTTGAAGTCCAGGATATCAAGGCTGGTAGTTAACCATCGAGTTAGTACCCTGGACTTACGCCTGCAACCCTCACCGCAGGCCCAATCGACAGATAGAAACAACAAGACAAGAGGGAGAAAGAAGGAACAATCTAAAGGAAACAAGACAGAAGACGGAGTGAGAGACAGCACTTGAATGAATGAGAGATCAGAGAGGGGAGGACAAGAGAGAGAGCGAGAGACCCAGACATAGCCACTGGTGTGGTGTGGGTGTGTGGAGAGGGGGGGGGGAGGGAGAGAGGTCTGCAGGGGCAGAATTGAAAACATATGGAATGGTCTGACTGCTGGTCTTTCCCCTCACACCGCACAACACCCGAGCCCCCCCTCTGTCTCCCTCCGACCCCCCCCCCCCCCCCTCTGCCCCCCCCCCCCCCCCCCCCCCCCCGCCCCCACACCCCTTGTTCCAGTAGAACCCCAGACAACCTCACTCACAACAAAGGCAAAGAGCCGGGGCCAAGAGGCAGGGTGTGAAGTTGTGAGTTCAAGTGATGATACATGAACAGCATGCTGTGGCTCATGGGTCATATCCCCCCCCCCCCCCCCCCCCCCCCCAGACACCCTCACACACCCAACCCAAGGGGTGTAAATTGGCACACTGGACCAATCCCTGTGGGGCTGACACAGTTAATCGTAAGAACCACCATATAGAATAATGTATGTTTATTATTTTGCACACATTTATTAACATTTGTATTGTTTCACCATGTATTGAATGCACCTCCTTTAATGGAGAGTTGGCTGTGTTGGTACTTTCTTGGTGTGTGTGTGTGAATTAAAAAAGGGTGGATGGCCTCCATATATATAAACAGACAGAACTATCTCTATGCCTCCTGACCGAAATACATATTGGCCTGCCTCTGCGTTCATTCAAAACTTCTTGATTCATGACTATTTTTACACATAATTTACATATTTATCTAAAGTCGCAATGTCAATAGTTATTTCAATAATGTTATCGATTAAATCCCATCCTATAACTGATATATTGTAAATAAACAGAATGCTGATCAGCCTGTCTCTCACGTTGTTTACAAGAATCCTACTATTGACACTCCCAAAACCCCTTCCCCTCACACCAATTAGCCAACC
>NC_044060.1:15675408-15732908 GCF_902167405.1 Gadus morhua
ATGCACACACAAGGCTTGGGTAAACACACGTGCATGAGCTGCGGACGCGAAAGTAAACACCGCAAAGAAAATGTGGGCTGGGAGAAAATGGATCATGCAGGAGGACAATAGGAATGGAGCGGAGTGAAGTAAATACATCTATCTATCTCTATTTATAACTGTCTATCAATATCTATGTCCAGGCCTGTATATATATATATTCATATCTCTCTCTCTCTCTCTCTCTCTCTCTCTCTCTCTCTCTCTCTCTCTCTCTCTCTCTCTCTCTCTCTCTCTCTCTCTCTCTCTCTCTCTCTCTCTAACCATCCATCCATCCTTCTAGCTATATAAGGGGGTACACAATTCCCCAGCCTATCTGATCCATTATGCAGCACGGTTCCACTGTAAATGTGATAATTACACGCTTGCCCCATCATAGAGCAGTAAGACCATACAGGGAAACTTGCTGCTTCCATTCACCCAGCCCACCACTGCCTCTAATGCCACCCAACATTGTTAGCTCCATTCAAACCCACATTGTTATGTCATTAAGTCATTTCCTATGAGTTCATTTTATAGTGACCCTTGAGCTGTTAAAGCCGTGATACTTCTCAAAGCACAGGGCTCCACGCGTACACATACACTGATCGCAGTGTCCTAACATATAGATATACTATGGTCCGAATCGGCTATAATACCTGTGATATGGTTCTACTGAGATACTGATAGAATGGGATCAAAATCGTCTAACAGATAAAACAGATAGAATGGTATCTGAATCTACTATCAAACTGATAGAATGTGATGTGAATCTACTATGTGTGGAACATGGGAACAGTTGATTGGGTCACATTTATTGATTATGTAAGGTATATTTTTGGTAAAGCAGGGGAATACACAATTGCATATATACAGAGTTAAAATAAATAAATATATTTACTTATATATATATATATGATTGACAAGCCCTGTTGGAGAGAAACATATATATATATATATATAGAGAGAGAGAGAGAGAGAGAGAGAGAGAGAGAGAGAGAGAGAGAGAGAGAGAGAGAGAGAGAGAGAGAGAGAGAGAGAGAGAGAGAGAGAGAGAGAGAGAGAGAGAGAGAGAGAGAGGTCTCTCTCCATCAGGGGTTGTCAATTATTTAAGCGTGCCACCAAATGAAAAGGTTTGTAGAAGATGTTAGTCTTGAGCCCTGCTGGGACAGCGAAAGTCGCACTGGGTACCGAAATCACGGCGCAAAACTATTTTTCTGGCAAAATCTTTAAATGTGATCAGAATATACTATATACTACTGTACTTTCATCAGAATAGAATTCCCACTGATACACTATGATCAGAATGTTACTGATATAATGTGATCAGAATGTACCACCGATCGATAGACCGCATCAGAACGTACGACAGACCGATTGATTATGATCAGAATGGACTACATACTGATAGACTGTCGTCAGAATGGACTACAGACTGATACACTGTCATCAGAATGGACTACAGACTGATACACTGTCATCAGTAAGTAGTACAGACTGATACACTGTCATCAGTAAGTAGTACAGACTGATACACTGTCATCAGTAAGTAGTACAGACTGATACACTGTCATCAGTAAGTAGTACAGTGTGATAGACTCTAATCAGTAAGTAGTACAGACTGATAGACTGTAATCAGTAAGTAGTACAGACTGTTAGACTGTAATCAGTTAGTAGTACAGACTGATGGACTTTAATCAGAAAGTACTACAGACTGACACACTGTCATCGGCTGTACTACAGACTGTGATCCAAATGTTCTGCAGGCTGGTAGTCTGTGATGTACCACTGACTGATAGAGTGTAATCAGAATGTACTACAATCAGAATGTACTACAGACTGTGATCAGGATGTAAGATGTTGACCGGGGTCATGTCTATGACTATCTTCAAGCTTAGATGATACATGCGGATCCCTTGCATGTTTGCTTGTTTGCTTATTTGTTTCAACATTTCTGAATCGTTTTCAATCTTTGTGTCTATATATTTTGTCTAGAGACAGTGTGTGTGTGTGTGTGTGTGTGTGTGTGTGTGTGTGTGTGTGTGTGTGTGTGTGTGTGTGTGTGTGTGTGTGTGTGTGTGTGTGTGTGTGTGTCCCCATACGAGTGTGTGTGATCGTGCCTTGGTATCGGCAGGCAAAAAGCGGCATTGTGCGTGAGCGACCACAGTCCCCCGTCCCCCTCTATGCCCCCCCCCCCCCCCCCCCCCCCCCCCTCACCCCTACATTGCCAGGCCACAACAAAGGGCAATTAAACGCCGCTGCCTCGCCAGCTGAGGAGCCCACCGCCAGCCACACTTCCACAAACAGGCAGATCTGTTTAAAAAACCCAAGAGGAGAGGCAATAAAAGCCATCCTACTGAGAGCCCCCCCGCCCACCCCCCACACCCACCACCACACCACACCGCTCGCACTACCTCCGTCCTCCGTTTGACGTTCCGCTGATCTAAACCAGGAGGTGACTGACTGGCTGCTGGGGCCTCACCCAGGCACATGTCCCCTTCGTGTCACATGTCGGCACACGGGCTGAAGCAGCAGGCGGCTTCAGGCTAGGTGTAGCGTAGTGCCGACTGCCACACACACGGTCTGATCCGCGCCACTGTTGGTGATGCAATCTTTGGTTGAACGCTCCTCATCTCGGTGTTCTAACACAAGCGATAACTTACTTCTGACACGCTTCACTGAATGAAGTTGCCCCGAGTTCTGTATTTACCCAGAGAGCCATCAAAGTCAACCGAGCAGGATGTTTCAAACATGGCTACGTTGCCTGTATGCGACCGTCGGGTTCGGTATGCTCGTCACGTGCCACCGTCATTCGTCTGCGCGGTACAGGGTTTTGGGTCGCCAAGCATAGACGTAATCATAGCAGAGAGCCCAGCTGGACGGACTCAGTGTTTTCTAAGGCGCGTTCTGCTCCCATCAATGACAGGCCGTGCTTCCAAGGGATACATACAGGGAAGTGTTCTGTTTGCATGACCTGTAAGTGATCCCTCCTGGGATAAAAGGCTTGTCCTTACCGCAGTAAAACACTGGAACCCGTAGTGAAGCGCTCGGATTGCACGAGGCGGCGATGCCAGGCAGTAATAGGTACTCAGTGTCTGTTAGGCATGCAGATGATCTCTTCTTTCCCATGGTAGCGTCATATCCCTGAGATTGGTATATTTAAGATTGTTGCAGTAGTTTATAAACTAGGGTTCTTTAAGCACTTTTTTTCCCTGGGTATATGATTTGAAAAACCCAACGATAAAAGTTAATTTCAGCAGTTCACCCTCACACATTTCAAAGGGGGGAATCCGCCATCTTCTCACACTTCCCTAGTGACTCTGGGCCCTTGGGCGGTTTGGAGGTTTCTCCAAAGCGGTGCTATTTCAACACCGAAACCCGAAAAAAGAAACTCTGCGGGCCCAGCAGGGGGCAGTAGCACAGGAACCTGTCACGGAGCAAGTGTACTCGGTGCGTACTCCCCTGGCCTTGGCCGGGGCCCGGGCCCGGCTCGGGGTTCAACGTGGGCCGCCCCGCGGTGTCTCTGGTCAGGCAGCCTGGAGCCCTTGGGCGCTGGCAAGTGGTGGTGCGGGCGTCCGGGAGGGGCCCCCTCAAAAGCCATCTAGGAGGGGGCCACACCCACACGGCCATTACGGTGGAGGCTGTTCTGGGCCGCTCCTGAGACCGCCCGCCCGCCGGCCATATTTAGAGCGCCGACAGAGGAGTCGACGACCACATGCTGTGGCTTCAGACAAGTGGGGGGAGGAGGACGCCTTTTCAACTCTTTATTTTCAGGCCCCGAACGCCACAAGCTTTGAGAGAATTTCTGCATTTTCGCGTTTCCGAAATGCAACGTCGATTTATTTATGTATGTATTTGTTACATTGACACGCTTGAATTTCGTCTCTCTTTTGGTTGCGTTTGACTGACCTGTATGTCAAATGGTCTAGTTTGAATCGTAAAGGCACAGATAAATTGTCGGTTCTGCACCTATAATTCACGTTGAGCTGATTCAAATTCTTGGTGTTGGTGACTTTAAAGTGTGTGTGTGTGTGTGTGTGTGTGTGTGTGTGTGTGTGTGTGTGTGTGTGTGTGTGTGTGTGTGTGTGTGTGTGTGTGTGTGTGTGTGTGTGTGTGTGTGTGTGTGTTTACCTGCGTGTGTGCCTTTGCTTGTGTGTGTCCGTTTGCTTGTGTGTGTGTGTGTGTGCACGTTTGTAAAAGTGTGTTTGGCAGATCGTGTGTGTGTGTGTGTGTGTGTGTGTGTGTGTGTGTGTGTGTGTGTGTGTGTGTGTGTGTGTGTGTGTGTGTGTGTGTGTGTGTGTGTGTGTGTGTGTGTGTGGGTGTGTGCGTTCATGCATGTCTGTGTGTGTGTATGTGTGTGTGTGTGTGTGTGTGTGTGTGAGTGTGTTCGTCTGTGTGTGTGGGTGTGTGTGTGCATTCATGCGTGTCTGTGTGTGTGTGTGTGTGTGTGTGTGTGTGTGTGTGTGTGTGTGTGTGTGTGTCTGTGTGTGTGTGTGTGTGTGTGTGTGTGTGTGTGTGTGTGTGTGTGTGTGTGAAGCCCTGGGTGGTCCTAAGAAGAGAAATATTACGTTTCCTCTTTCCCACATATGGTGCGGCTTTGGCTTTTTGTTTTGCTTTAGAGGTTTTAGGATATAAGTAATAAAGTTACCTTTAGGTGTGACGTGCTTATTTTACCTATAATGTCATTCTATTTCTGAATTGCACGCCCTAACCGCCTCCTCTGTCTCTTAGCCTTGTACTTTGAGTTCCTGTTTCCCATTTTTCTTCCCAAATGTTTCGCTGCCTGTACATCATGGCAGTATTATCTTATCCATTATTTCAAGGACTGGCTTTGGAAATTCGACTTCGAGCCTGGCAATAATCCACCATTCTCTCTCTCTCTCTCTCTCTCTCTCTCTCTCTCTCTCTCTCTCTCTCTCTCTCTCTCTCTCTCTCTCTCTCTCTCTCTCTCTCTCTCTCTCTCTCTCTCTCCCCCCCTCTCTCTCTCTCTCTCTCTCTCTCTCTCTCTCTCTCTCTCTCTCTCTCTCTCTCTCTCTCTCTCTCTCCTCAATGGCTATCTGCAGGAAGTGCTCCCCCCCCCCGACAACCCACATCAATCTACTTCCTAGGTCAGGAAATTGAAGAATGGGGGGCAGTCGACAATTCCCCTCTCCACTCCCACACACCCCACACTCCATCGATATCTATGACCATTAGGGTGGGGGTGCGGTGGTCACTATGTGGAATACGGGGATCCGAGAAAACACACTATTTTTGACCTGCTTAAAGATATTACCCCACTCTCCCCTCGATACCACCCCCCCGCACCCACCCTGCCCCCAGCAGAGCAATAAGTCTCCCATAAATAAACGACAGTCACCCCCCCTTTCCCCCGTCCCCCCCCTATCCCAAACCACATCATTATGGCACTAAGACATCAGATGCAGGGCTTTGAAGCGTGCTCTGGTAGGAGCACAGTCACTGTGGAGATGGAAGCTTTGTCCTGTGAGCCCAGAGACCACAGAGCTCACATGAAGCGGAATTTGCGCCAAAAAAAAAAAGAATTCCTATACCGACCGAGAGAACCACAGTCGTAGTCACGGGGCGCAGGCTCTTGCGATTTCCAACGTCTCTTGTCTCTAAGATAGATTTGGGGTATAGGCCTAACCTCGCTCGGTAAAGGCATGTGAAAATAAACATTTTTATTCTAATAAGTAATCAAATCTGCTGTGGTTCAGAATTAAGAATAGAATGTGGGCCCTTTTCTCTGCAGGGTTTCTCATGTGTTACCAGTTTCACTGGGTTGGGAAGACGTGTTGACAGACCTGCACGGGGTCATTGATGCCACTAGCGAAACAAGGCCGATTATAAGGAATAATGTACAATATTGTGAAATAAACCCAGCCAGGGTGATGCAGGACCTGTATGAATCACCCTTAAGAGGGTGATTTTGTGATAATGACCAGCTATCTTTATCCTCTTTATTTAAAAGGCCAAAAAAGTATGAAATAAATCTATAATTCGACACAAATATCAATATTTATAAATATGCTTTATTGCTTCCGCTCCAAAAAAAAATATGTACGATTCGACTCTACGAGAAATAACAGACTGTTGATGCAGTGATGGACCAATCAGAATATAATATTTATCATAGCTGTGTAATAAAATATGATAATGTCTTGCATTGTAAAATATTTATTCAAAATCTAGGTCAGCGTGATAACAATAGAACAAATAATAATAAAAAGGAAACAAAAAAGTAATCCTTAGCTCTTTCATTCAAAAACATTAAGATTTATTTTATTTATATGTGAAGAAAGTCCATATGTCTGCTGGCGGTGCTCACACAGACCACATGGAAGCCATCTCCAAACGCATAGCGCAGGATTCAACCCCAATAAAGTAACCTTAAAAAAACGACCAAAATAAAATGACTTAACCTCAATTTACTCCCTTGATGTAAAGGAGGAAACACCCCTCCCCTCCACCTGCTGCCGCAGGGCGGGGTGGGGGAGACAAGCACCCACCCAAACCTCTGGCCCAGCTGTCAACGGTCTGGGGGCTGAGAGAGAGAGAGAGAGAGAGAGAGAGAGAGAGAGAGAGAGAGAGAGAGAGAGAGAGAGAGAGAGAGAGACAGAGACAGAGACAGAGACAGAGAGACAGAGACAGAGAGACTGACTGACTGACTGACTGACTGACTGACTGACTGACTGACTGTGTGGATAGGGCTCAACCTCCTCGGCAGGGGGATTTCTTATCACTGCATAGAAATGTAATGTATTGCTGTTTAAAAAACTAACATATTGCTTATGATCCTCAAAGCACCCAACCAGTAATTTGATTCAAGCCACAAAAAGATCATTTGAAAACAATCCCGTGTTGATTTATGGGGAGGACATCTGGGCTGAATTTATATTATTTGACTGTCTGTGTCCGTACATGACACCGATGCAGGGAACGAGCGTCTTTATCTGAGTTTAAAAAAAGTGTTTGGGTTAAACAAAGGGTTTGTGAACATTTTCTTATTTTTTACTGAAATGTAAAAACTGTGAAACTTATTCTAATGGAAATAGAAACACATGAAAAAGACACATGAAATCAACGGAATAGCCGTCAAAGCGACCATGGTTGGGCCGTCCTGAGGGAGCCGGTGTGTGACGCCTGGACGGCCCATTAGGTGGCCGCAGCTTGCCCGGGCAGACAGGCAGATTACAGGACCGCCGCCCGCCTGTATACAGCCGGGAGGCGGCAGGACGGCGCTTTGTTTGGAGGTGGACAGACTTCTGAGAATTAAGGCTGATACTTGCCTATGAATAACCCCCTAGAATAATAAACAACGCAAATACACACATCTCCCCTCAACATGGACCCTGGAACATTTGGACATTTTAGATCGCTATCTGGTCTTTGGAGACATGCATTGTGAGGATGTAGAAAATGAAACGAAAATGAGGTGGGGGAATGTCTCCTGTCTGCATGTGATCCGAACGGTCGGTCGCCGTGAAGCACAATAACAAGGGAGTAAACAGCCCAGTGAGACCAAGAGGACACTCAGACCAAGGTGGAAGGGTTTATAATTAAAAAGCATCATCTCAGAGACACACACAGACCCAACCATACGCATCCATCAACAGCGGGTTTCTGTTGTGTTCTGAAGCGTTTAGAAAGCAAAGCAAAGGCGCCACAGTGTGACACAGAGTTATGTGTGAATAGGGAAGGAATATATATATATATATATACTGTATATATATATATACTGGGAAGAGTTTCGTTTTCCCTCATTGCATGATCACCGACATGTCTAGTGACTGAATGTGTTTGGTCCACTGTTTGAAATACAGCCGGATGGTGGTTGGATTACTGCAAACCACCAACATGCCCCAAAGTAAAGACAGACCCGCTCGAGTCATGCAGGTCATTTTTATTAAAAGCATGTTGTCGCTTATAACGTCTCCACAAAAAGAATCAAGAATTAAGTGAGGCAAAATATGTTATGGCCTAATCACCCACGATACCAACAGCGATCCACATTAACCTAATGCTCTCTGTTATACTGTGTAATGTACCCCAAAGACCACCCCACCACCATCCATGCACCCATCCCCCCCACTGGCCCCACTCTGTCTCATGCCCCCCCCCCACCCCCCCCACCCCCCACCACCACCACCACCTCTCTCTCTTTCTCCCCCCCTCTCTCTCTCTCTCTCTCTCTCCCTCTCTCACCCCTACTCCCCTGCTTTTCTCTCTCCCCTCATTTTCCGTTGACAAGCTTTCTGAATCTTTGACCACACGGCCTGGAAAATAGCAGGGAGTCATGCTGCAAGGCATGTCTCTCCCTGACCCTGATTCCCCCTCACCACATTTCCATCAGCGGCGCAGTAAAACACATCTAATCATTTCAATTTTCCCCCTCTGTCGCGAGTATTATTAACATGGTTAATTTCTGGAGGGCCGCAGCCCCCGGGGAGAGGAATGTGGAGGGAAACGCATTATGGAGAGCTATTTCATTGATCCTTCATTACACACATCTAGTCGGCCGCCACCTGGGCCCTCATGATACTGAGGGGCCAATTTAGAATCAATGCATCATCGTTAGGCAAACTGCGCCTTAATGATGATGCAAGGCATGAACTCTGCATCATAACTCTACTGACAGTGATTATTTTTTATTTTAAATATATCACTATTTGAATCAATGCAGGTAGTTTGCCGGCTGAGGTAACTATTCCTCAATACTGGTAATGGGGATGACATAATTTTGGGTCTGTAATTGTATCTATTATTTAACAGTGCCAACTTCTATTTCAAAAGTTGTAATATTTGGTTGTTGGCGTCTTCTTTTGTTAAACCACACTTTTATGGGATTGTTTTCATTTTGCCATTAAGTATAGTTTTTTATTATTTTACTTTTCGTGCATATATTTTTTTATTATTATTATCTTTGGTTTTCTCTGCATCCTGTGTCTGCTGGCTTGAATACTCGACCCGCTGTCTTGAATACTCGAGGTTGCATGTTTTTTATACTGATAATTATTTTGTAATTGTTTTGGTATTATTACAACTCAGCAACCTAGAGCAGCACTAGCATATTTAAAATGGTTTATTCATATTATCATAATCTGTTTTTGTTGCAATGAAATATATGAAGAAAATCCAAACACATTATATGTCTTACTCTATAATATTGGGATACTGCAGCAGGTCATTTTGACAGACTTGAGCACTTGTTTGATGAGTTGGATAAGGCGACTATACCATTATACTGACCACGTTGAGGCTTGAAGTCAGGCAGCCTTTGTCAAGCTGCAGATGATGTGACGTATTACTGTAAAAAGCCTGGGGAACTTCCTTTACAATGCAAAAAGGTAACATCCAATAAAACAAACATATTAATATTTGTGACATCTTGTTCCATCTGGATCGAGAAACCTTTTTTTGTTTGTTTTCAATTAATTATTTTTGTTAATTGTTATATATTGAAGTATCAGGATCTGAACACCAAATTACACTTTATTTGAAGTTCCTCTCTTTATCAAATCATCCAACAAGCTTGTCTAGTTACATCCACACATGATCTTACTTATAATTTGTTCAATTCATTGATCTCACAAACATCTCCAACAAGACATATGTATGCTCGCTGTGCGACATGCAGTAAATGTAAGACAAGTAACCTGCAATCAGCTCAGTAAAGTTTAATTTACTTTAATGGTGCCCACACGTCCTTGCCTCCCTGTTCATCAAGCGTGCAACGCCTACTGTACCTAACCCCTGAGATTAGAAAAAACGACCCCAAAAGTTCAGAAAATAGTAAATAGAGCAGAGAAAGCATGCTTGAGGGGCCCTTAAGCACTTAACACGATCTCTAATTATAGATCTCACCATCGTTTCGTTTGATGAGAACTGTAAATGGGAACACACCAAAGACGGAGATCACCAGAACTCATAAAAGTAGGAAAAGTGGCCCATGTGGACTATTTAGTAACAGTTAAAGCTGGCACAAGAGCACTGCCTTCCCTCTCATTTCACTGTCAAGTTAAAAAAACACATTTACATTAATGAACCTAGCTAAGGAGGATATTAAAATGTTCCTGACATCAATGAGAAACCGTGTGCCAAATGAAAGAGGAGGAAAGGAAACACCCCAAAATGTGTCAAAAGTTTGCCACGTGTGAGAGATACACACTTGAATGTGTAACAATTTAGGCACTGTTTTTCCACTTAAGATTGTTTTTCCTTGTACTGTTATGAAGCATTACAGTAAATGGTAGCTTAAAAGGAAGCTACCTAATCACTATCATGAGAATATTGGTATATGTAAATAGATAGATAGATAGATAGATAGATAGATAGATAGATAGATAGATAGATAGATAGATAGATAGATAGATAGATAGATAGATAGATAGATAGATAGATAGATAGATGGAGATATACAGATTGATAGACAGACAAACATACAGACAGACAGACAGCGTACAAAGAGAGACATAGGCCTATAGAACGACAGACAGACAGATACACAAACAGACAAAGTAGACAACAAGACAGCCATTCCTGATAGAGACAAACATATCAATAGATATATTGATATGGACATACACACAGATAAATAGACAGGCAGACATACGGACGGATATAGTAGACAGACAGACATATTCAAAGACAGACTCTAGATAGATTATGTTGAAAGTCAAGTGTAGGAACGCGACTACCATTCCGTTGGAGGGTAAAATTCTCTGTTCATGTAACCAACTTTGTTCGTCTTCTTCTTCTCCTTGCATCCCTTGGAATAAAAAAACAAACAAAACATAAAGCAATGAAGGTCAGTGAGAGAGCAGACTGCCAAAAATAGTCTGTGTGTTCATGTGAGGGCCAGACTCTGCCCGACGACAAGCCCAGCTCTGGCCGTGCCCTGTAATTGAGGAGAAAATAAGGACAGAAATTATATGTTTATTTTTGACAACAATTTTAATCTTCTGCGCTGTCCTTCAAAAAAAAGAGACGCCCATTAAAGTGGCTGAGAATCGGTTTCACTGAAGACTCGTATAGAGTGTCCTTTAAAATCAGTAGCTGCAGCGGAATATCACCGTTGGGAATAAAAAAATATCAAATGTGTTACCTAAATTTGTCATAATACCTTTCAGAATATTTGGCCTAACATTTTAGATGCAACAGATTGTTACAATAAATCTCAACATTTACAGGACCTAATGCTCATTAATTTGTAGTTAGTTAGACATAGTTAGATAGTTAGTCTGTTAGTTGTTTGATTGTGTGTTTGTAATTATCATCTTGATCCTATCCTTTTAAGGAAGGCAATAATCCTGATTCTTTCTAAAATTCATTTTATTTGATGTGTTAATCCTTTCTTGATTTTATGTGATTACTTTATCCTTTAATGTTTAGCTTCTCTCTGGAGCTGAGACTTGTAACCATCAGCTAATGCCTAAAAAGGAAGTTTAATTGCGTTTAAGAATATTGAAACCAGAAAGAGGTTTGTAACCAGAACAATAAAAACTTAAATGAAACCACATACTTGGTCATCTAAATTTTGCATTTAAGTGAATGTTTTATATATATTTGTCTGCTTAGCGAATACAGAGTGATTGCTCATACAGTCAAGTCATTATGCCGACACAACTTCTACCACACCATAATTTCCATTGATTTATTATCACAATCTATGCCTTTACGTATTTTAAGAGAAGAGATAATGAGCCGGCTGGCTGGGCCTACATTAATGTATACTTTGTGGACAATGTTCAACGTCTTACATTCTCCCCACCAAGACTGAGAAAATCCCGGTGGAAATTCGCCATTTGAAAACGGAGATAATGGCTGCATGGTGATTGATGAGTAACCCATTCATACATTTTTACTCCAAAAGAAAAAAAGAAACGATTAAACTCTCGCAATTCTGGAAGGGGGATGTCCTCTTGTCTCCACCAATCTCCTTCCACCCCGGCCCCCCCCCCACCCCCCCACCCCTCATTCAAATTTTATTGCTTCTTAGCAAATCTTCAAAGAGTCCCAGCCCCATAATTAGGGGGCGTGTTCTATGTCTCTCAAAACACTTCCCTGCGCTCGTGCCCAAGTTCCCCCAAACTGTTGTCGTGGGACCACACTCTGCTCCTCTCCCGCTCCCCTCAGCTCCTTCAGGATCTAGTTTCTCAGGGATGGCCGCATCTATTCTGGAGGTAGGGAATATCATTGTAAGTATATATTCATTTTCATTTACGCACACTTGCTTCACACAGCACTAATATACCTGCTGAGCATTTGTTATGATTGCGCTTGATAGTTGCGTTTGTCAGTTGAGTATTGCATACTGTGGTGCTTTTTATATTTCTGAATGTAAAATGTTGACATGGGACAACATCATGTTGCGTTAGGTTGGCTCAGATTAATCAAATAGTATTAAGAATCCGACATGGGTGAAAAACGAAATCTATGATACGAAATCGCGGACACTTGAGTGAA
Source organism: Gadus morhua (assembly GCF_902167405.1). Lineage (NCBI taxonomy): Eukaryota > Metazoa > Chordata > Actinopteri > Gadiformes > Gadidae > Gadus > Gadus morhua. The sequence continues at coordinate 15,687,892 of NC_044060.1, forward strand.
ACTTTTAAGAGCCATAATGTGTGCACTGACGTTCAGTGGTGCGTTTCTTTGGTTACCATAAATTAGGCTGCTGTGTTTTAGGAAACTTGGTTCAAATTACGTTTATGCACATTTTTTGTTTAACGATCATGATTGTCATAAGTGAGAGCTCAAACTAAACAACGACACAATAGTTATTGGGCTAACCTAAAGAAAAAAGGTTTTATTGTATTAATTACTCAAATTGACCCTGAATGAGAAGTGATTCTAGATCTTTATAGCACAGACCAATTTACAACATAAAAACCTACTATAAATGTAAGAAGTTCTACTCCATGGTATCATGCCGTGTATTGTAGCATGTGCCTCAATTATCCCCCATGGTCTGCCTATCAACTGAGAGCAAAGCACTGGTGGGGATGAGGAATGATGATGATGAGAGGTAACTAAAAAAGGTACAGTAGCTTAAACAATTTTACAAAAAAAGGCTGGTCATTCTTTTGATGTTGACGTAGTAGGAAAGTACTCAATCCGTTAAACCAGTCAAGGGGAAAAGAGATGGAACAATGTTAAATGAGAGGTGAGTGACAACAGGCCTTTTCTCAGACGATCTCAGGTGACCATCTTACATGATCACATAGGGTTCTTTAGGACACGTGGGAACTGCCATCAGGAAAACAAAATGTGATATACATGGGATCTGAAATACATGTATACAAAGGGAGAGGGAGGGATTTTATACTGCGGTTTCCGCGACACAAAAGACCTCCTTGCGTCCCTTTGTTTGGTAGAGTGCAATGTTTGCAGAAAAGCTAAACACAAACTACTCGGGCTATAAATTCCCTGACCACTAAAGAGAAAAAAAAAGTGTGGCAGCCGAGGCAGGAAAAGCCGGCGGTGGCAGTCAGGCATCAGCTTTTTATTAGCCCCGGCGCTGACACTGGAGGCGGGCGGCCGCGCAGCCACTTCCTGTCTCATGTTCTGTATCTCCTCTCCCCAGGAAGAAGCACGCTATGGCTCCAGTCCTCTGGCTATGCTAACCGCCACCTGTAACAAGTTTGGAAGCACCAGCCCCATCAGGGACACCGCCACACCAGGCAAGCACGGAAACACCGCGCCGCTGAAGAAAGCCTACGGGATGACCTCCGACCTGCACGCCAAGAACGGCCGCGACGCCAGCGGCCTCACGGACTCCTACACTGGCTCCTTCGCGGCGGCCGGAGGCGGGGGAGGGGGAGGACTCCTCCCCCCCTCGGGGAGCCCCCCTCCGTCGGGCGGCGGCTACGCCTCCGAGTACAACCCTTTCTCCCACTCCTTCCAGACCTCGGGCTCCCAGGACCCGTCCCTGCTTGTCTCCAAGGGCCACGGCGCGGCGGACTGCCTGGCCAGCGTCTACACCTCCCTGGACATGACGCACCCCTACGGCTCCTGGTACAAGACGGGCATCCACCCGGGCATCAGCGCCGCCCCGGCCAACAGCACCTCCTCCTGGTGGGACGTCCACCCCAACTCCAACTGGCTGTCGGCCGCCCAGCCGCAGGACTCCGGGGGCCTTCAGGGTTCCCTGCAGCCCGTCGCCCCCCAGGCCTCGCTCAGCCCCCAGCTGCCGAGCTACAGCACCGACTTCACCCCGCTGAACCCCGCCCCGTACTCCTCCGTGGGCCTCGGCTCCTCCTCCCACCTCCTGCAGCCCACACAGCACATGCTGCCCCAGGACATGTACAAGCCCAAGCCCGTCCCCGGCACGGGGCTGATGGAGAGCCAGATGGGCCTGAAGCCCGCCCGGGGGTCCGGGGGCTACGGCGGCGGCGGCGGCGGCGGAGGAACCCAGAGCCGGTCCTCCTGCGACTGCCCCAACTGCCAGGAGCTGGAGCGCCTGGGGGCGTCGGCCGCCTCCCTGCGGAAGAAGCCCGTCCACAGCTGCCACATCCCGGGCTGCGGGAAGGTGTACGGCAAGGCCTCCCACCTCAAGGCCCACCTCCGCTGGCACACGGGCGAGCGGCCCTTCGTGTGCAACTGGCTGTTCTGCGGCAAGCGCTTCACGCGCTCGGACGAGCTGGAGAGGCACGTGCGCACGCACACGCGGGAGAAGAAGTTCACGTGCCTGCTGTGCAACAAGCGCTTCACGCGCAGCGACCACCTCTCCAAGCACCAGAAGACCCACGCCGAGACCGCCCTGCAGGGGAAGGGCCCGGGGGGGGAGGGGGAGGCGGACCCCCGGGGAGAGGAGGGCGCGGAGGTCAACAACGGCGCCGGGGCGGGCAACACGGTCGCCGAGGCGATGAGCAACGGAGAGGAGAAGAACGGCCCGCCCAACGGGGTGGAGAACAGCAGCGGCCTGCTGGAGATCTGACCCGGCCCCGTGAGGCGCGCTTCAGTCGGGGCTTGGTTTCGCCCGTTGGTCAGGTTGGGTGATGAGTTGAGGTCACCGGTAAAGGGTATCAAACCCCTCGGCAGTGTGAGGGTCAGACGGACAATGTTTGGACAGACTTTGCAACAAAAAAAAAACGGACTCGGCATGTCACAGGTTTCGATCCACCTGCCGTGGACCACACACGTGAGCCGCCTCACATTGGCATGCCTGTTTAAATGGGTGTTTCCAACCATATGTACGTAAATAGACATGCACACACACACACACACACACACACACACACACACACACACACACACACACACACACACACACACACACACACACACACACACACACACACACACACACACACACACACACACGCAACTCAAACATAAACATATGCAAAGTGCAGACACAAACATGTACAGACAGCATAAATAAATACACAAACATACACAAAAAATATGCAGGGAATGACTTTTCAGAGAGAGTAAGAGTTGGCCGTACACGTGAGCACACAGACAGGCCACACACACACTCACACATACCGACTCGAGCACACACACACACACACACACACACACACACACACACACACACACACACACACACAAAGCTAAATCAAAGGCATGTAAGTAGTGGGAGGCCCATATAAATGTTTGAATTTAGAATGAGAAATATGAGGAAATTGAATCTACAGTATGGTAAAGAAAATAGCTAAGGCCACAAACCAAAGCAGTGATTCTAGAGAATTATTGGGAGATGCAATTGTTGAAAGATTGCATGCCGAGAGAGAATTAAGGCCTCACTTACTCAGCATTATCCAAATTATCCAAAGATTCCTGACACACTGCCTCTTGTTGCCAAAGAAAATTTGATTTAAACATTGTATATGTCATACGTTTGCCTGTTTGCTTCATGCTTTGTCTAATTTAATTTCATATTTACATAAAATAATTAATTTATGTCTTAAATTATACACATGGAAGATTCTCTTGCAGCACACAGGAAATATAATGGCCTGAAAACTGCAAGATAGTTCAAGCTGGCCAAAAAATGTTTTGATTTAATTAAGCCTTTTGTTCTATTTATTGATTTTAAGGGGGAGACAGTGCTATGGTGTTTGACGTTTTATTTATAAATCCGGAAGGTAGAAAACTATCTCCTTACGCCTTTTTATCGTGAAGTTTACCACACACGTTACATAAAAGTAACTTTGAATAGGGGCTTTTCATTATTTTTATATGCATTTCCAACAAAATTACAGATGTATAAGAATAAGAAAAGTGCATTATAAAGTATCTTATTTTTCTATGTATTTTCTGTACTTGGAGAAGGTTGAAACTTTCCTTAAAGAGGAGATGCCTGAGTAGCTTCAGGTAAAAAAATATCACGTATGTGTAATAACTGATGTTGATTTTATTGTATTATTCAAACTAAATATGAGTTGTGCGTTTGTCTCGGATTGTGAAATGTGTGTGTATGTCAATACTGTCATTGAAGATAAAACATGAACCCTTGTCTTTTTAAACAACACATGATATTCAGTCGTGACTTTCTGGGGACCTTTATTTGAAAACCTAAAACAACTGAACTGATTCTTCCTCACTGGTGCTATTTTGATATTAAACTGTTTTGAACGTAGCCTATCCACAAAGAGTGTACATTATATGACAACACCCTTTTTCTTTTGCTTCCCGACCGCCCCAAAACATAATGCTCTGTGATAAGACCATCTCCTCATCATCTTTCCATATCTCGCCATATTTCCACCGCGCGCCCGGCCAACCGAGTACTTTCATTATCTTCTTCCCCGAGCAAACAAAGCCATCCACGAGGTGAACCCTTGCCTCCAACACAATGATCTCCTTTCAGAGAGCTCACTGTGCTTATACACTCGCGCTCAATTACTTCTCTCTCCGGCTCCAGGAGGGGTAATTACCACGCGAGATGTTCCAGCAGCACAGTAAGTACTGCAGGAGGAGCGGGGGGATTAGAGGAGGAGGGGAGCTGTGGTTGTATTGTTTATTGAGGGAGGCGGTCAAACAAAGGTCCCCCAATTATGCCCCCACACACACACACACACACACACACACACACACACACACACACACACACACACACGTATAGACAAACACACACACACATAAGACGGGTTAGGGACAGGCAGGGCCACCACCAGCTGTGTTTTACGCTGGGACTGACACTGGGCTCCCCAGGGGCCCTTCACCTTCTGCATGCTGGTGCAACTCATGCACATCATAAAAAACAAGACTTTTGAATCGCAGCCTTGCAACAGGTGCTGTTTGTGTTGATTCCCCTTTACTGAGTTCATAAAAGCGAAAGCTTGTTTAACATGATTGAGAAGGATGCACAAAGCTTCTTTCAAACAAGAGGAGATAGCCATGATGACGAGGACAGCAGTACATCTGTTTTATCATGTCTAATAATAGTACATGGAAACATACAATGCTAAGTTGATAAAACTATTCTCCACACATTTTTTATAATGATACCGTATAGTACAGCTTTGTAGAGACAATTTTAGAAGCTTCTCAGAAAACCCTCAATCATACTTAAATATGACATAATAGATTGAATAAATGTTTGCAGAATATAGAAGTAGGAAGAGTAATGAGAGAGAGAGAGAGAGAGAGAGAGAGAGAGAGAGAGAGAGAGAGAGAGAGAGAGAGAGAGAGAGAGAGAGAGAGAGAGAGAGAGAGAGAGAGAGAGAGAGAGAGAGAGAGAGAGAGAGAGAGAGAGAGAGAGAGAGAGAGAGAGAGAGAGAGAGCTAGATAGAGAGAGAGAGAGCTAGATAGAGACAGACAGACAGACATCACGTGGTTGCAGCTACCGATGCTCCTGCCGGGACACTTACACCTCCCAGGCTGCATGGTTCCAATTTAACTCTCCTAATGAGCTGTAGTTGAGGTCAATTTATATAAAACGTCCCGGGACTGACTCTGTCATCAGGGGCCGCCTTGTTTATGGTGGTCTGAAGTGGGCCGCGTGGTCGAGTCCGCAACATAAAAGACACAACAAAAAAAATAAACGGGGCCGGGGCGGGGTGGGGCCCGGCGAGGGTGGCGGTTGGGTGGGGGTTTAGGGTGTGTCAACGACTGAGGGTTTGGGGGGTAAAGACGGATGGCCAGTGGCTTTTCCACTGTTGCTACTGGAATTTTCTCCCTCTCGCTCTTTTTATACCCGCTTCCAGCAGTGGTAATGGTGTAGCCTTCGTTCTATTTTTAAGGTTTTTATTTTATTTAGGAAGTTGGGAACATTAAACGTCGCTTCAAATAGGATTGTAAAGGGATAAATACATGCATGTGATGAGCCATGTGTGTTGCCAGAATCTGGACAGCGTGTTCCGTATGGTTTGGTAAATCACAACGCGACACTTCACAGAGAGCTTTTTAAAGAACTCGAAGTGTAACAGAACACAGTGACAGCTATAAATACCATCACACAGGCAATAACCACACAGCCAGGCAAATCCGCAAAGTCTCTTGGGAAACATTTAATCAATTAAAATGATTTGCTTAATCGAAGTACTTAAAAACCTAATGCCAAGGTTTGTGTGTATGGGCATCTATGTGTGTGCGTGTTTATGTGTGCGTGCATGTGTTTGTGAATTTTAAAAGAGGCCACAATTCTCCAGCATCATGAGGATGCTGAGTCAATGCTAATGTGCCTCTCTTTCCTGCCATTATCTATCACTAACTGAATAGTCAAGAAAAGACAATGGACCAACACCCCAACGCAGCCCTGAGGCACAGGTGGGGAGGGTGTTTGTTGAGAGGGTGGCTTCCTCCATCAGGGACCCTTGGGCCGCTGTGTGTGTGTGGGTGGGCGGGTGTTATTTCTTCACAAAGACACAGGTGGCTGCAGGTATGATCCAGCCTGTATGGCAGGATGGGGGTAGGAGGTGTGTGTTTGTGGTGTGTGTCTCTGTGTGTGAGTGTGTCTGTGTGTGTGTGTGTGTTTGTGGTTTGTGTCTCTGTGTGTGTGTGTGTGTGTGTGTGTGTGTGTGTGTGTGTGTGTGTGTGTGTGTGTGTGTGTGTCTGTGTGTGTGTGTATGCGTGTGTGCGTGCGTGTGTGCGTGTGTGTGTGTGTGCGTGTGTGCGTGCGTGTGTGTGTGTGTGTGTGTCTGTGTTTGGGGGGCCCGGGGCTCTGTAGCGTGGCCATCGGTGGAAAACAAGAACCGTAAAGTCCCGAGCAGGGGTTGAAAGCTCAACGACCCAGGTGAACCACAACATTACCCCCGCCAGGATCACAGGTCGGATGGAATGAAACAAGGGATGAGGAGGAAGACAGATTGAGGAGGAAGACAGATAAGAGGACAAGAGGGTCAAGCTTTGGTCAAGATGCCTATCAGCCTTCCTCCCTCAACGTCTTCACGCTTGTTTGGTAAGGAACCGTCAAGACCCTGCTGCAGGCTTGAAGCCTTCATGTTGCATGGTGAGTGTAGGGCAAACTAAAAGTAAAAACACAAGGATGTATCCTGGATCTGTTAGTCAATGTGCTACATGTACTGACTCCATATGGATTAGATCTTTATTCCTATTCCCATATCAATCTTGTCCTCCAGCCTAGTTTTTCCACAGTTTAGACTTTTAACTGTTAAAGAACAACCATGGACTAATCTTCACTCAGTGTAACTCAATTTAATTCTATAAAAGCCTAATTTGTTTTTCTATAAAAACACTGTGATACAATATTTTGTTATGGCAGCTTCTAATGCAATGTTATGTCGAGGGCTTCCGCCCTCGCTGCAGCGAGATGCACTAAGTACCCTTCTAAACGAGGCCATTTTGTTTATAGCTACTGTGGCAGGGTTGTGGGTAACTATGTGCCCCTTTAAAAAGGATAATATCCTTCCCCATTTAATCGCCTCCGGATGACAAATTGGGAGATAAAAGGGGAAAATTAAGTTTAGAAAATTGCCGCACCAAAATGGAGACTACCCATCAACTTTACATTAAAGGTTTTTAACTCTTAAATGCCAACTGAAACTTGGCGCATGAACCCAATGTTCTCCCGTCGGATTTTGATTAAAAAATGAATAGTAAACAACGATGCATAGATGCAATGAAAAAACATGCTGATGCTGCAGCGGCGACACTATTGCCTTATCCTGCTTGGTCGACATGGATTAAGGGAGCAGGGCGGCATCAGGGTATCCATACTAAGACTACATAAGCTCTTTGTGTGGTTTATTTAATTTCAACCTCAACGGAAAGTCTTGTTCATTGACAAGAGAAGCCGCCCGATGCACTATGACAGCCCAGAACAAATAGCTCATGGAGATGGTAGGAAAAACACTTAGAAAACGGGTGTCCATTACAAGCTAATACCCTAACAAATACATGAAGCGAGCGTAAACTGTTCTCTCCTTTCAAAAACGCTTACGACTCTAATGGAATTCTGACTGACATGCGGACCAAACCATCCCGGTTTTTTATTTTTTCCCAACATGAAGCCACTAAATACTTCCTTGGAACATTCAGAGTGAGGCAATTTAGGCAACGACACGGTGACACAAGCTCGGTAAATGACCTAAAAACAATAAAATGTAAACGCTCGGAATAAAGGTGAAAAGAAACTAAATAAATAAAGGAGTCCCTTGGCTAAAAGAAAAAAAAAACATGGTGGTGGTTTATATAAGGGAGACCAAACAAAACAAATAATGGAGCCAGATTTAAAGTTAACAAGAAAAAAATGAGGAGGAAAAAAAAGGAGAGGAAAAAGCGAATGAGAGAGGGAGAGACAGAGAGACAGAGAAAAAGATATAGAGAGAGAGACAGACGTCTGTCTGCCTCTCTCCCTATCTTTCTCTATGTCTGTCTCTCCCTCTCCCACAGACAGAGATAGAAGGGGAAAGAGAGATAGTGTGTGGCAAGAGGGAGAGAGAGCGAGAGGCATAGAGAGAGAGAGAGAGAGAGAGAGAGAGAGAGAGAGAGAGAGAGAGAGAGAGAGAGAGAGAGAGAGAGAGAGAGAGAGAGAGAGAGAGAGAGAGAGAGAGAGAGAGAGAGAGAGAGGGATGGAGATGGAGGGAGAGAGGGAGAGCGAGCTTGGGTTGGAAGCGAGGGAAAAGAGAGCTGGGGCTGGCAGGGTTTCGGCGGAGCTGCTTGGCGGTTCAAGAGTCCTCCAGCACGAGGCGCCAGTGTGTCCGGCTGGGGGCCCTGACCATGAGCTGCCTCACCCCCCGAGAGCCACGGCCACAACCCCCCCCCCACCCCCCCCACCCCCCCACCCTCCCTCTCTCTCCCCCCCCCCCCCCCCCCCCCCCCCCCACCCAGCACCACCCGCACCGCCACCCATCCAACCCCAAAGCTCACTGGCAGGCAGCAGCAGCGCTCCGTTGGAGGAGCTGCCGCCACCACCACCACTGCTGCTGCTGCTGCTGCATGTTTATTTAATACGCAGAAAGAAATTGAAATATCTTTGTGGTTTCAACACGCATACATGCACAATGACATGGCGCGCACACACACACTCGCACACGCACACAAATGACGCACATGCCAAATAAAAATAAATAAATAAAGTGGAATAATAACATTCTCTTGACCGAGGGCCAAGAGTAGTGGGAGAGAGGGCAAATCTTTTTCTTTCTTTCTTTCTGTCTTTATTTCTTTTTGAGAATGGCGTTTGTTAAAAAAAATGAGGGAGCAGCGAAGTGGGAGGTGTGTTCGTGGCGGATGCTACATGGAGTCATAGCATGCAGCATGGCGCTCTCACTTCCATAGAAGAGTCAAAACAACGAGTAACCAATCCCTGAATCGAACATCCAAAGTATACTATACAGACCATATGTCAAACGTATGGTCTGCATTAATGTTGATGCCAAAGGCATTGATGTAAAGACTCCTATTTGCATATTGACACTATCTTTGTTGTGAGGCAGCACTTGGAAATAAGGCAAGAGTTAAACCATTGTTTCAATGGGTATAAATAAAGAACAAAGTGTTGATAAATTAATTGTGATCCATGTACAAATTAGGTTTGAGTGTGCTAATGCATCCAGATGTTTGAAGTGTGAGATTGTACTATATGCAAACACGTGTGTGCGTGTGAATGAATACACACACACACACACACACACACACACACACACACACACACACACACACACACACACACACACACACACACACACACACACACACACACACACACACACACACACACACACACACGTCCACAATTGACGCTGTTGATCGTTAAAAAGCAATTCCTTCAGACAGAAATCCTTTAAACAGCCTTTGGTTTTTGGACTTTGCTATCCCCCTACCCCCTCTCCCCCCCTGTCTCCTCTCTCCTCAACAGCCACCAACCACTGTTCCTGCCAAAAATAACACGGGAGCGCCACTCGAACCCGCGCCTGGCCACAGAGCTGCCTGGCCGCAAGAGAGGGATCAAAACACACACAAAAAAGGAAACACATCATATTGTGGAGGGAGGGAAAAAAAGAGCGTTCATATAGCTCCACGCTTGACGATATTTACTGATGATTTTGGCAACCAAGGGACCACATATACTAATGCACTGGGCCAGGAGTGGGGTGAAGGAAGGGGAAATTTATGGGGGTTGTGCGTGAGTGTGTGTGTGTGTGTGTGTGTGTGTGTGTGTGTGTGTGTGTGTGTGTGTGTGTGTGTGTGTGTGTGTGTGTGTGTGCGCAAGTGTGTGCGTGTCTGTGTGTGTTTGTCAATGTCTGTGGGTAAATGTCTTACAAAGGGAAAGAGAGAAAGAAAGGGGTGAGAGTGAGGAGTGAGAGAGAGAATATATAAGAATATGTACAGACTTTCATGTATGTGAGCACATATGAGTATAGTCTTGGCATTATTATTTATATTCCACCACATGTATTTACGATTCACTGTAAAATAACTGCATATTGTAGAAACACTAGCCAATGATGGTCATTCAATTGTGGTGTTGGACCAGCAAGTAGGGGTCTGTAGAGCATGGAAAATTAGTGCTGAAGATAATTAAGATGTTGAGGGCTACAATGGGATACAATGGGTACAATGTTATGGGGTCAAACAGTTCAGCTTTCGCAAGCGGGAAAAGGTCCTAGATTTTCTCATGAAATAAAGATCTCAATATCTCTGATGAACGTGGCTCGATTAGTTGTTAAAAACAAAAGCAACAATAGCAACATTATATATTATCTAATTTACGCAAATAAATGTATAAGGTTATATTTACATTTATATATAATTTACAGTTATCGCTAAAATATTATGACACATAGAATGAATGGAGAAATTACCAATTACAGCTGGGCATCCCTGAGGCCCTGGTGGAAATGAAGACTGAAGACCTAGGACCTTCACTGATTTTACAGCGTATCGTTGAATGTCTGTCCCCCCCTTGAGGAATAATCTAGCCATTGCAAATAGGGAGCAACAATACTAAATATTTAAAAAGTGATCTGATGTTCTGCATTTTTCTAAACCGATATTAAACTCTAAGCTGCTTCCTAAAATGTATGCCTGCTTTGTGTAAAAGGGGCACCGATTACAACCTAGCACAGTAGGCTTAATATATGAAAATAATGGGTCATTAAATAATTCCTAGACTTCAGATATGTATCCGTGAAATCGTAATATTTATAAAACACACACACACACACACACACACACACACACACACACACACACACACACACACACACACACACACACACACACACACACACACACACACACACACACACACACACACACACACACACACACACACACACACACACACACACACACACACACACACACACACACACACACACACACACACACACACACACACACACACACACACTAGTGTTTGTTCGTTTTCGGCGAACCCCACCCGCCTGCCATAGAGCCGGTAGGCTCCGGATGATAAAACAGGTGGCTCCATTTTCGGACGGACCAATGAGAAGCCGGGATCACGACAGCTCTGTGGACGTCAGATTTTATAAAACAACTGCAATTTGGGTCTGCCTGCCGGAGGAGGGTCTCGTTTCCTCTCATGTCGCTCCCTCGGCTCTTAATCAGAAAATCCCATCTAATGAAAGCAAGTGTCTCTTCTGGTGGGGGGGTTCTGCCATCCGAAACCGTTCGGCTCTATCTTTGTAAAATAGGTAATGAACGACGAGTCAGCACCGGACAGCTGCACGAAAAACTCTGGGTGCTCCAGGTAAGAATTAACGCACTGCTAGCTACTGTGCCTGAGCTAATGTCCTAGCATAATATAACAGCTAATCATAGCAGATGTGCATGAGCTATTACATTTGTAATTGCACATGCCACATGGCTTTTGATCACTGCGAACGGACGATACAATCTTCTAAGTAACGCTATCTTGGTTAATACGATATCATCAAAAACTCATGATGTATTTTAGCTGATTAACATACGTGCTACTTCAATGGTTCAAAGTAATGTATGCCATTGAAGGCTGTTTAATTCCCTCTAGTATTGAGCAAATGCTGGCTGTGAATCCCGGAAAGACGCCGATCAGTCTGCTGCAGGAGTATGGAACGCGGATAGGCAAAACCCCAGTGTACGACCTGCTGAAGGCGGAGGGACAGGCCCACCAGCCCAACTTCACCTTCCGAGTCTCCGTTGGTGAGATCAGCTGCACCGGCCAGGGCCCCAGCAAGAAAGCGGCCAAACACAAAGCAGCTGAGGCTGCCCTGAAGATGCTAAAAGGAGGCCTGGGAGGTCTCATTGGAGTTAGCGTCGGAGAAGAGGGGTTTATAAGTGTTGAGGAAGCTGTTGAAGAAGACAGGTTAGCAGAGCATCTAAAGTTCCTCCCTCTTTCGGTTTGAGGAAGTGTGTATTGTGCACTGCAGTGTATACTGTATATGTTCCAGACTTTTACGCCATTATTGGAAGCAATATCATTATGTTAAAGTCCAAGTGAGCATAGTGTTTCTACATACTGATCTGGCTTTGCCGATATGAAATATGTTAACTGGACCTCTTTTGCAGCACCCAAATCGAAATGAAGACATCCAGCACTTCACAGCAGTCAGAATGCAACCCTGTGGGAGCTCTGCAGGTAAACTATGATCACAAATCCACTTAATTAGTATAAATGTGAACAATATAGATTATAGATCTTTCTCATGAAAGCAACATTTAATTGTACATGGAGCTTTCTATCTCTGTGTGCTGTTGTGTGCCCGTGCATACGTATGCATTTGTGAGTACAAATATTTCCACACGTACAAATGCTCCCCCAAGGAGCTGGTGGTGCAGAAAGGCTGGCGCCTTCCCGAGTACACCGTCACCCAGGAGTCCGGCCCAGCACACCGCAAAGAGTTCACCATGACGTGCCGAGTGGAACGATTTGTAGAAATAGGTAAGAATGACTTCTATGAGACGTGCAACATTTGTTTGTGTATCCTGATCTAGGTGAACGTGAATACACAGTACAGTGTATGTAAATGTATGCCTAGGCATATTTTAAGCGGTGCCTTTTGTGCGGTAGTGCAACAACAGCGTTAGTTGAAATGCCCTGTGATCAGATATTGAACATTTGTTAACAAATGCAGAGATTTGAATAAACAGTCATAACTGCTGTCCATCGATCGTCTGTTCTCTCAGTGAACCATGAGAGGATAAACTTGGCTCAGCCCAACGCAGGACAGCATACGATACAATCCTCTGGTGTGGCTGTGTGACCTAAGGCTCCTGTCCCTCGGCAGGAAGCGGCACGTCCAAGAAGCTGGCCAAGAGGAACGCGGCGGCCAAGATGCTGGCCCGCATCCACGACGTGCCGGTGGACCTGAGGACCCCCAACGAGGCGGACCCCGAGGACGACACCTTCACCATGGTGAGCGACCGGAGACCCCAACCCCCCAGTAACAACGCATAGGATCCCTCTTATGAACGCTCCATTCAAACAGTCGTACAAATACGATTTTGAGATTCAATTTGGCATGTCGGGAATGGAAGAGCATGCTGGAAATGTAGTGGCATTGTTGGGTATACTTTTATGTTTTCGTGTTACGTTTATTAGCTTTTTCTGACATTGTGTTTTGTTTTGCCATTATTGTACATTGTAAAACCTCAGTATTTCACGAAGTGAGCATTTCCTCGTCTCAATCCGCAGAACATGGGCAGCCGGGCGGAGTCGGGGAAGTGCAAAGGCCTGGGCTGCACGTGGGACTCGCTGCGGAACTCGGCGGGGGAGAAGATGCTCCAGCTGCGGAGCCACCCCCTGGGCACGGCCCCCGACTGCACCTCCTGCTCCCTGCTGACGGACCTGTCGCTGGAGCAGCGCTTCGACGTCAGCTACCTGGATCTAGGTGAGAATGCTGTCGGCGCAGGGGCCGTGGCGGGCGTTATAGCTCATTGTTCCACTCAACAGTATATTGGTCTTATTTTAAAATAGAAACGGTGTGGTGGACCCAGTAAGTTTCTGAATAGTTTCCCTTTCGGCATTAGCTGAACATAATGTTTTTTTATTAATGTTTACCTCCAAACCTGAACATATATTAATTTTGAGAAGTAAGATCAACGATAATCAAGGAAGTGTATGCTGCTTAAAGATGAGTACCTAATATTAAAAATAATATAATTTATGAAATAAGATGTACTTTATTAATAATGGTATATTAACTACAAAACTGGAAGTGTGCATGCAGCCCAGCAGCCGCGGACCAAACATGAATTGGTTAAAGCTGATGCTAGTGCTGATCTCGGTCAATTTTGTCATGTGTTCGCCTTGTTCTTTCAGAGGAGCGCAGTCGGAGCGGCTTCTGCCAATGTCTGGTGGAACTGTCCACCCAACCAATCACGGTGTGCCATGGTTTCGCTCCCAACACGGACGCTGCGCGGGCCAACGCCGCCCACAATGCACTGCAGTACCTCAAGATAATGGCCGGAGGAAAGTGATACGACCACCACCTTGTGCTTTCTTCTTTCTTTCTATTATATTCTGAAACTTGTAGTCAACAGCAACAGAGCCATGTTGAAAGCCCCCCAATGAAAGCACTTCACCATGCGGATATTGCCTCTTTTGAACTTTTGAACTTCAGTTATTAGAGATGGAACTCAATTCGCCAAATTCCCCCATCGGAGTCTGTCCAATCGATCTCTTAACATTTTTAGCCAATGGACCTATGGCTGTACGAAATGTTGACACTGTTGCACAGATGTCTCCAAAAATATCCCATCCCCATGTGAAAACACGTATTCTATTATGTTCAATCAACAGTTGTCTGCCATTCAGAAAGGAGCAGGGGTCATAGATTTGAAAATAATGAACTCTTGTAAAAATTGTGCTTCCTTCCTTATCTCCACTTCTGTAGTCGGATGACATCCAAATCACCAGCCATGTTGCTAAGAGACTTTTCAAGCTGCTAAGACTTTTTCAAGTAGACCGTTATTTTAAATTCATCCATTTTTAGTCATCTACTGTTCCCCTTTGATTTTAAAGATGTCAAATTAAGAATTCTTAATATACCTTTTTCCTTTAAGTGTGTCCTCTTTAAACGGTTTAGTTAAAATTTGTATTTGATCTATTTATTTGACACTAACTTAAAGCAGCGGTTAGGCTTGCATAGATATACATTTTCCTTGTTACCTCAATGTTGGATTGTTTTTACATTCAAAACCGTTTTTAGATAAAAGTAGGTATTGCTGGCTCCTTGCGCAGTATAGTGTACATTTTAAACCTTTTGTTTAAAGGATTTCAGGATGTATGATTGCATCTACACTGAAGGTTAATAATATTGCATTTCATACTCCTGAAAAACTTCCCAATTGGATCTGGAATTGTTTAAGTTTTAGCATTTAATGGTAGCCATCTATCTATTGGAATCCTTTCAAATCTCTGCATACAATCTAACAAAGGCTATTTCTTCTTACCTCCATTAAGAACAATTTGGCCATTAGTTAGTATGGAGTATGTGGACTTTCCTAATTTGTCTCCTAAATACCAATGTGGCATGAAAAAATCCATTCTGTCAAGGACCTACGTATGTCTATGACCATGTATGCACTTGCTGTAAACCTTTTTAGAAAGTCCCTATTGTGATGGAGCCACATTTACAAAATGTACTGCATTTCCTTTTGGTCATGAATTCTATTATTCTTTTTTTAACAGCAGACCTCAGTGTGTGTAGATTAACACCTTTTCTGATGCAAATGTTTTACTTCATGGGCAAACAACAGTACAGGCGGTGCACCTGAGTGAATCACGGCCTTTTGCACAGCATCTCGCAACCAAGTGTTCCTGAATCTACCTCGAAATGTTAGCACATTGGCACAACTACCGTGCAGTCTTTGACAATGTAAAGATAATTCCTGTTTTTGTTTTTCTAATTTCGGAGTGTTGACTCAATTATGTGAGCTAAATTCTGTTTCCCTTGAAACATTCTGTACCATATTGCAAAATGTAGCAATATAGCCAAAATGTCAAAATGACATTTTATTTTTCACATAAAAGCATTGGGTTTAATTGAGGATGAAATAATTGAAACGTGCTGTAATTTGTTTAGTTATAATACTTTTTACATTTTATTCAAATAAATAGTGAATCTTAAACCAATGATGCCATCCGAGGGTCCAGTCTGTTTAGCAGCCCTGTCAGCTCCCACCCCTCTCTGAAGAGCAGCGGACCTCCTCCTCCGCGAAGCCGCTGCTGTCTGACTGCATGCTGTCTCCACGCTCCAACATCGCCGCTGCACCGGGACCCATCCAGCACATCCACAGTCAACCCCTGAAGACACACTCCCTGCATCCTATGATTCTGCACTGTATGACCTTTTAAGCGTATACACCTTAATATATAATTATCACCCATGGATTTAATGCGTGTGGACATTAAATTTGTGAAATGGATCACAATCACAGCTGAAAATCCTACATGCGATGCAATACATTCTGTTGTGAGTGAACTGTTTGTCTGGTAGTTCAGTGACGTACTGAATGTTCTTCAACACTTTGCGGTTGGTCTGCTCTTCATCAATAATTGATAAGGGGTTATCTCTTAGTCATTATGCTGTGGCACATGAATGCTAGGATTCTGCCTCTGAGCTGCTGCTACTGTTTCCAACACTTTATGCAATGACCTACCTTTGCACTGACTTTTTGTTATAGTTATTTGTGTACTTTCGGACTGTCCAAAATCCTCTTCTCCAGCGCTGCTCACCTGATGGAGAAAAAAAGTGACAAGTAGATAAGAACTGTGATGAATTAATGAATGGTGAATCTAAGGCAGTGGAGCCCTATTATTAACATGAAACAAACCGTACCTCCTCGATTTCAAAAGAGTTCGCCTGGTGTAATTTATTTGAGATGTGCTTCAATTTCGGATGTTTCAATGGACTGAGTGGCTTCCCTTTCCCTCTGCGGAGAGCCTCCTTGGGACAATTTGAACTGGGATCGAGGCCTTGTGCCGCTAAGGATATGACATGGTCCTCTTCCCAGCCTGTGACCGTGTTGCAAAACGATGGGTGAATGCTGCCGGGTACCAGTTGATGTCTTAACGTCAGGTCTCCTCGACTGGCATATTTATTTAAACGGGGATCGGCCGAATCCAATCGACAGACCTTCTCAGCATCGGAGTAGTTCGTAGACCATCCTCTGCTTCTGCTTGGTGATGGTTCACAGGTCTTATTGGATCGGTACGGCCCTAAACATGTCCTCACAGAACTGGTCTTCCTCCCCGAAAAGACTTGAGGTAAATGGTTTGCGTCGCCGTAGTCTTTCGGTGAACAGCAGCCGAGGGCGTGGTGTTGTGAGTTCTCAACTATCGCTGGGAATATGATGTCGTGGCTGACCCTGATTCCCCGGGGGGAATTTGCAGCTGCGTCACCAAGCGATCGTTCCGTCGCATCACGGTTGCGATCCGCCTCTTTGCAAATACGCTGCCACTTTCTTCGAGAAGCAGTTTCCCCTGATTCGGGCCACATGCTGACTGAGTTCACCGACCTGCTCTTGTCAAGGTCTGATGACTCCACTCCAGTCCGATCGCACTCGACCTTATCTAATGGCTCGCCGGTCCCCACTCCTTTGTGACACCCCGTGTTGCCTATCTTCTGCTTCCGTACGTCAGTCCCAGTGATCTGCTGCACAGGCTCCTCTTCTTCTTCCTCCTCCTCCTCCTCCTCCTCTTTGTCCATGTGTGGATGGACATCCAGAGACGGCTCCAAGAAATCCAGTTTCTTGGGAGCTCTGATCTTGGCGTTCTCCAAGACGATGCCCACCACCTCGGGCAGCCCGGGGCGCCTCCTCCTGGGCGAGGCCAGAGGGGAGCAGGCGCCGTCGGAGGCCCGCCGGGCGCCGCCGGTGTACAGGCACATCTTGGAGACGGTGTCCTTCAGCCTCTCCACCGGGGAGCGCGGCTCGCTACGGACACTGCTGACGGCGCTACGGAAGCGGTCCAGCTTCTCCACGGGGGACAGGGCGAGGTTGGGCTCCAGGGGGGCCAGCTTGGTCAGAGGCGTGCGGGACACGTGAGAGAAGAGCGAGTAGAACGCGTTCGCCGTGGCCGTGAGGGCTTCCACTTGTCTGAAACGGCCTGCAGCAAAGAAAAATGGCTAATTATGTCAAAGCTGCCGACATGCATGGGGAATAGTGGATGCATCAGTATTCATGACGATGCAACCCAGTGGGAGCTCAACAGGTAAACTATGATCACGAATCCGCCAATTCAAGAGCTCCCACTGGGTTGCATTCTGACTGCTGAGAAGGGCTGGATGTCTTCCTTTCGATTTGGAAGGTCCATTAACACATTAATAACGGCAAAGCCAAATTAGTATATAGAATCACTACGAAAATATTTCACTATTAGATTACTGATATTGATATTCAACATGTTTTTTCCTAATATCAAGAACATAGGGTTTCCCTCTGGAAATATGTGTTAAACATTCTCCAATGTGTAAACAGGAATAACATGAAATAAATCAAGGTCAAAGGTCAAACTGTATTCCTCATAAAATAGACATATAATAAAAAACTAAACCGGCAATAAAAGTGTATGTTGATGTGTCAAAAACTCAAGACAATGGTGTCATCAGTTAAAGTGACACCATCAAGCGAGAATCCCGGCTTGGTTGGAGATGCAAACCCCAGCCGCATCGAGCCAGACGACTAGTAACTACTGTCCACGGGTAGATTGGTGGGCAGATCTGTACATCAGTCATCTAGGGGGACACTCCCACTTGTGATCTCACCCAGTCCCAAGAGAGGACCTATTTTTTAACTGCCTGTAAAGGCTTATCACCCTCAAACCTGTTGGTAAAATAGGGCCCCTTTAATATACTTTGACTGCTAATCCAGAGGTTGCAAGTTTGATCCTGCAGAAGTTGGTTGCGTTAATCCTTTCTCCCAAGAATGTATTTGATAAAACAATCCATACAGTATTATAGAACGCCATAGTGTATCCACTTCAAAACTTCCTTTGATGCACAGTTTCAGCAGCATCGTTTCACAGCACAGTTTACAGCCGTGGTCTTACTGGCGATGGAGAGGTTGGGGTCCTCCTCTTGTATCCTCTGCAGCTGGGACTGGAGGAAGAGGCGGAAGTTGATGCCCTGGAGCTGGGAGTGGAAGGTGAAGAACCTGGGGGGTACCCGTGCGGGGGGCTGCGGCATGTCGTGGCCGAAGCCCAGCTGGAAGAGCGTCTCCTCCGCGTCCTCCGAGCAATCCTGTAAGACCTCTGACACACTGGTGGGACACACACACACACACACACACACACACACACACACACACACACACACACACACACACACACACACACACAATAAGAAAGGTTATGACACGGAGGAAAATACAGTAAAGTGGAAGCAGACCGTCTGGGCTTTTGGTGCTAGCCCCCCTTAGCCCCCCTCCATCTGGTTACGGCCTCACCTTGAGACGGTTTTAATGCTCGAGAAGGACGGACAGCTGGAAGCCATACTGTTTCCGAGGTCCAGAGAAGGTGGCTTCTGCCGTGGATTGCTGCCAATAGCAAACAAACCAATGATGATGAAGAGCTTTTAATGGATACCGCACACACAGCAGGTAACTTCATGTATAGGGTTTTGAAAAATATTTTCACATCAGTAGTGGAACTCTTAATCTGTTCATTGGTGTACCCACAGTCCACAGATACAACAATCCTTACAGACTTTTGATATGTAAACTATAGTTTATATACATAACATAAGGACAGGTTGTCCAGACACTGACCTAGTGCTGGGACTGCTGTTCGATGTGTTGCCCGGAGGTGGCAACAGTGAGAGGCTTCAGTTCAATCCACAACAAAGATGGAAACAAAAAAACATTACAAAAAGGATAGCAGTTCAATAAGATCAATGTGTTTAAAGTTGACGCTTCTTTTTATACAATCAACCTACATTTGGCCAACAATTTCCTCATACTCTAATTTTTGTTAGAGTGTTCAAACAGACCACTAGTAAATCACTTTTCCCCTTGGGGACATTTAAGATTTACTATAGCTTAACAAGCTGTCATTACCTCCCTTTCTGCGGAGGGGGGGGGGGGGGGGGGGGAAGCAAGCTTACTAAATTGTGAATTACATCATGCACTAAATTGTGAATGATGTTCATTTTCTAAAGCTGGAATTGTCAACCTTTTGTAAATTAAAATAGAAAAAATAATGCAACTCACCCTACTAGTGATTTACTGTCTCCATGATTGATTGCAGATGCTATAACAGAGTAGAACAAATCTCATTGGGCTTACCTTAGTAAGACCTCAACTACATCATACACATAAGCACAGTTTATATATTACATGCTACAATATCTATTACTCGTGTTACAGGCTTTTCTGATCATCTTTATGGGATAGTTGCATCTTATTGTTATTGTACATGCATCTTATTGCATGTACATCACTAGGCTTGGATAAGTGTAAACAGTTTGCATGAATTTACAAACTTTTTATTAAGCTCAACTTCTTCACCAATGTGACATAACTTGACAAAGGACCAATTATAACATAACAACCAAACAAGAAAAAAGTCGAATTTGAACAGCGGAAGAATAAACTTACTTCCTGTTCCCTTAACAGCCTAATTTGGTAATGCAGAATCTAACACAATATCTCTCAATTCAAAAAAAAAGAATTTCCCTGAATGCAGAACCTCACCCAACATCCTGTACATGTAAATATGGTCTTTTTATCTGCAAGAATGTTGGCCTACGTATAGGATGTAGACAAATGGAGATGGAACATTTAATTTGGGCAATTTGAGTTGCATGGCAATAAGATCATTTTAGTGTATGTTTATCAGTTGTTCTAAATAAACATGATGCATGGAATCAAGCACGCAAAACAACACATTCATAGCATAAGCAAAGGTAATAAATAAAGGTCATTCATTTTTGTATGCAATGCCCTGTAAGATAATTATGGTGTGTGAGTGAGTGATTTTCATGATTTACCAAATGTTATACCTTGTATAAAGTGTGTGTGTGTGCGTGTGTGCGTGCGTGCGTGCGTGCGTGCGTGTGGAGGGAAACTTAGATGTAAGCACTCACCATCAGCACCAAGGCTTAGGTCATCATCACAGCTAGTTTTCCATGTATGCTCTGATGAAAAGTTAAGTATTTATTTTAAGAGTAATGCAGGCTAAAGCACTTCCAAATCTTTACAAAAAATACATGTTATTCATTCCAGGGTTTATTTTCACATATTATATTGTTTAATTGACATTTTGCACTTGTTAATATCTACATGGTTGTATATATATATATATATATATATATATATATATATATGTTTACCAATACTTTGTTTAGTTCATCACAAAGCCTGACTGTACTGCTCTGACAAATGTGTACTTTCAACATACCAGCATTCAGGCCACCAGCGTTCTCTGATCCTGTCCCCATCCTGTGAGAGGTAGCATAACGATATCAATCTCAAACATTCAGAGTATATATGCTATTCCTCTCAACTCTTCTTCCTATGTAACCACACTCACTAAAAGTTCAGTTATGTAACACAGGCAGAATTTATTTATTATTCCAAAGATAGATATTGTTGAATGTTATCATGGGCTATACAGGTTATACTTTCTGGAATATACTTGATCTTGTCAGTATTTCCATTCATCTATCAAGGTGTTTTCCACTGAAAAATGGTCCTAGTTTCTCTGTAAGACAGTTCTTTAATCAATAGCAATGTCACACACTCACCCACAACCAAGAAGCCAGCTCTCAATCTTTCCATCGCTGCATCCTGTGCAAAATCATGCATGTGAGGGCTTAGTGAGCAATGGCCATATACAATTGACACATATAATAAATGCTACAGCCTTCATTTAAGAAGCCCTTTAAATGCTCCATCTTTAATTACCATGAATGTTAAGTCATCTGCACTGAGCTTAATGAAGAAAATAAAGAACACAATAAATTAACTTATTCTTCCTCAGGAAAAAAAATCCATATGTTGTTGAACTCTGCAATCAACGTTTTTACTCTATTCCCTTAAATAATCTATACGATTTACAATGGTATATGCAGCATTCTATAATCTAAAAATGCTTTAGCTTAGATGCGTAGCAAACCGACCATCTGAGATGATGCTATTAGATGAACTGGCTGTGGATGAGTGGAGGTTGGAGGATGGGTCACACTGTGGTCCAGGTAGGTCCTGGACGTTCTGGTTGTGCCACGAATCTTTGCTGCTCTGGATCCAGGTTTGATGCCTGACTTTAGAAGAGGGGCTATCCATCTGCCTGGTTCACAAACAATCTCCTGCTGTGTGCCTGTTACTACTAGAAAGATTACAATATTAATAGAAGGAAAATACTTATCATTAAAGGGGTTTAATTCACAGAAAACCCTTAGTCCTACTTAATTGTAATAATTGTAACAACATTAATCATTAAAATGCCCTCTTCTGGAACCAGAGCTGTTATTCAAAACTTGATTTACCTTTCTGGATTGTTGCCGCTGACCGTGTCTAGTCTACACATTACCACACCTATAGATCTTTCTATGAGACTAGCCAACATTACCTCAACTAACTGGTTGTTTCACTTTGAAACTGCAGTTTGTCGTTTCCTGTTCCAACAACATAGATCTCACCACCACTGTTCTGCAATATATTCTTCCGATGATATCCAGTTTAAATGACACGTGCATGTCTGGTTAAATTGTCGCTACTAAATTGTGGTCAAGAACTGAGTAGTCAACTTTAGTCTAACTGTTTGTCTAATATTAAGTAAATACGTGGGAGGAACATCTTCATGCTATGCACATTTGTAAGTTAACAAAAAATGAATCCAACGAATATGCCACAAAAATAGCCATTCGGTAAGCCAGGCCTGCACATTTATGTTGCGTGAGTATGTGTAACACGTATGCGTGTATATTTAATGTTATTTATTTTTGCCGGTTTAAGGACACCTCCCACTGAGGGGAATCCTGTTTACATCTAGATGTGTAGATGGGCTGAGACAGACAGCCCACTGCATAAGAAATCCTCCCACCCGTGAACGATTTTCTCCTCCCAGCGCGGTTAAAGCCATATGGTTACAGTCAGTGGCTTCATCTCCACCCTGATTACTCCCCCTCTCCCTCTTCCAACCCACTAAAAGCGACAAGGGAGTGACCAGGAAGGCAACGCTTGGACTTTGCTTTGCTTTTCTTCCCGCCCCTGAATTTCCAATGATGTGTGATGTATACAGCATCGTCTAATGTTTTCTGACCGTGGATTTGGGACACAAGTAGAGCGAAAGTAGAATGATTATGAATGCTGTATTACTAACGTGTTGTAATTAATTATGGCGCCATGGAATTGGAAAACAGGTATTCTTGTCAACGTCAATCAGAAATGAGGCACAACCTACCATTGAATACGCCCAACCCAATTCTCCGCCCGTGTTTGAATTCCATTGGTTGACACAAGGCGTTCACGACAATAACAATTCCCATTGGATTGAACCAACAGTCAATCTTGAAGGCCGTTCAAACGTGTGCGCTTCTTTTGACGCATTTACACAATCAGAAAACACGCAACATTATATCAGGCGGCAGAAATGAGCTGTTCAAAGTGTATTTGTGTCGCTTATTCAGATTGATGCTCAGTCAATGCATTGATAAGTGTCACATCCGAATTAGTGAGCTGCAAAACGAATTAAAGTAATGGATATATTTGAGCTGGACCATAAAACTATTGTAGGTGATCTGCTACAAACGTATGCTATTTACAAGAAATACATCGGTGGCTAAACTGCCTAATGTGGATTTACAAATAAGATATGGTAATTATCAATTGGTTATTATTATTACTACATCGTTGTGGTTGTTGTTGTTTTTGTTGTGTCGTAAAGAAGGGCCACAGTATTCACAAATCAAGCGCTCCCCTGTTTCTTCTTCACCGGGAAGCCTATCAAGTTTGTGTGAAGTTGTGAAAAGTTGTCAACCTAAAAAGGAGCTGGAGAAACTCCTCCCGTCTTGAAAATATGAACAGTAAGTTAACTTTTTAAACAGTAGTCTGTAGCAGTGAGAGGAGCTATAAGTAAACTATTAGGATTGAAGAAGTCGTATATCGTTTAACTCCTCCCGGGGGGCATTCAATATGAAATTGTAAGTTTTAAAGCCACCATTTAAACTAGTTTACAAGTAGTCACCCACTTACTTTTTCGCCAGTTGGCTAACAATTTTTAGCCAACTAGCTAGTAGCTAACTGTGAGATTTAGCAACTTTTGATGCTTAATGGGTTTCATTTGCAGTCGGACACACCTGGCTTATGTTAGCAGTAGCTGCTGCGATAGCTCCATTTAAACAGTTTTGGTAAATGTATCTCCATATGAGATGAGCTAACCAGCTATCTGCGTATCAAACCAGGTCTTCCCTCGTACACTATTCTGACTTATCCCTGTCGTTCTGGAGCTACTGACCCTTGACCACTACGGTGTCTTTTTTAAGTGAAGGTTCAATTCAAACATAGCGTAAATCGTCTGGATGGCACGCATTTCGTATGCAAGAGCAATCCTCTCATCAACTCTTCTTCCGTAGACCCGCAGCCAGATGAAATGGCCGCTATGGAGAGCGGGGGAGACTTCAACCAAAAGAGAAACACAACTCTACAAGTATGTACACGGTCCACCTTAGTTGTTATATAGCGGAGCCTTTGCTGTGTATCGTTGGTCTCTATTATTCCCTTTCGGCTTCTTCGATGGCCAGTTTATGGTCGATTTAGTTAGACTGATTAGTCGGGCGTGTTGGTATTAGCATGGTTATACGTTAATCGGTTTGGTTTTATAGAAACGTTACAATTTGAGTGTGTGTTGTTGATTTCGAGGAGCACATGTCACCGGGGTGGGGAAAAGGCAGGTAAATTCGCCCACACTGGGTGTTCCCGTCAGGCCCCGCTCTTCATGTGCGTTTTGCTCAGCCCATTTGGCTGTCCTTGGAGGGGGTGGCCTTAGCGGAGTGAGTCAGTTTATAGGGTAAAATAAAGTGTGGGAGGGAGATGGGTGGGATGGGGGAGGGGATGCAGAGTCCCGCCGCTGCTCTCGAAAAAATGTGGTCCCACCCATTCTCCCCCTCTGCTGCCACACACACACCCTCTCATTCTGTCCCCACAACCTGTGTTGCTGGCTGCTTAAATGAGAATCGCTTGACATTGTTGAAGGATTATGTGCATAGTGTTGTATCAACTATCATTTGTAAAAATGTAATAATAAAAAAAATTAATTGATTGTTAATCAGGTATTCCTCGCATATCTTTAGAATTAGGGATTGCATAAGGAAAAGGCTGTGCTCTATTTTAGTGACATTATTGAATGCAGGTTTAGTTTTATTGTAGTACAATTTATGAGCCCATTAACATGGCAAGTCCCCATACATTTTTATATTTTAAATGGATCCCATAACTATTTACAGGAACAGCTAACAAGATTTACCCTGGTCATAGGCCATTCTTATTGAGATATTTTTTTGTATTTTATTGTAAATTGTAAAAGAGTTGTCTGTAATAATTGTTTCCTATTTTCTCATGGTTTCTTTCCAAGGACTCCCAGCCATCTTCTCTTGCTCTGTTGGCTGCCACCTGCAGTAGGATGGACACCCCTGGGGAGGGCGATTCTCCTTCAGATCAACAGTCCAACCAGCAGCTGGACTTGGGCCACGGGGTCATGACGTCCAACGGCTGGCAGGTCATCCCCGTCAGCCTCCAGGCGTCCTCCAGCGGTTCCACCGTTTCCACCGACTCCTTAGCCAACTCACTAAAGAACAGGCAGGTGATCTCGACGTCCACGGTGGGGGTCCAGGGACAGCAGCAGTATGTGGTGGCCCAGGCGCCGACGATGCAGGGCCAGCAGGTGCTCACCACTCTGTCCAGCGTCATGCCCAACATCCAGTACCAGGTCATCCCCCAGTTCCAGACTGTGGATGGCCAGCAGTTGCAGTTTGCCCAGGCCCAGCAGGATCCCAATTTGGGCGGAGGGCAGCAGTTCCAGCTTGTGTCGACTGCTAATGGCCAGCAGATCATAACGACCACCAACAGAGCCGGCGGAGGAGGCAACATCCTCACCATGCCCGGTCTCCTACAGGGCGCCATCCCCATCCAAAACCTAGGCTTAGGTGGGGGCCTATTGCAAAACCAGCCTCAGTTCCAGTTGGCTAACATGCCCATGTCCCTCAATGGAAATATCACTCTGCTGCCCGTCAGCACCGGGGCAGGTGGTGCGGATGGCGGCGGGGATGCAGGCATTAATCAGCTGCTGCAGCAACACCAAGCCGTGTCCACCAACAGCGGCACAGGATACCTCTCGGGCACGACCACCGTGACCACGCAGACCGCCAATTCCTATGGCATGGCCCAGGTACAGAACAGCAACGGAGTGGTGTCGTCGTTTCAGCACAATGCGGCGTCGATGGGTGTCCAGCCGGACAACAGAGACGGACAGCAACAGCCTCAGCAGATCCTCATCCAGCCCCAGCAGCTCATCCAGGGCGGGAATTCGCTACAGACCATCCAAGCCAGCGCCGTCGGGGGACAGGTGTTCGCCACTCAGGACGGTCTTCAGAATGTGCAGATCATGCCCAACACGGGCCCCATCTTCCTGCGCACCGTGGGCGCCAACGGCCAGGTAAGCTGGCAGACCATCCAGCTGCAGAGCCCGATGGGGGGGCAGATCACGCTGGCCCCGGTGCAGTCCCTGCCTCAGCTGGGCCAGGCCCAGGGAGCCACGGTCAACACGGTGCAGATCCCCGGCCTGCAGACCATCAACCTCAACACGCTCGGCAGCTCAGGGCTGCAGATGCACCAGCTGCAGGGACTTCCCATCACCATCGCCAACCCGTCAGGTCAGTGTGTCCACTGGGCCGGGTCTTGAGCCATGGCTAGTTTTCCTAGATGGCAAAACAAACTCAAATTATATTGTACTGGTTGAGTCCAGTCCATCTTGGCCCATAATGCTGAATGGCCACATTTGATATCTTCATTGTATGTCAGTGGCATGACTGGTTTAACCAGTTTGGCCTCTTGTGTTGGTATCCACATTTGACGGTTTGATCTGAACGTGACAGTTGGACTACGAGAGCAGGTTATAGAGTAGGTATTATTTTCCATTACAGTATTTTTTTAGCTACAGCTATCTCTGCCCTAAGGGGTGTAACTGGTTCACGCCCATCGTACAGTAGTTCTTATCAGGTCCGAAGCGCTCTCCAGTAATTAGTTCATAAATCTGGCCCTGCCCAGTTGCCCGCTGTCTGCCAACTTCTTACTCCAGTTTATTTCTAATGAACCATATATGCCTCATCTGATTGAACATTAATAGTATTCAGCTGTTATCATATGACTTCACCATGACTAGTTCTACGCATCCTTTTTTCTTTCGTCCTGATCATGAAATCTTGTGGCTAACATTGGCCACAAAGGATTTTACTTACAAATGTCCAATGCAACTATTGAAAATACATGAAATCAATTAAAAAAGTTTAAACCATAATGTTCTGAAGACCGTTTTCACCCCATTGAATTGTTCTGGTTATGTCTCCATGGATACAGGCGATAATGCGCAGACGGGGGGAGAGAGTCTGGACGACAGCACCGCCATGGACGAGGAAGACGTCAGCCCAACCCCTCAAGGAAGACGCAACCGCAGGGAGGCGTGCACCTGTCCTTTCTGCAAAGACGGGGAGGGCCGGTACGTGACCTGCCTTACCTGTCATCTTAGTTTGACGCCATCGCTGGCCTCTTTTATGAAAGATGATACAATGGTTCGATCTAACCCAGGAGCTATGCATGAAAGTGTTGCATGGCGTTTACTTAGGACCCGCTCCGCCGGAGCGTTTCAGCGTCACGCCAGGAGCATATAGGCCAATATAGAATAAGTAGAATAAGGAGTGCTCAGCTCTATAGGGTTTGTCCTTGTTGTGTCGAACAACGCAAGTGGATCATGCATACAGTACATGATTAGTCATTTAAACTTCCAACCACCTGAGGCTCAAATGACCGCACCAATTGTCCTCCATATGTTTCATTTCTTTAAATTGTCCTTGTATAAACAATGTATGGGGTCGTACAACTCGCTGTGTTTCTCTACCTTATCCGTGATGGCAAATGGAAACTTACGAGAAGATGCAAAGTAAACAAGAGGTTCATAGTCTGTGGAGGGACACAGGGTAGAAGTTATAAGAGGGTCCTACATAACTACTTATTTCATTGTATTTGGTATGGGGGCGCCACATGATCCCTATGGTGAAATCATAATGCAGTGAAGGCGGACTAGCATGCCATTGTTTGCAGGTTGTAAGAGTGCAAAATATGACGACGGGTGAAGATATTTATTAACAGATTTTAAAAGGGCATGTTTCCCCCTGCAATGTGCAACTACATTGTAGTAATCAATGCATTATTTAATTAATTGACACACCAACATGGGTTCTTCCTTCGAAGACAGTTTATTCACAGAACGACACGTCAACGTGTATGGAAATAGATTACCTCAAGCCTATTTGAGCATTTTGCTACTTGTCAGTGTAGCAGCTCTCATTGATTGGGCGGGAAGGCTATGTGATGTTTGCGGCACCAGTCTTAGCAGGGGGTAAAC
The DNA here is from genome assembly GCF_902167405.1 of Gadus morhua. Classification (NCBI taxonomy): domain Eukaryota; kingdom Metazoa; phylum Chordata; class Actinopteri; order Gadiformes; family Gadidae; genus Gadus; species Gadus morhua. Next base: position 15,716,261 of record NC_044060.1, read on the forward strand.
TGAAATATTCGTTTACAAATTGCTTCCAGGATTAGTCGGCCTGATCAACAACGCTGCGCCGTTAATTTTTTTATTTTATTTTTTTGTCTTTTACTTGTCAAGCACTTCAACCACAGAGCGGCAGTCCTGAGTTATCACTTGATGTACAAAGCAGCGTCAAACTCCAGTTTTGATTTGAGTTTTTTTAGCTACTACAGGTTGGCTAATCGTTCCTCCTCCCAATGTGGTGCGGTCACCGAGTGACGCCCTCTCTTGTCCATTCCACAGCAACGACCCCTCCAAGAAGAAACAGCACATCTGCCACATCCCGGGCTGCAACAAGATCTACGGCAAGACGTCCCACCTCAGAGCCCACCTGCGCTGGCACACGGGGGAGCGGCCGTTCATTTGCGGCTGGTCCTTCTGTGGCAAGCGCTTCACACGCTCCGACGAGCTCCAGCGCCACAAGAGAACGCACACAGGTCAGCTTTTACACCACGACGGCATTGTGGGGGAAACCTTTTAAGTTCTGGCTTTTATTTGTCTGGGGTCAAAAGGTAGCAATGGTGTTTCTAGTTCTAACGGCTTGGACTATCGCGGTGCTAACAAGTGCGTTTGTTTTGCCATGCAGGTGAGAAGAAGTTCCTTTGCACAGAGTGTCCGAAGCGCTTTATGCGCAGCGATCACCTCTCCAAGCACATCAAGACCCACATCAACAAGAAGGCGGCGTCGGCAGCCACTGGCACCGCGGTCTCGGTCGACGGCGGTTCGCCGGCAGCCGCCTCAGAGGCCGGTGCCGACGTAGTGTCGGGCAACGAGCAGCACACCCTCGTCACCATGGAAACCCTGTCGGCCGAGAGCATAGCGCGTTTGGCCAGCAGCGGCGTCAGCGTGCTGCAGGTGGACCTTCACCAGATGAACGGCACCAGCTTCTGAGAGGAGCGGGAAGAGGAGACGTTGGTTGGGGCTCCAGAGAGGATCTGACTTGAGGCTCACATCGGAGGGGCTTCAGGGCGAAAGAGGACGGGGTTGTGAATCCACACCGCAAAATGGACCCTGTTTCTCTTGGCGCTATGGCGGGAAGAGCGGACGGTCACTATTTTAAGTATCTATGGCATTTATCAGGTCTGGGTGAGTAGAGTGGAGGGGTTCGTCAATGTTGGCTTTAATGACATTGTTCTCTTTTAAAGTCAAACTATCGTTGTCATAAAGGGAAATGGCACTACAAAGCCCATGCAACAGCCAAATTCACTTCTTTAGAGATTGCAATAAAACATACACATTTGATGTATTCAGAAGGTATCATGCGACCAGCCTTTACAGCCTTGTTTGCGAAAAGGTAACACTATGGTTCTATGTCAGGCTTAACATGTTTAGACTTTGAGGCCTTTTCAGCGACCCATTGATCTCAGGTGTTTTCTAGTCGGTGGCCGACCCACAGCTTGTGTAAAATAATCTACCTAGGGAATGACTTGTTGGAGCCATAATTTAAGCAATATTTGGTTGTCAGGGTTCGCCAATTGCCTAGAAAAATTACAACCTGTGCAACACATTGGATGATGATCAATGACTTGAGGATTTGTGTGAGCATTTAGGAATACTGAAATCCTTGAGACCCTGTGGTACACTTAAAGCCATCATTCTTTGATATGTCCATGGCAATTGCAACCATTTTTTGTGTATTGTATTTTCAAATAATATAAAGGCCTCTTGACTTGGAGAGGATCACATTTAGTTGCAAGAGATTCTTTATGAGCCTACCATACAATCTTATGTTACTGTTGCATTACAATTCTAGATTTTGTTTTGGAACTCCTAGGCCTTCTATTATACGAACATGTTCTTTATTCTATAAAGTATATATCTTCCAAGTACATTCAGTTTGTTCTGAAGCGTCGTTATCACCTTGGTTCTTGACTAGGCTGAAGATATGACAAGTCATACCCCACCCCCCTCCTCCCCCTGAAAAGTTGTTTAGTTTAATCTCAATTTGAGGATTTGTGTCCAATGTCATCCAGATGGTGTAACTAAGCTCAAACCAAAGGTTCATCTTATTTGTCCACGAGAGGAATTAATTATGTTTCCTTGGTTTGTGAGGGTTTGAAACAATGTTGGCTCTTATAAATGCAGACTCGGAACTGGAAAGCTCAGCATTAGGCGGATGCACATTTTCTTGTCAAATTTGATTCAGGGTTAGGGTGACTTTACTCACAATGTTTAATTGAATTGTCTGTTAATGAGTACTTTGTCAAATGTAATTAATTTGTAACCTCAAACTCTTTACTAAGTTGATGGAAAAGTGCCCTTATGCATCATGTTTTGTTTTAATGGGGGAGGGTTTTTATATTGTGTATACTTCTACAAATGCCAACAGCTGGATTAAAATTATGACTTAAGTCACATTGTCACCTGTCAAATTCACCACATAAAAAGACCAAGAAGTTTAATTAAAACAAGTTTATTACAAATTAAACAATCACATTCAATTTAAACGAGAACAATATAATTAAAGGGCTAGTTATCCTTTTGTAATTAAAACCAAATCACAAATTGTCATCTTCCTCCCCATTCTTCAGTTTGTCAGTGAGGCTAGGTAGGAGGAAAAGTTAAATAAAAAAAGATCTTTGAGCAAATGGTTTTATTCCCTACACTAGCTTAACGTTAAGCACCCGTGTTGCATACATGATCACTTCCTAACCCCAAGCCCCTGAAGTTTAAAGGCTTTAACTCTGGAAGACAGTCCTATGTGGAATCTGAATAAAATAGTGAATTTAGATAAATTGCAATACAAGTAAGGTCATGTAGAACTACTAAGAGGTGTTTCCATGAACAGGATCTGTAAGGCCAAACACCCACCTGCTGAGGTAGGAGTGGACATCGGAGAAGCCTCGGTCCTGCGCCAGGGGGAAGAGGATGCCTGTGGGACAGCGGCCCTCCCTCTGCCGGCAGAAGCTGCAGTTGCAGATGCCCCGACACATTGGACAATGCCACTCCTACAGGATACAGACATTAGGACATTGTTCAAGTTCAATGCACAACATGACTTAATTGCTTAAGTCTACATTGTGGCTGCATCCAACATTTTTTTACAGCACACAAACTAAAATGACATCCATTATCGTCAAAAGAAAGTATGGAGAAAAGTGTAAAAACAAGTGCAATCATAATGTTTGCATATCACCGGATCAAGCAGAGCCTTTTTGACTTCTTCTCCATATCGGTTTTTCAGACATGGCCCACAGAACTGCCCGTGAATCCCGCGACACGCCTCATTGCGGCAACATGTCTTTGTGTCAATGGTCTTCTGCCGACACTGGTGACAGGTAGTGCCCTGGAAAAGCACATTTATTGTCAGTTATCCTCTAACAGTTGCGTGTCAAAACCCGGTCTTGAAAGCTGATAATGAAACAATTTATTATTTATTTATTAAGTGCTCTAGGATCATGTGACAAAATAAGATGGACAGAGTACAGATAGGATCTGGAAGACATAACATTTCCTATAGTGAATTATATAGTTGAATCCCAGAGGTATGGGACATGATCTCAAAGTCAACATCAAATTCTACTCCACAACTAGAGCTATACACAAGTGACTACATGGGATTAGGTTTCTTAATCCTCATGAAGTGACCATTATTTAGCTCCAATTGTTGAGTGGTTCATTTCATGAAATTATTATTTTTTTAAACATTTTTACATTGACTCTGTCGTAGACCTTCTCCGTCATTTGGTCCGCCACCAGCTGGAGTTCCCCCTCAGTGATGTCCTCCACCGGCCGCACCACGTGGGGTCTGGTCTGGCTGGGCCGCGGCATGCGGCGGCGCGGGGCGTGGCGTACCTATGGACGGGCACAACAAACAAACACTTGTTTATGAAGAGGTGAATAATGCAATGGCAGAATAAAATGTATGTGGATGCGAAAAACAAGACATCAGTAGTGGCTGCACCAACCCATCCCACAGAAGAGTGAATATAATATATTTGGATGGTTTTCTGATATTATTATTAGTAGTAGTAGTAGTAGTAGTAGTAGTAGTAGTAGTAGTATTGTATCAATCCTAACCCGAACCCTAACATTGAGAGCCAAGTGTACGATAAAAAAGGAAAAGTTGAGATAAGTGTTGCTGACTTCCAGCAGCTCGTCCTCCAGGCTGGGCTCCAGCTTGGGGTCCCGGGGGCCCGAGGGGTCCTCACAGACCCCCATGGAGCGGGTCTGCCTCCGGGTGGCTCTCTCTGGGTTCCTCCGCGACTCCCCGACGGCGTTAGCGGACCGAGGTGTCTTCTTTAAGAACAAATTAACAAGATCAGCATCAACCTGGTCTATCGAACAAGGAACAGAGTGGAGGAAACTACAATGACATTGGTGAGAGGGAGGGAGGGGTTCTGGGGGAGTATCATACTGCTGAAAGTGTTGTTGTTTTGGGCAGAATATCCTTGTTCACTTTATCATAAATCGGGGCACGTTGTAGGTCCGTGTTGGTTCTTAATTTGTTTGTACGCACAGCTCCTTTCTCTTTGGCTCTTTTGGTGTTTGGTGTGTGTGCTGTCAGAATCCCCGCGCCTCCGGGCATCTTCTGCAGATCTGCCATCAGCTGAGCCAACTGTAAAAGAAGAAAACACAGCAATCTCAGCATAGAGAATGATTTTAGAGTAACCATGAACACAACACAAAATACAGGGATGTCTTCAGTTCTGAAAGTCTTTTCATGTCTGTTTTCCTAAAATGCATTATGCAAAACAAAATGCTTTATGCAAATGTTTCTTTCTACAGTGTGTGTGTGTGTGTGTGTGTGTGTGTGTGTGTACCATCGCTTTGTTGTCCTCGATGGTCCGGGCCCTCTTGGATAGGAAGGTTTCCTTTTCGTCACCCTCTGAATCTGAACCACATTTAACAGATAAAGGGGCCATGGCCTGCTCTTCCTCTTCATTATTCACACGCCTCTTCTTCCTTGGATTAGCCATTTTCTTCTTAACTAGTTCTTCTGTCTCTTCGTCCTTGCTCACCTTGCCATCCTCTTGATTCGAGTGAGGTATGTGGGGATGCAGGCGGAGGGACACCCTCAGAGTGAATGGCTGAGCACCACCAAACCGTTCAGAGGTAATGTTGTTCTTGTTGAGGGATTGATGAGGAATGGCCTCCAACCCATCATCTAAGCCTGCATTCTGGTGGCCACAGAGGTAGGTTTTTACAAAACATTAAAATTTTTGATGCAACTCACGTTAACCTAAAGCCATTGCTTCTTTCCTAGAAATGTGTTTTGTTTGAGTAAGTGTTGGAATTTATTAAAATGAATAGAATATGAAGACATGTTAAATATATCAAAGTAGGCGTCTCCCACGTGGTTTACCTGTTTGTACCGGTAGCCTGGTTCATTTTCAGAAAACCCATGAAATGTTTGATCATTTTCAGACTCCTCTGCAGATATATCTGCGAGCTCTTTTGGGAGGGAGGGTATTGTCGAAAGATCTTCCTAAAATTAGTGAAATACGTTATACGAGCAGCCCATTGAATTCCACGTTTATTTCTATCAATTAATTGCATTTGCTCCAGCCGGATTTATTTTGAGACAGGTAGATTTGGTAAACATTACCGTTTTGTCCATCGTAATTTTCAATTCCGTGTTAAATCCGCAGGATTGCCGAAGTCCTGATTTAAAAGTACCGCCTTTCTACAGGTAGTGGTTACGATTAGCAAAAATCAGAATTGGGTGTGCATGTTTTGTTTACTGACTACGCACAGGCGGACGTGACTTTCATAGTAAATGAACAACCCCGCCCGCCTGGTTCATCCCTGCCTAGACAAGCTAGGCCACATAAACAAGAGCAGACTTTGCTGATCTTTTCATTATTTGTAATTTGTGTGTGTGTGTGTGTGTGTGTGTGTGTGTGTGTGTGTGTGTGTGTGTGTGTGTGTGTGTGTGTGTGTGTGTGTGTGTGTGTGTGTGTGTGTGTGTGTGTTTTGGTTTTGGTTTTGGACTAGGACAGGCCATTCCAACTGTATGATCATTAGTTGCCAGGTATGTGGCAACAGATAGAGCCATGTGCAGCTGTGTGATAGTGGGAGTAACGGTGGGAATTCAAGGAACTCCCTTCTCGTTCCCATGACTGATAAATGAATGTGCCTGTTCGTACAGCTTGGTGTATAGGTGACCATGAGGCAGCCACAGTGGCTGCTTATTGCAGTTGTGGGTAAGTCAAAAGGCTTATTTATTATTATGTATTGCTAATCTCTTTGTTAGGTGTAATTTGATTGGATGATTGGATGATTTGATTGGATTTGTCTGTCTTGTACTGTGTTGTTGTGAAGTATAATCATTCAGGGTAAAATCTGAGTTAGAATTTACGGGTTCCTGTTTGTTTTTACATTGTGTGGTTATTTCTCTATTATTTCTAAATCTATGATATGCGTCTTTCTTTCTACTTTAGAATGCCTATTCCTGTGTATATCTGGGCATTGTGCTTACCATAATCGCAAGTATATCACTCGAAATATAATATCTATGCATGCTGGCAATGTGACTGAATTAGTGCATCGCTGCTCATCCACCAAATGTTGTGCGAGTTATTTTCGGCTCGTCGGCAACCAGGCAGAGGTGATGCTTGAGGGTGAGTTACCGTCAAAACAAAAATATCATAGCATGTCTGAACAGTCCCTCTATAACCTTGATAGCCTGCATTAATTTCATGTTAAACATCCGTAAACAGTATTATATAGTTGAAAGAAAAACTATGTTATTGTTGTTGTTACCCTTTGGATATTGGACCATACGATCAACGTTAATATAATATTGTTTTAAAAATGTAACCAGTCCAGTGTGAATTTATTTGCAGCTTGTCCTTTGGATGAAAATTGTCAGAAATCCTTCTGTAAGCCTAACCGAGATGATGGCAGATGGCATGAGCTGGTCATCAAGTGTGGGTGCAAAGAGGGCAGGTGCAACAAAAGCAGCACTTGGAGGTAGGACTGGCCAATAATTCAATATTATAATTGATTGTCTTTGAATGTTATTGTATCGTCAATTAATCAAAATATTGACTTATTGTGATACGTGTTTTATAGTCTTAGTTCATTATAGGAAGACATGCCCTTAAATTGCTTTGGAAAACTAAATTCAGACTGATACCACTTAAAATGTCCATATACATCAATGTCAGGTCAGTTAGACTGTTAACAATTTTATTTTGAATGTGTAAGCATATCGTGATTTTCATCAATATAGTGTATATTCAACTTGATTTTTGTGATAATACATTTTTCAATATCACCCAGCCCTACGTTGAGTCCACGGCAAAACCAGCTGCAACCCTCCTTTCATACTGTAGGTAGGAACTTAGCATTTATCAAGTCATAAGCAACCAACCTCTTTTACTGTAGGTAGGAACTTAGCATTTATCAAGTCATAAGAAACCCACGTCTTCTACAGTATAGGAGCTAAGCATTTATCAAGTCACCTGCAACCCACCTCTTCTACTGTAGGTAGGATCTAAGCATTTATCAAGTCACCTGCCACCCACCTTATTGTTTGTAGGAACTAAGCATTTATCAAGTCATATGCTGCCCACCTCTTCTACTGTAGGTAGGAACTATGAATTGATCAAGTCACCTGCAAACCACCTTTCATATTATAGGTACGAACAAAGCAACGTGATCTAATATATAAAGTAACAAGTTATGACTTGAGATATGGATCTCACAAAATATTATTCATTGTTCATCCTATGAGTCCCTCTGGAATCTTGCTCACAATCTTTTCCATGGGACTTCCTAAACCACTGTCCCAGCCCTGAAGCACTAAGTTTAGAAATGGTAAAAAAATTCTGAGGACATTGGCATAAAAATAATACATACAATATTGAGGAAAACATGTTAACTATGTATTTTTCCTGCAGATAAAGTGAGCTTACCTCCCATTTTCATTACTGTTGGAACTGTTCTGTTCGTGTTCATCATGCTCATTGCTGTTGGACACCTGTGGAGACACCTGTTCAAGGAGCATGGTGAGGTTATTGTTTATTACATCTTTGCACTCAATTTTTTTTTTACACGCTGCTACTTCAAAGGATTCAATTATGTTGTGATATCATTGTCCATGACATCAATATCTTATACAAGGCCACAAGTGTGAGTTAGTAGGGCTTTGATGTGACATACAGAGAACGAATATCTTAATACTTTAATTGCGATTATACTATAATCTTTTGGAAAGGGAAAAACAACTTCAATCCATGGACAGATCCTCTCCATTCTCACTTGCATTTGCATTTTAACAGATTGAGTTATATTATAAAATAAAGTTATTTGATAAACCAACATCGATTTCTCTGATAAATACAGCAGGGGAAAAGGGACACAGGAATTTGTGGGAAATCATTCTATTGAATAAACATTTGCAGCTTTCTTTTAAATTCAAAGACAGTTGCTGTTTGACCTTGGAGGTAGCTTGTTACCCTTTTTTCTGCTTATGGGGCTGGCCTTGGCTTTATTTGTGTTCTCGATACTCCCTTTTTTATATCCTCCCTCCTTTGTTCCAGTAAAAAAACGTTTCCAGGTTTCTCTTTAATCACACAGCCAGAACTAAAACAACCCACAACGGTGGAAGAATCCATTCACGCCATAGATAGGCCAATAAGCATAGATGCAGTGGCTAGCCATTCAATTGTGACCACTTTGCTGTCTTATGTTCCCCATTTATCTCAGAGGAGGAGAATCTGTCCTGTGTCGATGGCGAGGCAGTCTTACCATTGTGTTCCTGCCGAACAGCTACACCGCGCCCTATTAACAGTGCTGACCTGGAAATACAACAAGTACAATTATCAAACCAACACTCACATTGCAAGGCCAAAATGTGGACAATTATAACATATAGTTTCAATCAGAAACATCGAACTATGATGGCATTTGAGTTCGCTTTTTGACGATGAAGTTGTTGTGCGTTTGACACCCCCCTAGGCTATTGGCCGGGGTCACTTTGCAAAAGTATGGCAGGGGAAATACCAGGGCTCTGTGGTGGCTGTCAAAGTGTTTCATGCAGGCTGCAAGCAAGAGTTCTCCTCAGAGAGAGACATCTATGAACTGCCACTGATGGAACACTCAGGGATCGCCCGCTTCTTCGGAGCCGGGAAGAGCCTAGACGGTGGCAGTTGGCTCTTAGTTCTGGAACTAGCGACATGTGTGAGTGGCCAGCATTTTACAAAAGAAACCTATAATATTTTATTTTGAATATATGCAGAATACAGAGAGGAACATCAGAGAGCAAATATACCCTTTAAGTGTATACATGCATGGCAATAAATAGAGGCACATGGACTATATCAGCTCCAAGGGTAGGGTGGTATTGTACGATATAAGATTGAAAATAAGCCCTGATAATGTCTCATATAAGTTCTAAAATATTATGGTTATTCTAATAATAAATTATTCCAAATTGTCCAGCCCTTCAGCTCATAAATTGTTTATTTTTTATATCTCTTTAAAAATTTATAAAAAAAATACTGACTGTGACGACATTTTATTTTAGGGTTCCCTCCACCACTTATTGTGTGATAAGCGTGGCAGCTGGATGGCATCCATGAAGCTGTCTCAGTCTCTATCCCAGGGGCTGGCATACCTCCACTCTGACCTCCACAGACAAGGTGAGTACCAACCAGGATGTCCTGCACTGCCTGACTTTATCATATGGGATGCGTGCATGTTTGAGTGTTCTTTTATGTGAATGTTGAAGCTGTCAATGTAAACATAATGTGTGTGTGTGTGTGTGTGTGTGTGTGTGTGTGTGTGTGTGTGTGTGTGTGTGTGTGTGTGTGTGTGTGTGTGTGTGTGTGTGTGTGTGTGTGTGTGTGTGTGTGCGCACTTCTCTATGCACACTGGCCAAAAGGTACGCACAAACCTGTAGTGGCCCATGGAGACCTCAGCAGTGGCAACGTGCTTGTAAGAGCAGATGGGACGTGTGCCCTGAGCGACTTCGGATGCTCCACCATCCTGCGTTCCTGTTCGGGACGTCCAGGCTGGGACTCTCTTAAGATCATAGCGGTGAAGACTCGATTACTTTAATTATTTAATTATAAGTTTCAGAAAATTGTTTGTCCCAATTGCTGTGCTGAAGGTGGGTTATGTCTCAAGGATGCCTAGAAAGGTAGAACTGTGGATGTAACCCAAAAGCCTTTCAATTGTGGTGTGAAACTCCCGTTCTGCCAGACAACCCTGCCCCATATATGGATGCAATACACATCAGTAAATATTATGCCCTTGGCAGGATTGCGGGCAGGTTGGCTCCCTGCGCTACATGTCCCCTGAGATCCTGGAGGGCTGCGTGGATCAAGGCTGGTCTCTGGTGCAAGCCGACGTCTACTCCCTGGGACTGCTGCTCTGGGAGATCTGGATGCGCTGCTCGGACCTCTTTGAAGGTAATGGAGACCCGGGATCTGATCAGGTTATTGGGTGAGGTTGTCATTCCGTGATGTGTATACATGCCTGCGATAATGGCAGCGATGAGTAGAGGAGTTAGTTATTCTGGGTTAGGTCAATGCTGTGCTACAGGGGTACTTGTCTTTGGACGTAACAGGCACCCGCAGGCAAATTATATAAAATAGTTCACTTTCAGGGTGACTCGGGCTTAACACAGAAGAAGAACGCACCAGAATAGGCCTGTTTAGTAAGCAGGATTTGATGCCGCATTCCTACTTATAAAATGCAATTCAATGTGGAAGTAATCCAAGTATTCAGAATACAATACTCAGATTGAGTGATGAAACGGAATACGTTACATCTAACATTTTTGGCCATGTATTCTGTAATCTGTAACTTGACATATTTTAAAAGTAACCTTCCCAACACTGCACATGGCAATATTTAACATATCATTTTTGTGAATTTATTTAGGTCTTTCTATTGGGAGATTTGTATTGTTATTTTATTGTGAAAATGTCTCCCTCTGCAGATGGCATGGTGCATAAGCACACCCTGCCGTATGAAACCGAGCTGGGATCCAGCGTGACTCTGGAAAGACTCCTGCTCTATGTGTCTCAGATGAACAAGAGGCCTTCCATACCCAAACGATGGGAACGGGAAACTCAGGTAGGCGATACCATTCAAGTATCGTTCACCTCCGTTGAAGATTAGAAATGTAATATATACGTGTGCTGTCAATGTAGAACAGGTTTTTATTTAGTGCATGTCCGTTGCAGGGAGCGTTACTCCAGGAACTGGTGACAGACTGCTGGGACCATGAACCGGATGCTCGGCTAACAGCTCAGTGTGTTGTCGGCAGATTACACGCCCTTCAAACTATTCACTCGGTGTGATTTGTAATGGCGTATTCTTTTTGATTTTAAAATTATTAGGGGTCCAAGCCAAAAGGTTGGATCCCTATTGTTTTTGTAAGGATTTTTCTTTTTATTATTCCAGCAAAAATAAACCTAAAAGTGTGCCCACAGCCCAAACCATAAATGGTGCCGACACGCCAATTGCATGACTAGATCCAGGTCCGTGAGGTGACGGCAGACGACAAAATCCAGACATGCCGGCCACTAGGTGGCGCTATACCAAGGAATACGCGTTTGGGGCTATAACTCCCACACCGAACCTCCCACAGTCAAAAACTTGTACGCACATATTCACTGGAGTCTGCTGCATCTTTTGGCATAGGCCACGCCCATTTGCGTCTAGAATTTTTTTTCGCAAAATCGCGAAAACCGCAAAACAGTTTTTTCCCTACTCCTCCCACATTTCTAGACCAATTGACACAAAACTTTGCACACGGCATCTTCAGACCTACACGAAAAGAATTCCTGCATTACTTTTTTGATCCGACCTTCGACGACGAAACGGTAGCGTTTTGAATATTGGTTTATTAGCTAAATTAGACATGGAAAATCCAAAATCCCAAAAAATCCAAAATTACACATCGGATCGACTCCAAGTTTTACACACATGTTGGTGTTAAACTTAACGTCGTTCGAAAAAAAAATCGGAAAATTTCGCCATTAGGGGGCGCCATAAACGAGGAAATTGTATATCGTCTACAAAATTTCGCCGCAAAAACGCTACACTGACTTCTCGCTACTCCTACCACAGTCAAATCCTTTGTATCCACAGGTTCAGGGTAGCGTTTTCAACACATGCTTCGCTTTGTGCCGGCGAAACGCACATTTCTTGTCGCGTTGTGCCGGCGAAATGCACACTTCTTGTTATACTACCTCCCCGTGAAAGTGGAACCACAGCCCAAACCGTAAATGGTGCACACGCGCCAATTGCATGATTAGATCCAGAATCGGCACCGCTACTCAGATAACAAAATCCAGACACGCCGGTCCCTAGGTGGCGCTATACCAAGGAATACGCGTTTGGGGCTATAACTCCCACACCGAACCTCCCACAGTCAAAAACTTGTACGCACATATTCACTGGAGTCTGCTGCATCTTTTGACCTAGGCCACGCCCATTTGCGTCAATGAATATTTTTCGCTAAATCGTGAAAACCGCAAAAATGTTTTTTCGCTACTCCTCCCACATTTCTTGACCAATTGGCACAAAACTTTGCACACAACATCTTCAGACGCACACGCAAAGAATGCGTGAAACACTTTTTTGATGCGACCTTTGACGACGAAACGGTAGCGTTTTGAATATTGGTTTATTAGCTAAATTAGACGTGGAATATCAAAAATCCAAAGAAATCAAAAATTAGACATCGGATCGAGTCCAAATTTTACACACATGTTGGTGTTAACCTTAACGTCGTTCGATAAAAAATTCGGAAAAATTCGCCATTAGGGGGTGCAATAAACGAGGAAATTGTACATCTTCTACAAAATTTCGCCGCGAAAACGCCACACTGACTTCGCGCTACTCCTACCAAAGTCCAATCCTTTGTGTCCACAGGTTCAGGGTAGCGTTTTGAACACATGCTTCGCGTTGTGCCGGCGAAACGCACATTTCTTGTCGCGTTGTGCCGGCGAAATGCACACTTCTTGGACCCCTGCATAACTGCTTGCAGTTCTAGTTATTTTTGTCATCCGAAAACACCTTTAACGACTTATCTGTTTTGACTTGTTATAATAGAAATTATTTCGAACTGTACACTTTTTTTGTTGTTTCGACATTTAAAGTCCTACATTTTCTTCACAACTTTTCGGTCTGCTCCATTGGATCGATTATACTTACTACTACTCTTTTTCATATCACATAGGTATAATACTAGTATACATTTTGTTGATACAATGTCACTGCACTGATTGAATCATTAAATTACCTGAAGATTATGAAGGCTACTAATTATTTTTTACGTGAGCAATGACCCTCCCATGCTGTCCGTCGAACAATGTTCCTTTCGTCCCTCAGGTGTGTTCGTCACGTTGTAAAACATTCCTGCCTCACCCCCTATTATGTATTTTCATTTTGAATTAATCGATTAATACTCTGTTGTGTCGTAGTGTTTAGCTTAATTAAATAAGTTATATTCGTTGTCGTAGGCTAATCAATGTATTGTACGCATAACTATTAATCACGGGCGGGGCCTGTTTACTTTTACACCACAATGCGGAAGACGTTTCACTCCAACGCAGTTCTCGATCCACTCCCAGATCGAGGAGAGGCAGATAAGGTAAGCATGAATGTTGATCATGTTTCGTCGAATAGAATAACATAATATCTGTATACCGTGTGTTTGTTTTGCTATCTGTTTTAGCATTATTTTTTGCCTCTAAGCATATAAAGCCAAATTCAGTCCTAAATGTTTTGAAGTTGCTAAAACGCGATTAATAATGTATTAGTTGGCCTTAAGTATTAACAGAAGTTCAACTCAGTCAGCGACACATATTGACACCAAGTGGTTAGTATGTGTATGCCTGACATAACAATCATCCGAGCAATATAACCGTTCAAAGAACAACAAATGACAAATAAAAGGTTTCTGATTAGGCAAAAAAAAAAGGTATATAATGTTGCTACTTTTCACACTACTCCCAACTGCAGCATCTGTTACCTTTCTACTCTTCAGAATAAAAATATGTGGCCAAACCAAGGTATGTTATCTTTTGTAACATCAACACATTATATAACTGTGTGTGTGTGTGTGTGTGTGTGTGTGTGTGTGTGTGTGTGTGTGTGTGTGTGTGTGTGTGTGTGTGTGTGTGTGTGTGTGTGTGTGTGTGTAAACAGTTTGTATTTAAATTGTGGGTCCTGCTCCTCCTGTAGGACCTCCTAATCCAGCCTTCCCCCCGGGCTACAACCCTGCCTTCCCTGCTGCACCCCCCCACGGGGCATTCCCTCAGGCCCCAAATCCAGCCTTCCCACCTGGCCAGTTTCCTGCGTATCCTGCGGGGGTCCACCCACCCTTGCACCCGGGGGGCATCAATCCCCCACCCATGTACCCGGGGGTCACGCCCTTTGGAGTCCCAGGACAGCACCCCTATCCCGGGGCACCCGGTGCTTATCCAGGATGCCCTCCGGGTGGTGCTCACCCAGGACCCTACCCCAAGTCTCCCAAAGCAGGCCATCATAAGAGCGGCCACAAGAGTGGTCACAAGGGAGACCACAAGGGTCAATACCCCAGTGGAGGTGTAGGCGGCATGGGCATGGGCATGGGCATGGGCATGGCTGGACACAAGATGGACAAAAAGATGAAGAAGAAGATGAAGAAGGCTAAGGGTCATAAGTCCCATAAACATGGCGGGAAGGTGAGTTTCTGCCAGTGGGTTCAGAGGTTTATACTGATGATGGCCTTCCTTTCACTAAGCTGTTCCATGTATGGATGTGTGGGTAATGACTCCCTACTTCTGTGTAAGGAGTGTATTCACGTAACCTTTTGGCCGTTCAACACATCAATGAATCATTATTTTCTCTCAAAGAAGCCAAGCCCGTTTTCTAAGTTATTATCTACTAAGACTTCCCTGGGTGTAGTCAAGATATAATATGTTACACATTTGGCATAACTTGCACAGTTCTCCTTTGAACTCTTTGGAAGATTTTTCCATGCTTATTAAAGATATGATTATTCAATCGTTATTCTCTCTACAGTCAAGCAGCAGCAGCAGCAGTAGCAGCAGCAGCAGTAGCAGCAGCAGCGACTGAGGGAGCTGTCTCCTGAAAGATTCCTTCCAAAGCGAAGGACTTTCTTATTACCAAATGACAGTGACCTGTAGCAGTAACCAGATATCGGTAGTTAATATTGTTAAGGGTCTGTTTGATGTTATTTAAGAGTATTAATCATGCTATTTATAACACAAGGATAATCATTATGTTAATCCAATACCAATTATATTAATGCATAAGATGCATGTGCAGAAATAAGTGTTTGAGCATTACTTGGAAGTAACCATCTGCTGTGAATATAACCTTAATTTAATTGGTGTGTGTGTAAGGATATTTAATTTGTTAAAAAAAGATGTTGAATTTATATATATTAAGTTAAAGGGTAATTGTGGGACCATAGTATTAATAATGATTAATGATCCTTAAGTATTTTATTAATAATATACATTAATTTCATAATAAACTGATTCTTTCTATTAATCTGCCTGTTTATTATGCAACTAGATGCAAGTTGTTTTACTACACTATAGATAAATCATGTGACTACAATTACAACTTAAGATCAATGAAATATAAAGGAATCATTTTAATAAAAGTATGAATCTATTACCTTTAAAGAGGAATAACCTCCATGTTCGATATTATGCAGAGGTTTTTTTAATCATAACCATTACTCCACCTTGAGTAAAATTGTCTACATTATGTTAATTTCAATTCAACATTGTATCCTTTTACAGCAATAACATTTTTCTGTTTGAGAATAGGGCGTGTTATGCCTCTACACTGGCCCTGCAGTGGCAGTGCAATGGTCTCTGGGTGGCGCAGGGGCACCATCAAGTTAAATGTGCACACTCCAGCCTCAGAAGGGGGCTTGCTTTCTGTGTTTGTCCCTGTTCTGTTGGCATGTCTCAGCCCATGCTCAGGTGTGCTGCCTCAGTGGAGCTGATTAGGAGCACCTGGACCACTCGTCAAGTCTGGAGTTAAAAGTGACAGATTCCCCTTCCCATGCGGGATGCTTTTGGTCTTGGGACTGCTGGCTGGTCGTGCCGCCTCTTTGGGATTTGTCTTGTCTTGTCCTTATGTTTTGTTGTATATCTTAATGTCGTGTCCTTTTCATATGTTTATGTAAATAAATCCCACTGGTTTGGTTTTTGTAAAAGGTGTCCTTTGATATTTGGGGTCAAGGGTGCTTTGTTGTTAGTAGGGCCAACTAGAGGTGGGGTGTAACAGGGCATAAAGTGGACCATGCCAGCCTGACACCAATACAAGCAGTTACTGAACATCTGGATAAGTCAAAAGCCAGGACGCAGATGTTTTTATGTTATGCGGTAATCTTCTCCGAATTTAATTCTGTTAATAGGCTACTAGTATCTTAGTGTCAAGCCTTACCAGCATCCGACCAGCAATTCTGATATTAAAAGGAACTTTGGCTTTGTCTCCCTGAAGTCCAGAATGAACCGCGCCATGGAGGAGAAGGAGATTGTTGCCGATGCGGACTTCCGGACACCCTAGGAGCTGCCGCTGGCCTGCGGAATCAGATAAAGTCGGCTCTCTTTGTTGTGCAAAGCATGTTTCAGAAATAAGCACATTAAGATAAATGTAGTTGTCACTCAAGCTATTTTTGATTTTTGTAATA
>NC_044060.1:15737908-15750408 GCF_902167405.1 Gadus morhua
GTAAGGCATGAACGTTTGTTCTCGTTTGTTTCAGGCGTATGCTGTACAAGGACAGCATGCGATTCCACAGCCAGATGTAAGTGTCATAGACTTCTGCATGACCTTAAACCCTTATTAATCGTAAAATAATCATCTCCAATTAATCTGCACTTCAAAAAGCACCTGCCCTGTCTGCGTGTGTGTGCATTGCAACCATTGACGCTGTAGTCAAACCAGAAATGGTAACTGGAATTCAAATGTCGTTCATCTTTGCAGGATTTTGGGGTAAATATGCTTAGAAGTAGGCCATTTGATAATTTCTCAACAAACCTATCTAATTAGGAATGCAATTGTAAACCTTTCAAAACTGGTGCAATATGCAGTGGCCAGTCAATACTGGTATGACTGCAGCCTTGTTTCCTTACGCGAATCCTTGCATGCGTCAATGGCTTTTAAAGTTGAAGTTTGGTTTTATTCTTGTTAGTCGAAGCTTTCCACTCATTCACATGTAACAATCCTCCCTCTTTTGTTCTTGTTCCTTATCTGTCATTTATTGCGTTCTATTTCTATTTTTCAAGCATTTTTCCACTTGGTTTTCCTGTTTCTCTAGATTCTCTAGATTTCTATTTCTACTTTTTGGCTAACTTGTCTAGAAGCTGGCTGCTGAACCCACCTCTTTAAATCTCCCTCTTCTGCTAGATGCAAGCTACCGTAGTGCTCCATCTAGAGCCAGCGTCCCAACGTTCTATCCCAATTTGTCCCTGAATACTGATATATGATATTCTAGATCTCGGCATTGGTCTGAGCTGAATTCAGCAGGTCACTCTGCCTGGCAGTGATAACGCGTTATCTTGTAGTGTGCCTTGCTTAGGGATTCAAACATGTGCCTCCCAATCAAGCTTTGTAGCCAGTCAGAGTCTGCCCCCATTCCAGTTGTGAATATGGAAATGGAACCTGATCCCGTAGTTTGGGCTGGTTAACAGCGACAGTCGGACTTCTCCACGACTGTAATCTGCTCAAATAGTTATGTAATGCCCGGTCACTTCACAGCCGGTTAGGATCCACATGCTGAGGTGTTCAGTGGGCCTTGTAGTTTTTGGACACTGCCTTGGGAGTTGTGACCCATTGCAAAGAGTTAAACAAACGGGAGCAAGTCACAAAGTCCTAGAATAACTATTGGATACCCTTGAGACGAGTGCAAACGCAAGACAAATTGACAGTCATGTATGCAGCGTTTTCTGATTCAGGCACTAATGCGCCAGAATGTCCGTGGGATCTCATTTCCTGCGATTGTCTATTTTCTCGGCCCTCTTATACTGACTGGACTCTTGTTGTCTGATTTTTTCCTTTCTTTGTTCTCCCCCCTCTCTGTGTCTCTCTGTGTCCCTGCTCTATCCTCTCACAGTCTTCCTCTGCTGCTATATCCCCACAGCTCACCAAGTTACACCAGCTGGCCATGCAGCAGAGCCCCTTCCCCATCGCCCCCAGCAACCAGGGATTCACCGGTAGGTTCTAGAAGATCTCAGTTGACTTTCACTTTTTCCACCCCCATTATTGTGGATGTGGTACACCTGTGAAGTGTGGGGGTTTCAAAGCCTCTCAAGCTTTGCTCTTCAAGCCGATATTCCCCAGCTATAAGTTCACATTTAAACTAATTCGAGGTCTTCTATATTTGAATACATAAATTCATTAACAGTATGAATACTTAATATTTTTCCAATGACACAATACTGCCCTTAAAGAACATTTTGAAGTGCATATGAATTTGGTTTTGGATTATATTCCTGAATAGTACATTTGTTGATGCTTTGAACATGCCATTGAAACTGAGACGATGTATGTTCTTGGAAATGTATTGTCCTTGGGTACTATTTGTGTTGTCGTATTCTCTTTCAGGCATGGATGCTTCTGCCCAAACAAGTTCCCACGAGATGACCATTCCAAATGATGTAAGGGCATTGGATGAGTGACTTATGAGTGCTTTTATTTAGAGCCTGGATGAGTCAATCACCTCGAGGGTATTCAAGAGTCACCTCGACCGTAAACTTGGCAGGCACTGTGTTTAGTATTACGCAAGTTTTATACTAGTAAAGGGGACTTGCGTTTCGGCTTTGGAGCTGCTTTTTAGCGTCTCGTTGATTAAGAGTTTTCTCTGGAGCCCTATCAGAAACCCCGATGGGATAGCATCGGCTTTAGCGCTGTACAAAGACCCCTCCGCGTGCATGTCGAACGCACACTCCGTTCTTGACTCTCTCGTCTCCCGCTCGCCACAGCTGATCGGATGCATCATTGGCCGCCAGGGCTCCAAGATCAATGAGATCCGGCAGATGTCGGGCGCTCAGATCAAGATTGCCAATCCGGTTGACGGCTCGTCCGACCGCCAGGTGACCATCACGGGCTCTCCCGCCAGCATCAGCCTGGCCGAGTACCTCATCAACGCCAGGTAAACACAGATCCCAGGCGCCCTCTGACACGGCTAGCCCGTGGCTCGCCTTTGGAGTTCAGGGGGTTAAGAATGGAGAGGGGGGCCTTCTGCACTTTTTTGCCCTTCCGGGGTCAATAGTTTTTATCAGGACCTTCAGATTACAAGCTGTTGCTGTGTAGAGAAATTGGGAAGGAAAGTGTTTCCATGCATCCAACATAAAGGCCAACCTGCTTACTTATAAGCATGCACTAATATCTAATATGCTTTGGATCATTTGAATTGCTCCCACAAATTTGGTATTTCCTACAGATGCCAAATTTGGTCACTTGGCACATTTCGCTATCGGTTACATAATTGTTTTGCCCGCCTTCTGAACCAACATCAAATTACCTCCGCATCCCTTTTTCTTCTTACGAAAGTAATTCCCCAATTACCGCTTTATTTTTCTCCCCATTTTTACCTTTGGAGGATCCACTCACCATACAACCCCCCCTCCCCCCCCCACCCCCCCTCAGCCCCAACATGCACCAGCCTACCCTGTAACCCATCCCGACTGTGTGTCCCTCTCTTTTTCTGCTTGTCTCTTCTCTCTACAGTGTAGAGTCCTCTAAACCTCCTCCCTCCTCCTCCTCCTCCTCTTCCTCCTCCTCCTCCCTGAACCCCGAACCGACCAGCCTGTGTCCTTCCTCCTCCACCACCAATACCACCACCACCTCCTCCTCCTCCTCCTCTGCTGCTTCCTCCTCTTCCTCCTCTTCCTGTGTGGTGCCCCCCTCAGCCTCCATTCCTCCGTCCTCGTCGGCCCACGGGCCGCCGTCCCTCCCTCTTCCCACCTCCTCCTCTTCCTCCTCCTCCTCCAACGACTCCCTGCCCCCTAGCTCTCCTGCGCGTGTGTCCAGCTTGCTCAGTCTCAAGCCCCTCCCCCTCCTGGCCCTCCACGTGGGGGGCGGGGCCACGAGTGGCGCCCCGCCCGAGCCTAAAATTGCCCCCGAGCTGGGCTCCAAGTCCAAGAGGCGAAGGCTGTCCCCGTACTAACGGTGGAAACAACATGCGTGCACTACGGCGGCTACTACTACTACTAATGCTACTTCTACTACTAAAAGTTACCTGCAAAGCTTTGATCGCTTTTGAATCCGACTGCCTTGTCGCACTCACATGAAAGCATCACGTGCACGCGCACACAATACATATACTAAAGCCACCAAAATATGGCAACAGCCATGTTCCTAGTTGTAAATAGTCTGCTCTGTCTTTGTGCCCTCTTAATTTTATTAAGATTGCTCAGTAAGGTCTTGAAGGGAGTTTGAACATCAGCATGAACGATGGGTTCCCCTAAATGTATGTTTCCACGGACCTTATTTGTTGTACGCTTTGCTCAGGAAGAACCGCCCTTAAGATGTCTCCTCCCTTTTGGTTTCTGACTGATTTAACAGCCGGTAGGATTTGGATGTCATGTTCCCCAGCACCTGTGTACAACCACTATTCAAATACAGGTTGTTATTACCAAAATAATCCACCCTCAGGAATCGATTTTCATGTCCCCCCTTTCGAATAGTTTATAGGCAAAATCTCCAGAGGGTTTTACAAAGGAGTTTTGCAGCCCTTCTAGGAACCATTGTTTTGGTGAATTGGTTATAATGGTGAATATGCACACTTTAGTGCAACGTGATTTATGTAGTGTCCCACTCTAAATTTAGTTGAATCAAAATGATGTTTCTGGAGTGTAAGACATGATGATAATGTAAATAGTACCTAGAGTTGTTTTGCATGCCTAATTCTCACCCCCACTCCTGCTTTCTTGCTATATGTTTGTTGTGTCCTTCTGTTCACTCTCTCTCTCTCTCTCTCTCTTTCTCTTTCTCTCTCTCTGGTGCTCTTTCTCGCTCCTTCCCTAGGCTCTCCTCCGAGGCCACAGGACTGGCAGCCAATTGAAGACACTGCATCTGCACTAGCTCCACGTGTATAGAAACGTATACACGCACACATACACCGATGGCTACCAGTCAATGCAAATATCCAACTTATAAACTTATGTATTACCCTGCCTCTCCCTTGGTTTGAAACACGTCATCTGCCATTCATTTGATCTGGTGTGTTTATTTATTTTTGTTTTTTTTAGTCGAAAGAAAATATTTGGTTTTTAAATTCGCATTTTGGAGTCCATTTTGGAGGTTTTAAGGATTTAGTTTATTTTTGTTTTCTTCCCCCTTATTTTCTTCTGTTCCCCTCCCTCCTTTCTGTCTTTGCCACCATAAGAGTAGAGTTGGGCAACTCTGAATAGGCATAAGAGTTAAGTGCTGTACAGCCAGAATTGTTCTTTTTGTTTTTTTTCCCTTATAAAAGGAAATGACCAAAAAATGGAAAAATAAAAAAGTATCAAAAATAAGAATAGTGGCTTTTAATATTTCTTTATCCCTTTTATTTATTTTTATTTTTTACCTCAGTCTTTTACAATGGCCTAACCTTTTGAACTGTTTCTGAAATGTCTTAACACACACATGGATTAAGAGACATTTTACAGTCCCCAAACCACCACCATGTCACATTTGTCACCCTAGAGGAGTATGTAGCTTGCACGGTCACAGACAAACATTGGGTTAGAAGTATTGATCGCAACACTTTGGGATTGCAATCCTGCAGATTTTCATTCATGTCGTACTGTGCATGTCGCTTCTATCATTTATTTTTATTTTCCTCGTTCTGTCATTCCTGTTTGTCCCACCTTGTGTCGTCGGCCCAGTGGCCCCTGTATGTTCATTCGTTGCCGGGACGGGGTGGGGTTGGTGTGGGCCAGGGTTTGTCTACGGTGGACGAGAAAAGCAGAGTGGTCTTTGCTTCTTTTTGTAGAGACTGATATATAAATATATATATACGACAAAAAAAAAAGTTGGAATATTTGTTTTAAAAATGGAGGAAATATTTTTTTTAACTACCAAAGTGGATTAATAACTCCTGAAGCAACGGTTGCTCTACGAATGCGAGGCTGCTCTGAAGCGGGTCACTGAGCTCTGGAAGTAGACGGGTGTTGCGGGGGCGGTTTGACGCTGGGTTCCTGCTCTTTGCTTTGCTCGAGTCAAGATTTTTATTTTCATTATTTGCAGGAAAGAAACACCTTCTGTGCACGTTTTTGAGACTGTAGACCTGGGTGCCCCAACAATGTTTAAAAAAAGAAGATGGCAGAAAAAAAAAATGGAAATGCTGTGAGATTTTTTTTTGTTAGTTGCTGATGAAATAAATTCAAAACGTTCACACAGTCTGCGTTTTGAGTGAACTTTTATTTTAAACTGTTCTCTTAAATATATTTTTTGTACACAATTACAATACACAATGCAGTACTAAAAAAAATATTACAACTTGGTTCAAATCGGCATAAACGGAACATACAAGTACCTCTAACATACAGACACTAGAGGGCAGTATTTTTGCTTTTTGGCAATATTGTATTTTGTTCGAGAATTGGTTTTGGTTGAGGGACAGAACCAGAAGTTCAAGATGAAAGTACTACAGTATAGAAGCTGCCATTATCTAGCTTATTTAGGGATAGTGCCAAGTCATTCGGCTGCTCAGCTTTGAATTGGGGTTTGAACTGAAGTCGGATTGAGTAGTTGGCAACAAGTCTGCGCATTGAAGGACACAGGAGACATCTGAGTTCATGTTTGGTCTGAATGAGCCCATGCAGATTGTCAATTGCAAACTTTTTCCGAATAATATGCTGGTGTGAGTATGGGGAGGGGACTTCATCACATTTGAGTCTTCAATTTGAGTTGTATTTCACCAATAATATTTGTAAATTAAGATTGAGTCAAAGTCTATGTTCATTTAAAGGATTATAGGTCATTTTTAATATGAATTTACAAAAAACTAAAGGAAATTTGTGATTTTGTATAGAGCCTCATTGGGCACATCAACCTGTGTTAACATCGTTCAGGAGGATAAAACAATACAATTGAACATTCAAAGTCAGTGTTTTACATATTTGCAGAGTCTATAAAACAAACCTATGGTTGCCAATTTTTGTAAAAGATCGATTGGATCTTTCAAAACCATGATGGTTATATTGGATTTACAGGAAGCAAGATGCATATATAGTATTAACATTCTAGGAATCCCAATTCAAATGATCAGCTTTCAATCCCATAGCTGTCCATTTTAAGAGTTGTGTAGAAGTTGACGTTTAAGATAGTATTGGCTCCAGACCTCATTTGTTAGCTTTCACAAATCTTTTAATATGTAGTTGAAAAGTTCACTTTTAATGAACTGTAATTTGTTCGGTTTTGTTTGGTCGACGTTTTTTTCACAAGAGTTAAAAAGATAAATTACAATAGGTGAAGTCATAAATACATGATATGCAACCCATATTCTTTGTCTACAAGCATGCTTTTGTCATATGTACATGTCGATGTACAAGGTGAGGTTGGGAAAGAGGTATTGCCTTTTTTTTTTTTTATACAGTCGCACTGCAATACCACCACAAGTCAGTCTGATATCACTTTGCGTCGACCTTTTAAAGGAAATAGCACAGAGAATACATATTGCTCATCTGTAAAAAGCGTTTCCAGTCTAGTTGATCCAGTGGACGTCCACACACGAACAGAAGCTCTGCTCTAGAATCACACTCTTACCTTCATGTACATTAGCGCCTTCTAATTAAAAACATCAGCACCATTAAATTATTCTTATATTTAAAAAAATTTGTTCATTTTACAATGTAAAATATTTACACTGATATTAAAACACAGACTGTAGAAAATGACAAAATAATCCCTGATATGCAAATATAAATAAAGTATAACGTCCAACAACAAATGTAAACATTGAAATATTTAGTGAGTATGGAATAAATAAATTGTAAACTAATGACAAATGAATAACTCAGTGCATAATGTTTTTGGTAAAAATCCTATATGACACTGTGTCTCTACAAAAACAGTAATAATTTAACTGAACTTCAAGCAGCAATGTGAGGGCCATAAACACACAGTTACCTGCCCAATCGGAATTGTAAACAACGATAAATATGTCCAAAAAATACAACATTGCGTGAAATCACATGACAATGCTTTCGGCGTTAACAAATTAGCCAATCGCTGAATATGGAAACCGGGTTGACTCGGGGAGGCCCTTACCAGAAAGGTGATTTCAAAGTTGCATTTCTGCCATGTTGAGAGAGAGGGAGACAGTTTGTGTGTGTGTGTGTGTGTGTGTGTGTGTGTGTGTGTGTGCGTGTGCGTGTGCGAGAGGGGGCCTGCTGCTACCTACGACAAAATGTTATCTCCTCCCTGCGGGGGTCTACAGTGATGGATGCAGTCCTATTCAGTCATTTGTCCTTTTGCATTGGATTTTTGTTCTGCTTGTCCAGTACCACGACCCGTACATCTATACACCCGCCTCAGGAGTCCAGTTTGGTACCTTGTTGTTGGCTGTGGAGAGCCGCCCCTCTGTGACCTCAAGTAAACCCTGTGTGTTTTCCACGTGGTAGAGGGTCCTCGTCATCGGTTCTGTGGCCAGGTAGCCCGAGGTTCGGACGGGCTCCGCTGGGATGGGGTTGGTGGTGTTTTGACGGACGGTGGTGGTGGGTTGGGGGGGGGGGGGGGGGTAGGGGTCTGTTCACCATTGAGCGGGGGGGCAGCCGGGCTCTGCGCTGCCTGAGTGGTCCAGCTCTGTGCTGTCACAGTCTGAGTCGTCGTAGAGAACCTGCTGCACAATCACATCACAGTGACCCTTTCATTAGCATGCCGGGAGACAGAGGAGCGCAGTGTTGCTTTCACATTGTGTATGCCGGTTCACATGGTTTGGTCATACTGAATACTTTTTTAACTACAGTCCTGTTTGCACACAATCCTTATTGGCAGTGTGAGATCGATTTTGCATCTTTCTGTCTGTATCCATCCATCTTTCTATCTATCTATCCATCCTTATCTCTTCATCCACCCATCCATCCATCTATTAACTCATCCATCCTTATCAATTCATCCACCCATCCATCCATCTATTAACTCATCCATCCTTATCTATTCATCCATCCATCTTTTAACTCATCCATCCTTATCTAGTCATCCACCCATCCATCTATTAACTCATCCATCCTTATCTATTCATCCATCCATCGTTTACTCATCCATCCTTATCTAGTCATCCACCCATCCATAAACGTCGCCCTCCCCGGCCCCCCCTCCGCCCCCCCTACCTGGTAGCTGTTGTGGTCGGTGGTGAGCTGGGTCTTCACCTGCTGCAGGGCCGCCTCCTTCTCAGACAGCCCGTCGGAGGCCAGCTGCTGCGGGTCGGCGGGGATCTCGGAGCCCTGGGAGAGCAGGTCATCGCTCTTGTCGTCCAGCCGCTCGTCCGTGTTGGTGCTGACCACGTCGGGCGTGCCGCTGTGGGAGTGGTCCGTGGTGTTGCCCTCCTCCTCGCCGTCCGACACCGACAGGTTCTCCGAGCTGAAGGTGGACAGCGACTGGCACTTGGTCATGCTCACCGGACGCCTGGGGGAGCGAGGAGAGCACGGTGAACCGGGGGCTTCTCTTCCCACCAATATCCGGATGGTTTGACCGTGTGCCGTGACAGTATGTTTGGGGTGCTTTTTGGGGTATGAAACAGAAGCGAGCGCAGGAACACGGCGTTGCTTATCGCTATGTCAGTGGCTCCCTGCGCGGTGCTGCGTTAAAACAACACGATTAGGTTGGTTTTTTGGGTTGTGTGAAAAATATGAAGTGAAATTTGTGGTCTGTGTGCTTTAGGCTTCAGGAAGAATCGCAGTATTGTATCTGGTAGGCACAAAACCTCTTTCTACATGTCATCACAACTGGTGAACTTGTTTCCTATCATAGGAACAATAGGTCATAGGAAAATACATGAAAGAAATTAGGTTTCTTAGAATATTCATGAATATAATTGTTTAATCTTAAAATATTAATAAATCACAATATAAGAGCCATCAGGTAGTCATGAACAATGCATTTATATCTCATTATAACATGCTTCTCTTGAAAGTGCTGCTTTTATTTGGGGGTTAGTAAATGTTCAAGGCAAGGTAATGATGTTTTTGTCCACCAAATGGAGAGAGTAAATTGGCAGACATAGAGCTTGGTACCGACAATAGTTAGTTCCAGTGTATGTTGAAGCATTTAGCAAACCCTCACCGTCTCCGTGGCAACTCCACTTCGCTGTCCACTTCTCCCTCCTCCTCTTCTGAGGACAATCCACGTCTCTGTGAATTTAGATCAGCCATGTTGAAGTGGAAAGCTTTTTCAATCATTCAGCATGCACATCCTGCTTGACCGGCCACTCGACCTTCTGTGGCACAATGCGATGCTGATGACACTTAAAGTCCATCAGACACGTCGGACAATTAGAAGTGTCTGGTGTATTTAATTGGCTCTCAGTCAAAAAACATCCTTCCATCTATTTGTGATTCAGATTCTGAACAAAACCAGTACATTGTTTTGGTGCATCGAGGAGAATGGGACTATTCACAAAATGTTCTAAGAACCAAACCCTTTAAATATAATCTCTATTACCTGGAGTCCAAAGAGCAACGCAGAATTGTGAACATAATAAACCATAAATAATATAGGTCTTGTCACTATGTATGCAATGAAGCTCTATGAGAATATTGTTCTATAGAAGTAATAGGATAACTAAATATATAATGGAGCTGTATGAGTATATAAATCTGTTTTAACTCTATATATTGAAGGTCTGTGAGGGTACAGTTCTATTTTAACTCTACATATTGAAGCTCTGTGAGGGTACAGTTCTGTTTAACTCTACATATTGAAGGTCTGTGAGGGTACAGTTCTGTTTAACTCTACATATTGAAGCTCTGTGGGGGTACAGTTCTGTTTTAACTCTACATATTGAAGCTCTGTGGGGGTACAGTTCTGTTTTAACTCTACATATTGAAGCTCTGTGGGGGTACAGTTCTGTTTAACTCTACATATTGAAGCTCTGTGGGGGTACAGTTCTGTTTAACTCTACATATTGAAGCTCTGTGGGGGTACAGTTCTGTTTTAACTCTACATATTGAAGCTCTGTGGGGGTACAGTTCTGTTTTAACTCTACATATTGAAGCTCTGTGGGGGTACAGTTCTGTTTTAACTCTACATATTGAAGCTCTGTGGGGGTACAGTTCTGTTTAACTCTACATATTGAAGCTCTGTGGGGGTACAGTTCTGTTTTAACTCTACATATTGAAGCTCTGTGGGGGTACAGTTCTGTTTAACTCTATATATTGAAGCTCTGTGGGGGTACAGTTCTGTTTTAACTCTACATATTGAAGCTCTGTGGGGGTACAGTTCTGTTTTAACTCTACATATTGAAGCTCTGTGGGGGTACAGTTCTGTTTAACTCTACATATTGAAGCTCTGTGGGGGTACAGTTCTGTTTAAGCCCACCTGACTGCGGGTGACAGCCGCCCGGTACAGCAGCGCCGACGGCGTGAGCCTCTGACTCCGGGGCGAGCGCATGATCCCCGCCGTCACCTCCTCCTTCTCCTCCCCGTCGTGGTGGTGGTGGTGGTGGGGGGGCGGACGGGGGTTCCCCATGGCCGAGGACCCCCGGCTGGCCGTGGTCACCGGCCCGGCCGCCGCCCCCCTCCCGCAGGGGGAGTCGGGGCTGCTGGAGAAGGGGACGGACGCCGCGTCCTCGCTGGGCGTGTTGCTGCGCGGCGGGGGCGTCTCCGCCCGCTCCTCGGCTCCTCCCCTTCTGCCCCCGTCGCCCGGGCGGCCCCCCGGGCTCGCCCTCCTCCCGTCTTCCCCTCCCTCCCCTCCTCCCCCGTCCCCTCCCCCTCCCAGGCCGGCCGAGGCGCTCTGGCTCCCCCCTCTCTCCAGGCCCACGCCCGTTTTCCCGCCGCCGCCGCCGCCGCGACCGTCGACCTCCAGCGTGGAGGAGATGAGGTCGGGGCTGGAGGAGGACATCTTCTTGAGCAGCAGGTCGTGCTGCAGGCCGCGCAGGGCGGCGCTGGGGTCCAGGTGCTGCTTGCTGCTGGGCACCGAGGTGGAGCTGGAGGTGGAGGTGGGGGTGGTGGCGGCGGCGGAGACCAGCCCCAGGGAGGAGGACAGCGTGGCCTTGAGCTGGGCCAGGTCGCCGCTGCTGCCCTTGCCCGCCTTGCGGTAGCGGGGCTTGGCGCGGCGCGAGCGGCCGGGCGAGGTGGAGCCCTTGGTGGGGATGGTGACCTGGGTCATGGAGGAGTCCAGCTTGGGCAGGATCACCTCGGACTTGAGCAGGTCCGGCCTGTGGGACGGAGGCAGGTGCATCGGTGAATATCACATCACTTTGATGTTGTGCAACATGGAGGAAGCACGAGAAAGAGAAAGACGTAAAGATATATCTGCTTTATTCTTGCTTTATTTTTATGATATAATGTTGTTATTTTATTGTTATATCATATTATTATTGTTGTTATTATTGTACAGAATAATACTCATCCCTGAAATATATACCGTACTTTAAACCACTTCATCGGCTTTGACATTTTTTCCATTGTTTCCTTTTTGAAACTGCTGAATAATCTTTCATGTTTATTCCCCATGCTCAAAGAATTGAATTAAATCGACACACACCTCTTGCTGTGTATGGGCAGTTTCTGGGGGACGTTGCGCTTCTTCATCAGCTTCTCCATGGAGTTGGACGAGCCGCTCTGTCTGGAGCTGTGGTGCTTCTGGAAGACGCCGGGGTACTTCTTGTCCAGAGACTGCTCCCTCCTGCAGGTCACACACAAACACACACAAACACACACACATAATAGCCATCAGGGCCCCGAAGGTCATTGAGTTAAGTAGATGTAGCTCATCGGGACATTTTACTGACCCCTATTAACCCTATTCAACTTATTGCGGTCCCAATCTGGTAATTAGCAGGGCGAATAAATCAACTTCCCTCCACGAAAATCGGATTATTACAATCTAAATTAATTGAATAATCAGTATCTAGGATTTTTTTAATAACTATTTGCAATCCTGCAATCCCATTAAAAAAAACATAATTGATATTATTTCTTAAACTGCCATGTGTGACGCATCATCATAACGCTTGGCGCCACCATCAGCAATACAACTCGCCTATCTGCATCATCCAGCTGGTACTGGGCCCGTGACCC
>NC_044060.1:15755408-15767908 GCF_902167405.1 Gadus morhua
CTTTATTGGTGAGTGTTTAATGCTTAGCAGTCTTAATGGCTACGTTGGACAAGAAGAAGAAGCGTTGTTGGTGTCTTCCTTTGCACCCAGCCACCCATCATTAACAGTAGTGTTTGGGTGTAACTGCAGTATGCCTGAGAACACTCCAGCATGTTGAAGTACATTGGTCGGTTGATGGGGTGATTGAAAGAGAATGATCTGAGGTGATACTGGTTAAATCGAGCAGTATGCTCCCTGCAAGCCTATTTTTGTCTAACATAATACTTATTAAATTAATACTTATTAATTCAGGAAGGGATGCAAATGGATGTATGTAATTCAAATATATCACAAATAAGATAAGACTTAAATAAGTTATTTAAATGAAAGTACTCACTGAATATATTCAGGCCAACTGTACACATGCCAATCACGTCTATATTTGTATTTGTAAACATAAATATGTATCTTTTTTTTTGTACATAGCATTTACAACCACAATAACAAGTCCAAAGTAGCTACTCTTCATAACCTATGGAGTCCATTCATAGCAACTTGTGTTATATTGTGCGCTGCAATGTTTACGTTTGAATATGCAGAGTATCTTCAGCGTGCAAGGACCATACTATTGTTGGGTAGCAGACACAACGACTCAAACCCAAGGGAAGGTTACTAAGGAAAGTTTGTTGTTGATGGCCCGTTACGGTTACCATGGGGACCAACCTACGCAACCATAGCATCCTGTAGAATGCAGGAGTGTGAGAGGGGTTGTAAATACAGTGCCTTCGTTTTCGTGTTCAGCCTTCCACTCAGCATTAGCTCTGCCATGTCTTTTAAGGAGATTGCTTTTGTTTAGTGCCTCAGTAAGCGATGTTAGAGGTAAAATAAATGACAGCTATTGGAGGCCACATGTTATGTCGATAGCGAAGAGCCAGACCCACATCTTTCACTTTAAAGACCATGCCACTGCCATTTTCCTTTTAATGTCACTTTTGACAGCCGCCGTTTAATGTGTTTACAGATTAATACAGTTCAGCACAATACAGCTCTACTGTAAGTGTACAAGGTAAGCATGCACTGCATGCATCATTATAGATTTAATATACAATATTGTAGGAGAAAGAAAAATGAATAGGGTGATATCATGTTTCAATGCACACTCATTTTACCTTGCCTCCTCCCTAAGTGATTTGGTTGTTTTATTTTAATCAGTCGTGACATTTTTTGAGATCTAGAAATCTTAGATGCATATTGTTGCAGTCTAAACCTCTGCATATATAGAGTGTGGAGGCCAGAGTTATTCTCTTGAACGTGTTACTTCTCTAATTATATAGATGTTAGATAAGATTTGAATACAGCTATGACGTGTTGCATAATGTCCATTCAATATATATTTTTTATATAACTCTGACGTACCTTTGGTGCTACATTATTTAAAATGCCTGCACAGCTTGAGTGCCTTCAACTCCCCAAAAAATCCTCAAAGAGCTTTTCCAAGTAACCCTCTTTCTGTGGAGCCTTTTTTTTTGTGTGTCTCTCGCTTTCTCTATTCTTTTTATCCATGGGAGTGGACTAATTCGCCGGCATTCATTTATTGTAGCGCTGTTTAAAAATCAGCCAACCCCTTTCCCCTGTTTTATTATTTTTTGGAGGTTGTTGTTTTTCATTTCTTTCCCCCCACTACATCAAAAGCCTTTTCTAATCCTATTTTCACATCTCCACTAATGCACTGCTGGCCCGGGGCCAGGGCGACCGCAGGCATGGGGAGACTGAAGCCCAGCCTCTCCCCAGCACTGCAGCATCTGGCAAATCAATTATTAAATTAGCCAGCGCTGTCTCCAACACACACACACACAGCAATGTCGGGTCGAGTAGGAGATGGAGAATGAGAGAGAGAGCGAGAGAGAGAGAGAGAGAGAGAGAGAGAGAGAGAGACAGAGAGAGAGAGAGAGAGAGAGAGAGAGAGAGAGAGAGAGAGAGAGAGAGAGAGGGAGAGGGAGAGAGAGAGAGAGAGAGAGAGAGAGAGAGAGAGAGAAAATGTGCAATTGTATTTTATTGTGTTGTATGCAAGTGTCTGTGTGTGTGTGTGTGTGTGTGCAAGAGTGAGAGTGAACCAGAGAAAGAGAGTGTTTTAGAGAAAGAGAGAGAAAGGAGAGTGTGTGTGCCAGAGAGAGAGAGAGAGAGAGAGAGAGGGAGAGAGAGAGAATGCGGGGGTGCTCAGGGCAGCCCATCAGACATGATAGAGGGGCCTATATACGATTTCATGTAATGAGATATGGCACATAACACTGAATCGATTTCATGGTAATAGGACACTGCACTGTATGGCAAAGCATAACTAATGAGATCTGATGGCGATTTAATGAGCGATTACACTAATGATGAGAAATACAGTTCCTAAAATCAAGCATGGCAGCCTGAAAGGGAGGTGACACTCACCAAATGTCCACCTTCTCTGAGACGGGCTCGTTGCGGATGACCTCCGGGGCCATCCAGGCCACCGTACCGGCAAAGGACATCTTGGTGCTCTTGTCGAAGAGCTCTTTGGACGTTCCGAAGTCTGAGATCTTCACCAGGTCGTCGTACGTGATCAGCATGCTGTTCACACGCACCAGACAGAGAGAAAGACAATAGCTCAGTCAATGAGGTGCTTCTAATGGCATATTATTGAATTATTACTTACAGGGGTTGGATTTTTGGGTCCATTTGGATCTTACAAGGGTTGGTGAACATTGATGTGTTCTTTTTGACTAAAATAGTACAAATTGATCTGTAAATAACTGCTGCTACATTTTGTCTGCTAAATCTTTTTCCAGATTGGTAGTTCTCTATTGGCAGGGCACTATGCTGGAGCCAGTGTGAGGTGGGTTGTGACGACATGTGACAAAACCCCAGTTGCTCCTATGGACCCAATATCATTTTTTTCCAAAAACCTTTACAGCTTAAACAGGGGTTTGCTCACCCTTCAGTGAGTTATAACAGGTAACGTCATTATCCTGGCCCAAGAACACACACAAGCATGGCCCTTATCTGCTGTCCTTAGAGGCTATAACGTGTTTGCTCATGGATCGTGTACAGGAGCGTGCAGTCCAAACTTCGGCTGGGCGGCCATTGATTCCCAAACTCATATACGTCAAGGACGTTTCCATTCTAATCAAATTGAAATAGCAAAACACTCCAACACTGGGGAAGGGAACTGACTTGGGCGACTTGAGGTCTCGGTGGATGATCTTGTGGAGGTGCAGGTAGTTCATGCCCCCGGCGATACCCATGGCCCAGTCCATGAGCAGGGAGGGCACGATCTTGCGTCCGGCCCTCAGCACCTCGTACAGCTGGCCCTGCGCGCAGTACTCCATGAGGATGCAGTAGCAGGGGGCCTGGGTGCAGATCCCCCTGAGAGCAGGAGGGCACAATCAGAGATCAGGTTTAATGGCATTGAGGGTTGTATTGAGGGTTGTTAGGACAGGTATCTCAACTGGGATAATCGTACAAGGGTTTGTAAATCAAATCGTATGGCATTATTTGATCAAATGTAACAGTTTTACGCATTAATATTCTAAAAGCTATGCAAGCTTTGCTTCTCCGAGGCCCTGAAAGCCATTGGAAAGTAACAGAAGGAACTCAAGGTCTGCTCACTTGAACGTGATGATGTTGGGGTGTTTGAGCTTGCGGAGGTGCTTGATGTCCGTCTCCTTGATGTCCCGTACTTTCTTAACGGCCACCTCCTGTCCGTGGAGTTTCCCCAGGAAGACGGCGCCCTGGGCTCCGCTGCCCACCCACTGGAGGTCGGAGATCTCCTCGAACGGGACCTCCCACAGTTCTACGGAAGGGCGGCCTACAGTCATACTATAGCAATCCAATTTTAACGCCGTTGCTTCAGGAGACCAGCCGGATATTCAAGCCTGCGTTTCGCAGTGAATACCAGTCTGGCCTTCGGCTGGGCGGCCATTGATTTCTAACATAAGGCAGCGCTCTCATGTTCTCATGTTGTGAACGGCCGCCAATCAGATAGATAACTGAGTGAGTCTGAGTCTTCAGACTCATGGTCAGGATCAGCTTCCTCTGAATAAAGACCTTGATGCACATTTCCGTTCCTCTTTTAACGCCATTGTTCAGTTTATTTCAGACTGCAGCGCTCCTTCCTCTGTCATGGACTGGAACTCCCTTCCCTTAGCACCGATTGGTCATAGCATATCTATTTTTTATGCGATCTCTCGAAATCTGTATGGTCCCACCACACTTATAAAATGTCCCCCAAAGAGTAAAGACTGGGGCTAACTGTGTTCCATGATAAAAAGCAATTATAAGCATACACTTGGTAAGTAACCCAAAGAAGGGAGCAAAACCATTGTGTGAATTGCATTTGCTAGCGACATTGATTTTTATAGCACACACATATTGACGTCTGGTCCTGTAGTTGGCCAGCTGCTGCGGAGGTCGAGGTGGAGTTCATGTATTTCCATATCACGGCCTTTTATCTCTGCTTGGTGGCTCCGCCCACTCAGGTTTAATGGAGATGAATGGGAGGAGTTTTTGATTTGGTATGATAGCGGTGCCACAATTAGATAAACACAGGTGTAGCTCATTAAGTGAGGTACAACACAGAACCAAACAAGCAATATTACTACATGTATAATTTGTTTATCATATCATTTCCATTACATTTCATAGCTGCAATACTATTTAAATAATAAACAATGATTATTTTCGGTCATAGCAGGAAAAATGTTTTTTACTGAGATTTAATTTAATTTAAAATACACACATTTACTGCTTGTTCAGTGGGGGGGCTGTGGTAACAAGATATTTTAGAGAAAGATTTCCATTGCATGTATAAGAAAGAGAGTAAAACACTAATCCACTAATGCTAACAAAAGGAAGGGCTACAGCGTCCCGCCCCCGAGGTAAGCACCATAAACAGACCACGTGAACCTTTAACACAAGCCCATCTTAAACCCCACCCTGGACCAGCCCAGCAGATCCTAGAACGCTCCCCTCTTGAACCCTCTTTTAACCTGCGCATCAGGCAGGGTCCACCAGCAGCTAGGCATGGAGCAGTAATCTGGATAATGCTCTGTCCTCCGCAACCCTCCACCTAAATCCTGCTTAGTGCCGTTGAGGGGCCGCCATGAAACAGGACTCCAACACTCATGAGGGGGCTACGGGGTGGGTGAGGGGTTTTGTGGAGGAGGGGTGAGGAGGAGACAGTGAAGATAGCAGCATCGACGGCACGTGAGCATCTGTGTTTGTGTGTGTGTGTGTTTGTGTGTGCACCGTGTGTGTTGGTACATGCTTGTTTGTGTTTAAGGATAATATAATGGGAGGAGCGTGGGCTGGTGGAAGTGGTGGGTGTGTGTGTTTAGGGAACGGGGGGGTCGGTTGATCTTTATAGATCTGTGTCAGGGGGCTAGGTTGGATGCTGAGAGTGAATTTTCTAAGGGAACACACACACACACACACACATACATACACACACACATACACACACACATGCACACGTACACACACACACACGCCTGTAAAGGGGAGGAAGGGTCCACGTGTGTTCATCACTCCAATCATGATGACATGAATGATTAATGAGTGATCGATTGGGGTTTCTGTCCCTCCCGAGCCAATAAAGCATACCTTTCTTGAAGGACAAAAGGCTATCTGTGAAACATCATAACCTCCCCCCCACACACACGCACACCACCACCACCACCACGCCCCCCCCTGCCATCTTAGATCTCATAAACGGGGTAATTTCAACGCAAAAAAAAAAACATCCCTGTGGTTCTTCTTTCCAATCAATAGAAACCAGAGAATAAGTGCGATGACTAAAAGTATGACTAGATATGACTTCCTCCGGCTCTTAGTCTGCCCCGAGCTCCATGCACAAAATCAAAGTGTTTCATTGAGGCAAACATAAAAACAACCTTTCAGATACTAAACCAGCTATTTCTATCATTAGTAAGCAAATAGGTCAGGTGTAATTATGCACCCTCTCGTCCCAGAGTGCTTTAAAACAAAATATAATTTCAAACACAAAAACAAACACAAACAAAACACGGTGCTACCCAACCTCAGTCCTATCTTTAGCAGCCGGAGTGAGAGAGCGGCGGGAGATATCGCAGGCCCTGCTGCTCTTGGCCGCTGCCTTCATTCAATGTCTCTTTTTCTGGATAATGAAGACCTAATTTATTTTTCCCTTTTCTTTTTTTTACAAAGAGGGAGGGCTCCTCCGGGGAGTTTAACTTAACGTAGCCCAGACGGTGTTGGAGCCATTCTCAAGTCACTGAGCGGCAGAAATACCATCGCGATAATAGGACACCAGATGAAAGGAGCAGAAGAGGAGGCAGGGAAAGATACAGGGGATGGGGGGGTACAGGGGGGGGGGGGGGGGGGGTGGGACAGGGGGGGGGGGAGGGGGAGGTTGGGGGAGTGGAGGACGTCTACGGGGTGATAAAATATCAGAGGGCTACAAAGAGCTATTGAACAGCCGCACTCCCTTTCTCTTTTGAGAAAGTGTGTATGTGTGTGTGTATGTGTGTGTGTGTGTGTGTGTGTGTGTGTGTGTGTGTGTGTGTGTGTGTGTGTGTGTGTGTGTGTGTGTGTGTGTGTGTGTGTGTGTGTGTGTGTGTGTGTGACGCGGGGGGGGGGTGGGGTTGCCCAGGAAGAATATTTTCTTTCTAGGTCTGTCAAAGATAGCTTCTCTTTCTTTTTTCCTTTTCGACGGAACGCTAAATTCTGTGTTTATGTGTCAATGCCAGCTCTTGTATACCATTTTTTTGTAGGTTTCGTCATGAATATTGCAGTGTGAATTTACCTGTGTGCCTTTGTATCAGTGTGTGTGTGTTTGTGTGTGAGCGTGGATGCAGGTGTGTGCGTGTGTTTATTATGTTGTGCAGGCGGGTGTTCGACGTGTGTGTGTGGGTGTGTGTGCGTGTACGTCAGCTCTGCGTTAATAGAGATGAGAGACGTAAGGTCAACGCATGGCCATGTATAATTCATGAGGCAGATTTGGCAGAGGGATCCCAGGGGAGTCCTCACCATTGTAGAGGCAGCAGACACAAACAACCTCGCGTTTGGGGGAGAAAAGACTCTGCATGTGTGTATGTTTGTGTCGATGTGTGTAAATGGAAGAGAAGGGAAAAACAGGCAAAACAAAAGGAAACACAAAATATGAAAAATAAGCCCCCTGAAGATAGAAGAGTTTCCTCATTCACTACTTTAGTGCCAGACAGTGTGTCTATTTAAATATGGCGTTTGTGACAGCTCTATCTTTTACTAATGATTATTCTCTTTCATTAAGGGGATATGATCCTATAACTGACATCTAAGGAAATTAATAATGGAAGCTGGTCCAGGATTTATTAAGAGATAGAGCGGCACGGACATGAATTCGAATTGGTTTAAATAATTGAGTTTGGCGTTTATACGTTTGTTGTCAGTTAGCCAGCCTACCAGCCAGCCAGCCAGCCAGTTAGCTAGCTAGCGAGTCAGCCTGCCAGTTAGCCAGCCAGCCAGCCAGCTAGCCAGCCAGTTAGCTAACCAGCCAGTTAGCCAGCCAGCTAGCCTGCCAGTTAGCCAGCCAGCCAGCCAACCAGCCAGCCAGCCAGCCCGTTAGCTAGCTAGCCATCCAGTTAGCTAGCTAGCCAACCAGCCAGGCAGTCTGCCAACCAGCCAGTCAGCCAGCCAGCCAGCCAGCCAGCCTCCAGCCCGTCCGTGGGTCTCACCTTCCAGGTTGTGCTTGTGTTCGGTGGAGTAGGCCTTGCCGATCATGGTCCACACGGGCCTCAGGCAGCCAAACAGCCCCTCCAGGAAGCCCCCTCCCCCGTGATGGGGGTGGAACTGCAGCTGGCTGCGGACGGCGCTGCTCTCGGGGTCCTGACCGCCCTCGCCCTCCGTCCCCCGGCCCCCCGGCCCCCCCTCGTTGTCATGGAGCTTCAGCACGCTGTTGGCGAAGTGCTGCTCCTGCTGCTCCTCGCTGGGGGTGGGGCTCTGGCCGCTCTGCCCCCTGCCCGCCCCCCCGCCGCCGCCGCCCTCGGGCTCCGGCGCCGCGCCGGTGGCGATGGACAGCACGTTGCGGAGGACGCACTGGGTGGGGGTGAGGTCCATCTCGGGGGTGCAGGGCGTCTGGGCATCCAGGTGGCGGAGGGGGGGCCCGTCGGAGAGGGGCGAGTTGAAGCAGGAGAGGGAGGGGGAGGAGGAGCGGGGCTCATGGACCAGGGCCATGAGGGACGGAGGGTTGACAACAACTGGGAGCCTTCAGGGGGCAGTCCAGGTAGGAGTGGAGCAGGGCGAGAGAGAGAGGGGGGAGAGAGAGAGAGAGAGAGGGAGAGAGAGAGAGAGAGAGAGAAAGAAAGAGAGAGAGAGAGAGAGAGAGAGAGAGAGAGAGAGAGAGAGAGAGAGAGAGAGAGAGAGAGAGAGAGAGAGAGAGAGAGAGAGAAAAGGGGACATTGTTATTATTATTGGCTTAATGAATATTAATAATAGGTCTTATAGTATGAGAAGCGGTAGTAGTAATACAAAAAGTACTGTAGTGTAGTAGTAGTAGAAAAAGTAATAATAGTAGTAGCATGAATAATAGTATCA
The DNA here is from genome assembly GCF_902167405.1 of Gadus morhua. Taxonomy (NCBI): domain Eukaryota; kingdom Metazoa; phylum Chordata; class Actinopteri; order Gadiformes; family Gadidae; genus Gadus; species Gadus morhua. The sequence continues at coordinate 15,763,965 of NC_044060.1, forward strand.
GTAATAGTAGTAGAAACAGTAGTAGTAGTGTAGCATAGTACAAACTGAAGTCATATAGTAATTGTTGTAGCAGTAGTAGTAGTTGTAGTAGTTGTAGTACTACTACTAGTAGTAGTAGTTGGAGGAGAATGGGCAGTAATAGCATGAATGGAAACGTAGTGGTAGTAGAACTAGTAGCACTATATCATGTTAATATCAGTCCCTATCGTATTATCATGTCATGTTCTCCGTAGTTCCTCCCATTAGGCTTTACCTCCTAAGGAGTACAGTACACTCAGACACTAAAAACAAGATCCCTGTGAAGCCCTTGGGACGAGGCTTCTGATAAACGATGGATTGAATACATGGTAGCAGCATGTGTAGCTCGATGAATCATATTACTCTCATATTACCACTATTTCTGTCCTTGGAGTTCACTCCGCTCCAATCGATTTGCTGAACCTCTTTTGTTCATTTGTTTCAGTTTTCTGTCTAGAAGAACACCACCACCACCATCACAGCTCGGATATGTTTTATCTGGAAACACTGCCAGAGCCTCCACACATCATTCTCCAGCTAAATCACTAGAATGCACGGCTTAGAGGATGCTTAAAAAAAATACTGAAAACGAATCACCCTCTTTGCAGAGGACAAATACACTGCAGAGGTCAATAGACGGGGGGGGGGGGGGAATAAAAAACTGTGCGTAGTCACCGTTGGCTGTGGTCTTACGAGAGGGCTTTTTATTAGCCTCCAGCTCATTTCTCTAATGTCTCACCCAGACCGCCTCATTATAAAAACTGATGCGCTGTGTTTTATGAACACTGTCATCTTATATAGAGAGCCTGCTTTATGTATGACCCTCTCGAGTGCACTGCAGATGAAATGCCTCAAACACAAACTATTGGGTCCTATTTCACGGCTGTGGAGTCTATCTTTATGTGCACCAGAACACACAAGACCAAAGACACACACACTAATGGAATATATTCTGGAGCCAGTATCACGTGTCAAAGCATGATGCCCTTGGACTTACATGCTCAACATTGTTAGAATATGAAAAGCACTTCATGGGAAGATATAGGACATATTTGATTGAGCAATGACATGTCTTTCCAACCTCGTCATGGAGGCCACATCTCACATCTTAAAGCAGCTCCACTATCTTAAAGCACCTCCACTCTCACACTGAAGGAAAGGTATAGTGCATTCATATTCTCAATCTCATGCCGTTTGGAATCAGATATTTCTATGGACTCAGGAGATGTTTCAAACTCAAGGAGATGTTCTGTAGCCGGCATTATTTATGCAATATGGCTTACAGGCCTATTACAATCTACTTTTGTTTATGTGGTGTGTCAGTGAATGCACTGCTGTGTTGGGGAAATAGACCAGAGTGCTGCTGTTCAAATCACAAGGGTAATGTTTCAAATGGGTTAGAAGCTGCAGTCCTTTCTCTAAGGAAAGACGCGTCCTCCATGCACTCAGAATGAAGACATGTTTAATACTATTCATGTTTTTCATAAAATAAGCTTGAAGTCGCCTCCCAAGGCTACCGTGGTAATTAGGCCTTTATTACTGTGTTCAAAAAGGGTACTTTGTGTTAATCTATCAAATCTGAGTTTATTATATACGCAGCTAAATAAGGAGGGGTGTTTTTATGTCATATTGAAAAAATAAATAAATAAAATGGAATTCCACATAAAATAGGAATCACTATATGATTTACGCCGGAAGTACTACCTAATTTGAGGTTTACAAACACAGATACAGGCGCCCTACAGCAACGTAAGAACATCTGCAATGATCCTAACCTGTTTAAGCATATCTATGCCTCATTGAGAAACACATTTTCAAAATCTATACGGTGCAATACAAAAAAACACAAAATAAAATTCGTCAAATAGGGGTCATTATGAAACCCCGTCACCATTAAAGAAGGAATGAAAAATGATCCTCATTATAAATATCAACCTCTGAAACTAAACCTATCCTGTGTGACACAGCTGTTGTCTCAAATCGAGGGGGGAGAAGAATATCACACATCGTTCACATGCGACTGACTTCGTCTCTTTAATAATCCTGTCCCCCGCCCCCCTCCATTCGTTTTCGAGGCACCAGCTGCGGGACCCACAGCCTCGCTACGGTGTGTAACAGGCCAATGCCTGGTGAATGTACTCTGGAGAAGGGGGGTCGGTGGTGGTGGTGTTCGCATCGTCGCTTCTACTCGTCGACTCAGCAGCGGTTACCGCAGGTCTACGATCATTGCCAACATTAACCTGCTACATATGCTAATTATTACAAATAATAAAAGACCAGGGCGTCTATAATGCCCGCATCGCTGCTTCTTCTGATCCGCTACGGTACCGACGCGGACCGCGTCCCGCCTCCTCGTTTTCAGATACACGGATGTTTTCCTACCTTAAAGCCGGAATCACACGTCCATCGCTAACATCCCTGGCTGGCTGATTCCGGTCCGTGTTTCTGTCCGCCAGTTATGCGTGAGTAGCGAGGTAAACGGCCACGCACGCTTCTTCTCGCTGTTTGTCAATGTCAAATCTCGGGCATGAACGTGGTTATTTATTCCCCTATCACCTGCATTAACCTTCAACTTGCTGCGGATCGCTGTGCCTGTTACGACTTGTCCGGTGATCTATCAGTAGTATATCCCGTTGGAAAACACTGGAGGAGGTTAGCACTGCGCATTCGACTCTCACCTACGCTGCGAGTAAAGGAGAGGGGCGTGTGACGTCGGGACGAAGAGATGGATGCTGTGGGGAGTGAAGCGTCCGTGAGGAGGGGGTGAGGGTAAAAAGAAGAGCAGCAGCCGATTCCTCCGCCAATCAGAGGCAGCTTCTGCTGTGACGTCGGTCAAAGCGGGGGTATGGGACATTGGGGCAGCCACTGAAAGCAGGTATAGCGGACTTTAATCGTGTGTGCGTGTGTGTGTGTGTGTGTGTGTGTGTGTGTGTGTGTGTGTGTGTGTGTGTGTGTGTGTGTGTGTGTGTGTGTGTGTGTGTGTGTGTGTGTGTGTGTGTGTGTGTGTGTGTGTGTGTGTGTGTGTGTGTCCTTGCATGCATGTAGACCTACACAGGACAGCTCAGTCGGTGTGTGTGTGTGTGTGTGTGTGTGTGTGTGTGTGTGTGTGTGTGTGTGTGTGTGTGTGTGTGTGTGTGTGTGTGTGTGTGTGTGTGTTTGTTCCAGTGTGTGTTATGAGCATGATGTCACCCCTCAAGCACGTAGCATTTGACTGGACGCTGATTTAAATCCCCCGAAACCCTATTAACACACTCTTCATCGACTCTAATCGCTGTGTAATCGGTGAGGACCGAGGAACCCTTCTGCCACCGGCCCAAGGAAAGGGGATGTTTATGTCAGATAACAACTCAGCTAGAACAATCAGAGTGGGGGACAACCCCATAACTTCAATAGGCTTTTCCTTCTGACCTTTGTCTTAGCCAAGGACAGAGGAAATGTCCTCTATCATTTTCTAACAACAACAGGCCTATTCCTCAACACATGTACACTATGTTGTGTAGTGCCGGCTGTGCTGTGTTCGTCAGCCAATGAGATGGACGCTTTTCCTGCCAATCCCTCCAGAGCTTCCGTCTAAAGGAGCTGCCAGAGAGAGATCATGAAGCTCTGGCTCATATTCCAGGAGTCAAAATACCCTTCTCCTACGTCTGGAGTACCCCATGTCGAGAGTTTTCAATTACTGTCTGTCAGAGTGGCTGTACGTGACCCTTTTTCCGAGTGCTAAATCCCAAATCCATCCCTTATCTCCCAGATTAAGCCCATGTTAGGTTTAAACCCTAACGGTGACATCACCCTGGTAGAGCGGGCGGGGGATTCCCCCACTGTGTGAGACCCGGGGAGTACAGGCAGGCAGAGCCTTAACAGCACGTCCACGTGGTACCGGGGCGGAGGTTGGCGTTAATATCTGAGCTTACTCTCTAAATGTTTCT
>NC_044060.1:15772908-15852908 GCF_902167405.1 Gadus morhua
GGTAATTAAACATTTAATTGGTTCTCCCCATTACACAAATCAAGAGTCATTAATTTAGATGAAATAGAGATGTTAATTATTCTGCATCACACCCATCTACACTATATTAGGGTTGACATTTAGTTTCTCAGCATGTGAACTACACAGAAAGACAAATCAGTTTACCAGAGATAAGCATGAACAATTATAAAATATATAAAAATGCATAAAATAAAAGGATTACTGATTAAAAATACACTATATTTATAGTATATAAATATATATATTTATGTTGCCATGTTCAGTAACTGTCCATGGTGCTGAACCAGAGCTACAAGTACAAGGCATGCCATCTGATTTGTTCACATTTCCTTTCTTTTTTTTTTATTATGTGTAAACTAAACAAAGTAGCTATACATGACAAAACAATACACTTGTAAAATAATTATTTAGAGAAAATGTACAATTAGTTTAACCTACTGATCTGTCAAAAAAAGTGTATGAAAACGTGCCGTGATGGAACTGAGAAACCGAAAGGTAAGGTTACATGCACTTTCCGTGGACGAGTGCAGTGGCCGAAATGAGGCCTTTCAAATATTATACGGAGTTTATAAAGAAACTCTATCTCCTATCCAACCAAGGGACTGGCGCTCACAATCCACATACTGATTCAATTACGCTGGAGCGTCATCCGTCGTGATGGAGTGGCGAACAGGAATAGTAAATATGAATAACGATGCCCCCTTGCGGATTGCAGTCAACACTGCTATGCCACTATGACATTGGACTTCCATCCAAAGTATAATCGTTGATGTTCTTGTGTTGCGGCTTTGGTTGACAAATCGGCATAATAAATATCTATTTTAGATTTAGAGTTCTTGCTACATATCAACGAACAATTTATACAGCCTTAAAAGTCAAATCCGAAATTTTCAATTTGACTAATTGAACAAACCGTAGTATGAATTTGAATAAAGTATTATAAGAACATTGAGCAACATAATAAGCAAGCTGAAAACAACACACAAAGGTAGGCATACTACTCACAGATGCAAATTCCTACTACATACAAACAGACCCACGCGTAGTAGATGGGTGTGGATATTTTGATATGTTGAGATGTAAATAGCTAAAACTACAATGACAGCTATAGGGGAAAACACCTACCTACTGCAGGCTCAAGATTGGGTTGGGATATTCCTTCCTTGTATACTTCCTTGTATATCTATTTCAGCGTTACTTCATAAAAGGCACGATTTTCTTCCCACTTGAAATCAGGAGATCGTCCTCATATGTCCCTTTCTCTTGGGGTGCTGCTGCACGGGGTCCCATCTGGCCAATTACCACAACAACAAAGCTCGAGGAAGAGAGTTGTGAGAGTTAGCCAGGTTTTCCTTGTGCTGATCACATGGATATATAATTGGATATAGGTCGTACGACTGAGGCGCTACAACGTTGTAGGCCTATTTATATATATGTATTTAATATTTGTATTTGTAAATATATTATTATAATCTCAAGTCTATATATGTACAGGTTTAAAATGTTATATTAATGTGCATATTTTTATTCATGAATGTACCAATTTATTTATTTGAACAAAACCATAGCAAACAATGACTAATACATTTTACAATGCCTAAATCTATCCTATTGCTGTGATGACCTTCGCAAACCGCTAGATGGCAATGTAAGATATGTCTTGCTTACGAATTGTAATGCTTAAGCCAAATAAGGTATCACATAGTTTGATCAAAAAACGTCTTTGCCTAATATTTTGTCTAAAATGTATGCGGTGAAAAAGCTGATGAGTAGTTTTAAACAAAAACACTCTAATCTACCCCCGTATTCACGGCCTGTCCCATGGTGAGAAACGCTCGAACCCAGTGGTACCTACATCCGGTCCGACCGATAATACGTCCCCGCTTTGGTCGCATGACTTTTCGCTTTCCATGCATGCATTTATGATAGCAGTTCATCTCACCAGATTTAAGGCTGTAATAAATCTCAGTAAATGCACAACGCTTATTCCTCTTTCAAAAGTAAATGTTAATATTTTTTACTCTGTAGACAACACTCGTACAAGAACGAAGTACATGTCAAGTCAAGCCAAGCGTCTTTGCACCGACAGCATGTCTTTTAAAAAGATTGGCACTCACAATGGAACTTTCCACTGTGATGAAGTACTTGCCTGTTTCATTCTTCGTCAGCTTCCTGAATATAAGGTATGCCGTTTTTCAGGAGGGAGAGTTATTACAGAAAACGGATATGTGCATTCATGTCGACAATTTGCGTGTGTAACGGTTAATGATCTTGACAGGGCAAATGTCATCAATGTGCAGGTTGCTACTATGCATTTAAGCAGCGATTATTCTGATATGCCACTCATTCAGTCTCTCTAGTTAAGTAGACGTATATTTACCAGGCCTCACTATTTTGTTTTTAAATATATAAATGCTATAATGTTTCACATTGCATATGACAGCAAGGGTAACTTGACCATAAATGACTACTAGACGTGTTCAAAAGCTGTATAGGATGCATTTGTATTGTATCAACTTCTTACTTAATTTATAGGATGCAGAGATCATTCGGACCAGGGACCCCGCGGAGCTGGCAAAGTGTGACATAGTTGTGGACGTAGGAGGAGAGTTCGACCCAAAGAAGCATCTCTATGACCATCATCAGAGGTACTGATGCCCAACACAAACGCCACATATCTGTAATGAATCGAACCAAAAGTATCCAATTTATCATCACGCGTACAGTACTCCTAGTTATCTAACAGCTTTGTGTCTCCTAGACTAGTCTGGTTTATTCAATTCATCTTAATAAACCTGCCAACATTACACACACGGTTATTCTTCATGAGTTCCGTTCTATGTTGGAACTGAACATATTTTCACCCTGGAACAAAACCCATTCTCTGGCTGTCTTGTTTTCCCTGCCTCTTGTCTAAAAGAGAGACAGCCTGTCTCCAGACAGGCTTGTTTAATAGTAAATGGCGCCAAGTTATTCAGAGTGCACTGGAAAAGTATTTTTGAAAGCCTTTATCACGCGTCAGGGGTAGAGATTGGCTAAACGCCCCTCCCAACATGGTGTTCCTTTCCCTTCCACTTGAGTTCACTCCAATGACACCTCGTCATGTTGAATAATCAGTGCTTTCCAGGTGTCTTGTCAGCTTAATGTCCCCGGCGGCAATTAGAGATTTCCTGTACGGTGATCCATGGTGGGGATGAAGATATCCCCGTGGCGTGCTGCCCGGCAGGCGGTTTGCAGTAATTAGCACTCCCTTCAAAGGAAACCTCCTGCTGTCAGATGACATGGGCAGGGAGGCTGCTGCTACATGTGACTGCCACTCACATGTCCAGGTCCCTGGAGGTGTTCATGGTGGGGACTATGAGTCAGACAGAGTGTATGACAGGTTAATTGTGGGGTGTTGGACATGCAATGGACATTGACATCAGGATGTCACAGAAATTGCACTTCTGGTTTTGGTTTGATTTTAACTACTTCACCCATGCACGTCATCACTGCACCTCTGCCTTCATCATTGCTGCTTACGTAGGTTATTGGCCAATATGTTCCCCCTATATTGCTTTGGATGGATGAGGTGAATGCTGCAGTATTATATCCGTCTTACAGATTAAGGAGTATTTGCTGAATTAATCTGCACAAACACCTTTTTAAATCAATCAACTTGAGAAGGGCAAATACCCATTTTCCATTGGGTTCATGCTCAAAACAAAGGGTATTAGTATTTTAATTTATAAATTGACAGAAACCGTTGCCTACATATCATTTGAAATCAGCGTATCATTTGTGTTAGCATGGCAGCATATTATATAGGCAGGAAGAGAATCAGGATTGAAGCACAGCACCCCCAGACTCTGCACTTAACGACTCCGGCAGAATCTACTGAACCAGTCTGCGCTTGTTGCTGCAAGGGAACCATCCCTGTCTTTTCATTGAAGAGTTTGTGCATCAAAAAATCTCCCCCCGCTACTTGTTCCTTGACTCTCTATCAAATGCTTCATGCCGCCCGTCCTCCAATGGCCTGGAGGCCATTAGCCTTCTTAACATGCGGGTAGTGCTCTTACAGCAGGATCTCATCCACACACTCGGATGGCTGTGTTACCATATATTCACCCCCGTCTCATCAAATCATCCTTCACCGCTTTTGTTCTCCTCCGCTCCGCCACAGTCCACGGCCATCTCCTCTTAATCAGTTCGGAGAGATGTCTCTGCTCAGCCAATCAGCCGCCTAATGGTCGTGATTAGTCCCGGACCCCTTAAGCATGTCTCCAATTCATTGGTCGGCGGTGTGGAGCTTTTCCGCTGTGCTGTGAAACCCGAGCATCCTGATTGAAGTCAAACGACCCCGTTGGAGGGGTCACTAGCTTCGGACTTCTGCATAAAAGCAAACCTCCCACTTCAAAGATGAATTCATCATCAAGCCCTCCTGCTATCATAGAAAACACATTATTTACTCAGATTTAGGCCTGTGGTGACCCAAGTATGATTACATCTGCATAATGCATTAGTTTCCTGTTTTGTAAAGAAAAACTCATATGCATTAAATTATATCCATCATAGATCATGATGCCAGACACTCTTGTCATCATTATAAGCCGTTCTCTCTCCAGAACTCATAGTTCCTCTGTATATTAACCTCAGATGGTGCATGCAGAATAGCTAGTAGTTGCACGAAACATTGTTGGCTGCAGAGCCCTCGCTAGCTAGTAATACTCTTCACACATATTCAGTTCTAAATTATCGATCGTCATGATGGGAAGAAACCGTCAAAGCATCTGGTTGGTTGGTTGCTGCGGCGGCGTTTGTGCCGGCTATATGTGCGTCATATACCAGGAGCCAATTCTGTGAGGAGATAATTGAGCTTGGGTTAAGCCCACGGTGTGAGATGCCAATTAGTGGAATATTGTTCCACTCTTTTGTTGTCTATGCTCTACTTCTTTGCTTGTGTCGTGCCATTTTTATGAAGCGCTCTGCTCTGGAGTTATCTTGACGTCATAGGCTTGGAACAAAGCTAGAAATGTGGTCCTCAATAGAACACCAGTAGATAGTGGCGGCTCATACATTCATGTAGAAATTATTTGTGGAGGTGCAAAAAGTAATGAATTATAGCTCATGTCCCATAAACTTTGTCTAGAGTCGATAGCGATGCATAGTCAAAGATTATATTATTATTATCCTAATGGAAAAAAACAACAACCAGATTTCAATCTTCCAGTTAGCATATATTCATGAATAAATTTCATTCATATCTCTTTAAAGACAATAAACCTCTGCTCTCTTCTACACAAGGCTTTCTCAGTGGAACTTTAGTGGGTGTTGAGTCAGTCCCACAACTCAGATTTTGGATTATTATCTAAAGTCTGATGGCAGGCAAACATAATCCCAGGTGAACGGGGGCCATTTTTGACTGTTTTCCAATGAGAACCCCCCCTGTGTGGCTGCAGGACGTTTGGCGAGAGCTTCCACAGCCTGTGTGCGGAGAAGCCCTGGGTGACCAAGCTGAGCTCCGCCGGCCTGGTCTACGTCCACTTCGGCAGGCGGCTCCTGGCCCAGCTCACCGGGCTGGGGGAGGGCGACCGGCAGCTGGAGGTGCTCTTTGAGAAGGTGAGGCGGTGACAAGGTGGCAAGGTGAAAACATCATGGTGTTTTAGTGTGTGTGTGTTTGTGTGATGTATGTCACACCTAAGATAGTTTTTCCTTCTGTCTGTCTCACGATCCTGTGTGCTCGTTCAATTCATTATTTCATCATGGGTTCCCTTTACCGTCTGATCTATGGTTTGCCGTAATTGTTATTAGTGTCTTTTTTCTGGGCTCACCGGATACCAAGACTCGGATGGATATAGCAGAAACTGTTTATTTGAGAGTTGGGAAGATGTTTGCAACCGAGCAGGTGGTGAATACTGACATTTCCGAGCTCTCCTTGAGTTTGTGTACCGTGATGGCTGGTCTATCCTGTGTGCATTGATTGTCCAATGTGTCACACAGGTGTAATACCCCAGAGTCGCATCCCTCATATCTCAATACTGAGTACACCTGGTCCAGACTCTTCTTGGTAGCTGGCCTCGGGAGGACGCAGTACAGTCCTTCTGCGGTTGGAACAGAAGCGTGCTTGATGACGTCACCGTCTGAGCTCGTCGTTGGCATTACTCTAGTTGTCTTCACCCAATAAAGCGAAATGTGATATCAAACTTAACCCTGCCAAATATAAAAAGCAAGCGGCTGGAAAATTGGTTGTTGTTGTGGTCGTTAGTGTATTAATGAGGAGCAACAAAAGTTTTGAATGCAAAAGTACTTTGGCCAAGACTGATTTCGTACAAGTCCACAAGAATACAAGTACAGACAAGAAGGCTGATAGAGAAAGGGCTGCTGACTCTGGGTCAGGTGAGGCTGTGTAAACCAGCCATCCAACACCCCCACACTCCACATACCCCCCTGCGTCACATCGTGGCGGCACTGAATCCACTAGAGAGGGTGTCCATGTGGGTGAACCAATCTGCGAGTGTTGTCTTGGGTGTGGTTCTCCCTTAGCCTGGCTATTGCCGGACCAAGCTCAATCTTAGAGTGCATGTTGGTCTGTGGAGGCTGCTGTCAATTTTCTTCAGCACAAGAGGCGTGATCAACGGGCGTAGTTCAAATGACTATGCGCAATACGCTGCTTGCCGTCGTTTCCCTGTCGTCATTATGCTAAACCAGCCAATAGCGCGCCAGGGGGAAAAGCCAGCTTGGTGATTGGCTCCCGCAAAAGCGGATCGGAAGCAGGAAGAAATGTATTGCTCCTCTACAGACCCTACTGCAGGGCGATTTCAAATCGCCAGCAGAACGGGCTGGGGGTACCCAGTCTAGTTCTCCCTTATAAGGCCCCTACTTCTTTGCACAGAGCCAAAGGGTAACCTCTTGATGTGTGTTCCCTTGCAGCTGTACGAGAGCTTTGTGGAGGAGGTGGACGGAGTGGACAACGGTATCTCCCAGTGCGACGGCGAGGTGCGCTACGCCGTCGGCAGCACGCTCAGCTCCCGCGTGGGACACCTCAACCCACGCTGGAACAGCAAGAGCCAGGACACAGAGGTGGGTGGTGGATGGCAGGTGGGCGTGGCCTCTTGAGGTCACGTTCCCTCACTTTGTCTGTATGTGTGATCTGAGTTTCTTGTGTTCCGTTTTTGTGTCCGAAATAGACTTGAGAAAGCCATTGATCCAATCGCTTCGATATCGATTCAATAATACGTGCAGATGACAAAAATATCTAAATATTATTTAGAATTAACCATTTCAAAATGAATTAACCATTTCATTGTGCTTTAACTAGCAAAAAGGGAATACACCATTGTATAGTATTCTTCCTGAGCTAAACTTGCAACATAAAATAAATAATCATAGCATGGACAAATGTAAAAGGGCATGTACATTTAGGCATACTCGCTTCTAGATTACAATGACTGAGTTAGTATGCTTCTTTTTCTTTTTTTTTCTTCTTTTTTTTTACATCGAAATAATCGATTAAAAAAAATTCTGGATCGAAAGTGAATAGAGAACCATTAAATTGCAGTGCATTGATTAATCTGTATTTTTACCCTGCCCTAGTATTTAGATCCGATCATGACAAAACCCATTGTCATGATCGGAGATTTTGAAATAACGAATAGACTATCAATGAATACGTCGCCTAAAATCTTTCTATTGAAGACCCGAATCGGTGAAGATGTTATTGGCTCGCCATTTGTGTTCAGTCTTTCCGAGGAGGGTGCACTGGGGGGGGGCTTTTGCCCACAGTCACTACCCCTGTCGTCATTTTCTTCTCTGTCCTTTATTTTCCCATTCAAACATACACCGTGGAGTCTTGCTCTTGTTTTCGATTGTCCTGCGGTTTCCACATATTTTCCAATGGCCCCAGGCCTTCTACGAGTGCCTGCAGTCACAGCACGGTGGGCTGGGACGTAGGACGATGTGACAGGCGGGGATGGCTTAAGGATGATTGCTTTGGGCCAATAAACTACGCAATCACCATTCACTAAGTGACGGCCTCTTGAGTTTTGTCCATTTCCAACTTATTTATTATTCCGCCATAGCATTTTCCGTCAGAGGACTGACTTTGCAAAGTCTATCCAGAAACACACATGCATGAATTTGGTTTTCTTGTAAAGCATGGAGCATACAACCATTTTTCTTTTGTTAATTTATCTGAGATGTTATCCCTGTCACAAACTGTATGTGCTGAGCAGGGGGTACCCCTGGCGCCAGGTAGGGATAATTGTTATAACTTCCCATCTATTTCTAAAAATAAATCAGATTTGAATTTCCCTGCTCCGTAGGAGGGTGCAACTTGCCCTCCCCCCACCACTTCCACTTTAATCAGACCCCTGTGGATTGTTTGTGTGTGCGTGTCCGTGTGTGCGTGTGTTTTATTTACGTCCCTATTGGTGTCCGTCTATCGTATATATCGATATTGGGGGGAATTGAGGGCGTGGCTGGTTGTTGCTGGAACCCAGTAGCAGATCATGTTTACTGAGCATTTATTTTGTGCCTGTCTGACTTCTAGTCCAATCGTACTTGGGTTTCTGGGTTGGCGGGTCATTAGGTGGGCGGGGCTAATCAAGATGGCACTGTAGGCTACTTGGGTTGGTTGTGCTGCTCAAATGGAGGACTAAAGCCGGATTTCCACGGGGACGTAAGCGCCGCGGAACGGCTGCTGATCGCTGCCCCTCTAATCAATGAAACCATTCCCGGGGGGAGATCGAGCCGGGCAGGAAGTGAAAAAGTAAAAGCCATAGAGCATCCGGTCAATTTTCAAAATAAAACACAATACTCAGCTCATGTAGCCTATCACAACTTCACCTATCATCAACATTACGTCATGACCGGTGGTGCCAGGTCAGCAGTCAGCAGTCAATCAATCAAAGGGTCTCAGAGGGTCGGCAACATGGACGACGAGAGACTGATTGTCCAAGTGGAGCAACATAAAATAATTTATGAAATAAATCATCCTTTTTATAAGGACAATGTCAGGAAGGACAAAGCCTGGCATTTAATTGCAGTAGTTTTGGGAGTGGAAGTTGAGTACATTAGGTTTAGGATTATCTCGTGACCTCGCGTGGATACGGCTGGCTCGCAAGGCAGCGCTACGCTGCCGTTGTGCGCCCGGTGGAAATTGACGCAGGGCAGAGTTTGCGGCCGTTCTGCGGCGCGTACGTCCCCGGGGGAAAGCAGGCGTTACTCTGAAGTATCACTGAAAGGGAAACGTCTTCTCCAAGTTGGCCTCAGACATTTTATTTTAAATTAATTAATTCTGGAGATTGTATATATGCATTAATAACTTACTAGCTAGCCAGTGAGTACAATTAAGTAAAGGTCACGCGACTGAGAAGTAGGGCTTTCTACGCATGACATTCAAATGCAAAACCTTTCAGGCTTCTAAAAGTGTGTGTGTGTGTGTGTGTGTGTGTGTGTGTGTGTGTGTGTGTGTGTGTGTCTCTTTGTGTGTGTTTTCCAGGAGGGATTCAAGAAGGCCATGAAGCTCGTAGGTGGGGAGTTGCTGGATCGTCTGGACTTCTACCAGAACTCCTGGCTGCCAGCTCGTGTAGTGGTGGAGGAGGCCATTAAGGAGCGCCATCAGGTACACACACATGCACACATACACACACACACACAACCACTGGTCAGTGAAGCAGGATCTAGTGTTGCCATTATGCACCATTCTTAAAGTGCGCAGAAAGTCTGAGCGTAAACCGTGTTATCCCAGGCCTGGGTTTCCCCATAGCATTGCTGTGGACGTTGCGTTGCTCAATATTTTCCTGAGGTGTGCAACAAGCAATATGATCCGCGCGCTACGGCTAGGATGTCATTTTTGATGATCCATTAGGTTTAGGGCAACAATACACTTCCATAGCTTCCGTTAAAACACCAGAATTTGTCCATTTGATCATTCGGCCACATGCTCGAGCCTTTGCCTGAACCCTTTGATGACGTTGACCCCCAGGCGGACCCCAGCGGGGAGGTGGTGATCCTATCCCAAGGGGGGTGTCCCTGGAAGGAGCACCTCTTCGCCCTGGAGGAAGAGCTGAAGGTGGACACCCCCATCAAGTTCCTCCTGTACCCCGACCAGAACGGACAGTGGCGGGTCCAGTGTGTCCCGGCTGGCCTCAGCACCTTCAAGAACAGGTGAGGGCATCCTGGCTCCTCGCGGTTTGTTGTGATCACATTGGGATCCTTTTGGGAGATATTTAATCCTCATCAAGATAATTGAACAGATGATGAAATTGGAGAAGTCGCACAATGTGCGTATCTTACTTTCTTGAATAACATATTTTTCAAAAGCAATGGGGGATTTATGCAGGAAAGATTTGGAGGATGAATTTCCCTTCGATTGGGAAAAACAGAACAAACAGAACAAAACTTGCGAGCGTTGTAAGTCTGCGACATGGTTTATATGTCTGCAGAAACAAAGTAATGTTATTGTTGGTTCAAGAGCCACCCCAACACGACAAAGGAACATGCTTTTTGATCAAAGTTGGTATTTTGCTTGGTCGAGGGTTGCTAGATATTCTGTGAGGGTTCGGTTTCATGATGGTTTGAGGCTACATAATGACTTATTATCCAATGGTCTTACCTAGCTTATGTTGGTTATTTAAGTCTATCCGTCCGTCTGTCTGTACATGCATCACAGTTGCCTTTAGGGCGATAGACTAGTGAGATGCACCCGTTGATCCTTGAGAACAGGGTTCTACATATCCTATCACTTGCGTGTCACAAGGTGGTGGGATACAGTGACAGACAGGATTCCCTGTCTGAGATGGGCTGAGTGATCGCAACCGTGGGACAGGATTAGCATACGTTTCCCGCTCATTAAACGGGGGAGGGCTGTGGCGGGTTTGACTCGTGGTCCCTTTGGAGAGAAGGAGACTTACCGAAGTCGTGAGGAAGTCTCCAACACCAAAGCCACGCTTTGGTTCACAGGTGCAAGGCTCTCGGCTTGCCCTGGTTTAAAGGCTTGCTGAGATTTAGCCGGTGCCCTGACAGCACACGCACACATTCACGCACAAGCGCGCACAAGCTAACACACCACAGTCGGCACATAACTCCCCCGAATCCTCGTCATTCAAGTATCTCCTTTTATTTTTTTATTGCTACTTGAGACCACGGGCAAACTAACTATAGATAGACCTGCATTTAAAAAATATATAGCCTAAAGGCAGATTTATAATTGAGCCTTTATATTTTTAACAACATGCACTAGCGATGATGTTTATTTTATTTTAAATGAATACGATACCAACTGAATTGCATTGTTGCTATTTGGTGATCTTGAAGGCCTTGTTAGTGAACTCTAGTTTTGTATGTTTGAAATGTTGGTACGTTCGGCACACTTCATATTAAAGCGAGAAGCGGTCCTGGCTCATCAGAATGCACGACCCTCGGGGCCACACATCAGTTACGTCAGGACGAGTCCCCTCTCCTCGTCAGAGGGTTAACCCTCTCTAATGTGCGTCGCTGCGCCCAACTCCCGGGACCTTGTTTTCCTAGAGAAGGTTCACAACTCCATACCCACAGCGTCACCGGCGCTGCCCTCGGGGGAACTCTCTCCTGATTGGTTGTTAGCCTGGCCGCAGCTGCTCTACGTCTCTCCATGCCCCCCCGGTGGATTGTCTTTTCTTATCTCTCTCTTCTCAGTATTCAGAAGTTTGGTTCTGCGTTCTTATTGGATGTTAATCTATTGGTAGTGGTACACACGATTTTCTTAGGAAGTTTGTTGAGAATTGTTGGTCTATTTCTTGTGTATTTTAAGTAACTTGATTTATTTTTCTTCTTCAGAAATGCCATTATGACAGGGACTCTATCGTGGCTTTAAAAAGCATCTGTCAGAGCAGTTGTTAGTCGTGTTTGTGTATAGCGCCTGTGTTTCCCTGCGGGTATGTTTGTGGACATATGACTCAACATCTAGCTAATGTCTCATGAGAAATCTCAAAAATCAATACAGTGCAAGTAAAAACCTTCAGATGTAGTTTCACTGGTAACAAGCCCCCCCCCCCCCCCCCCCCAACCTACTCTCCCTAATAAAAAGCATAAAAAGTTTTGTATTACTTATTAGCAAATTTATTAATTTATTTACTATTCTTTATGTTAATTACAATCTAACCATTCAGAATCATTTATTTGTCGACATGGAGGTTTTCATTCCCGTTATGCTCCCCCCTCTGGCACGAATCCTTGCTCCAAATAAGTCTACATGAGAGGGCAGGAGAATCTTTTCAATTTTCATTGACGGTCTCCAGTAGACTTGTATAATCTCCCTGTAATTACGTTGGCTCCGGAGGGATGTACCTCCACTCACTCAGAGATCCATTAGTGATGCTCTTTCCCTGCTGGGGGAACATTCTGTTCATGGCTGTAACATCCGCAACCCCAAAACCGTCTTATCAATTGGCAGTGGTCCGCTGGTCATCCCCCTTCCTCTCTGTCTGTTAAACCCTTTTAAACCTGTGTACAGGATGTCCCTTGCGTTTATCGGGGCTTTCAAAGATATAATATATCTATAATATATAATATAAAGGTTGAGGCGACGTCTTAGCTCAGATGGTAGAACGCTACGGGCAACAGGACGGTTGGCTCACGCCGCTACATTTATTTCCGCCTCTCCTCCTGCTCCTCCTCTTCCTCCTCTTCCTCATCAGAGTGCCTTGTACCAGTGCCATGTGTGCCCTTCCTGTGTTTGCGCTGCTCCTGACGCGTCTCATTATGAGTCTCAGTGTGGGCTGAAAGATTGGCTGATTGAAGAGTGGCATGGGGCTGCTCTCAGGGGGCACCGTGCTGATCAGCAGGAAATGGAGAGAGAGGGAGCTGTTCATTGGCTGCCCACCCCCTTCCTTCCTGCGCCGCTCCACACACCATCACTGAGCCCCCGGGAGCAAGTCGTGCGGCTCTCAGCCGACCACGGATTGCGTTTGTCGAGTGGTTTGGTCATGATAAGCACGCACTTTCACTGTTGTTATTGGCTAGGTTTAATTGTTGAGGAAAATTTCCCCACCATCCAAATCGCAGTCTCTCAA
This sequence comes from Gadus morhua, assembly GCF_902167405.1. NCBI lineage: Eukaryota > Metazoa > Chordata > Actinopteri > Gadiformes > Gadidae > Gadus > Gadus morhua. Next base: position 15,785,961 of record NC_044060.1, read on the forward strand.
GGTTGCTCCTTCTAGCTCTATAACAGGGTTGGAGCAGGTAAAAACAGTCCCAGTGTGGGTGTAGCGCACATGGACTGCATAAAAAACATATTAAAACTGACTTTCAATACGTAGAAATAGAGACAAATTTTGATTTTGGGCGACAAAAATCAACAACAACACAAAACGAGTAAGCCTACTCAATGAGATTTAGAAAACGATTTGTCTCCATAGTTGAGATGGATTGCATTTAGTAACAAAATTATATTTTTGGGAACACCCTCCTTTCCCAATCGTGTGTGTGTGTGTGTGTGTGTGTGTGTGTGTGTGTGTGTGTGTGTGTGTGTGTGTGTGTGTGTGTGTGTGTGTGTGTGTGTGTGTGTGTGTGTGTGTGTGTGTCGTACACTATCGTAATCTCGTTCCGGGGTTTTGCTTCCATTAATCCCATTTACCTTCCATTCCCCCATCGTTCGGCCCCCTCTCCTCTTATTTCCGTTCCACCTTTCACATCCATCACTCGGTCTTTCTCTGGGTGCCTCCCTATGGGCACTCAGCAACCGTCCCCAAAGGGAGGTATCCCTTCCCTTTCCTTGTCCAGGCCACTGACTAATCGAATAGGCTATTGTCCACCATGACCTTTTCCCTTCCATCTCCTTCTCTATTGTGTTCATTTTATCTAATTCCTTTTCTATGAAGAAAGACCCAAAATATGCGTGATGAATGCATGGAACGTGGTTGTCGTGGCGCCCGTGGAAGACAATGCTGCGTGGATGGAAACGGGCCTCTGGGTCGCTCCTTTCATTGGGTCCCAGTAGGGATCACTAAGGAGAGGTTGCAGGGGGGAGGTTGTTATCACCTGTGTGTCTCTACAACAGCACCTGGGGGAAAAACAATTTTCTATTTTTGTCAAAGCGCTAAGGAAATGAGAGTGAGAGCATGTGGTGTTCCTTGGCTGTAAATGCAGGCATATGGCTGGCATTATTTATTTATTATAAAAAAAAAAAGAAAATGTACGCCACCTCGCCCTTTGCTTACTCTGAGCATAATTGCGTCTTAAAGAGGCAATACTTATTGATTTTTTGACCTGTTCTACTAGAGCCGCTTCCCCCGAATCAATAAATGTAACTTGCATCCACTACTAACCTTCCAGGCTTCAAGTGTCAGACAAGTGTCTGATCAACACTAATCCATGTGTTAAGATCCATACATCGGCAGCCTGGGGGCCTCCTTGGAAGCAGTTGATTGGACCCTGCTGTGGCAGTTGTTCGCAGGGGGAGCAGTGTGGGAAGTCCCACGTGTACAAGGGGGTTGTAAACTTCCAACAGACGTACAGACGTCTCCTCTAATGCCTCAGAGAGGACATTACAACCGAAGACAGCGGGCTCGATTTTAAATCATATATAAATAAATAAATTGTGGTGAGCGTGTCATCTCCTTGTTCATGCTTTCTCGAGTGATTCCGGTTTGATTTTATAGGTGGGTTGTCTCTTGGAAATCCTACGCTCACCAACATTAAGAGGGGGAGTGGATCAAAAAAATGTCTGTACCGGTCATCTTCATAATTACTTTTCCCCGCGCCTGTCATGGCCACAACAACAGCCCCATTCCCCTCATTATCCTTCCCGCACTTGGGCTCTCATCGACCTTTCCTGCGAGCTTGTTTTCCGGCCGTACCGTGAGTCCATCGATCTGCAGATCCATTAAACCGTAACCAGGGGGAATGGCGGTTTGCTATTCCACCTCACCATGCCTGGTGCTCCTATTACTAATGATCACCATGTACTTAGGAAAGTGTGATGAAGATGCCTTGGTCGATAGTCAAAGGTATAGACTTGGAACTGCGCACACTCTCAAAGGATGCGATGGTATATTCCATCAGGACGCCCTTGAAAGTAATATTTGAGATGTTGTAAACGTTTGCTCACGCCACGGGAACGGCAATAGCTTAGGAGGTAGAGCGGGTTGGCTGGTAACCGCAACCTTCGAGGTGTCCCTGAGCAAGGCACCTAACTCTAACTGCTCCCAACGTGCTGGCTGTTGCCTTGCGTGGTTGACGCCGCCTTCGGTGTGTGAATGTGTGCATGGATGGGTAAATGTCAGGCAATAAAGCGCTTTGAATAAAAGCGCTATATCCATGCAGTCCATTTACCATTACATGGAAACGAAAATAATAGGTTCTTGAGAAAGCTATACATAGCTGAGTCTCACAAGATGCACTTCTAGGCGGGAATCAGTGTGCCAAATATCCAGCTAAAGTGTTAGCATTGTCCATCCAGCTTGTTTGACGTGAACTCCTGGTAATTCCTGGCAGATCCAATCATCTCCAGCGCCTCCGATTGTCTATTGACTTCACCGGCGTTGTGTGCTGCACACGCAAACCTTGCTTCCCGTTTATCGATGTTATGAGAGAGGAATCCATGGGCTTTAGACGCACTCCAGTCACACAGGAAGGGGAATATATTGGAAAGCCGTAGCAGGCTGCCTATGATTGCAGCTTTTAGCCCAGGTGTACTGTATGTGCTTTCCTTTTTAAAAATGAAATCTTGAAGACCTTTGCTAGGAATTCGACAACATGAAATTTAATTCAACAAATAACAGGAATGTAATAGTTTAGTGTTCATAAAAGAAATCTCCCATTTCCTTATTTGTTTCACCTTATAATACTCAAAGGCCACGACCCAACCATAACTATGTTCCTTCACAGGGACATATATCAGTATACGTGGGTGTGTCTCCCACTCGACTCTTCCCTCTCCCGCTGCAGGCTCTCTCTGCTGGAGGAGTGGCGCGGCATCCGGGACCAGGCGCTCTCGGACCTCAGTGGGATCGAGGGCTGCATCTTCGTCCATGCCAGCGGCTTCATCGGCGGGAACAAGACCAAGGAGGGGGCCCTGGAGATGGCCCGTAGGACCATGCAGGCCAGCGCCCTCGCACCCACCAATGGTAGCACTTGAGTCCCTCACAAATCACAGTCAGCGGAGGGCTTTGCAGTCAACTGAGGGTCGCTGAGTGACTGAGTGAGTGGGGCATATTCTAGCCATGACTAATGATACATTTATTCGTTTCGTTTATTTTTGTTTTTTATGTTCAGGAAATTAAATGTAAAATTTGTCATCCTATTACATTGGACTGAAGTGTCGAACATACTTTGCCTCTACTTGCTTGTTCTTTTTGAATAATAAAAAACATTTTCTATAGAAAATTCTTTTTAGTCTCTGTGTGCTTTAGACAAAAACAAGGTGATCATCCTACATCGTAAAACATTTAATAACTTTGATGGGCTTTTTGCAGAATACTTTCTGTTCTAACAAGAATAATACGCATGATTGTAATGAGTAACACTAATGCTGTAACCAAAAAAAACATGTTCACACTCCCTTATGTTCAGACAAGACCATTGAGTATTCCTGTACCACTTTATAGGTAGCATCAATGCATTGGTGGCATCAATACCAACAAAAGGTGTCCTGTTCAGGAGCAGCCGGTTGCTGTTGAAGCACCACACATGCATGTCAGAGCTGTCCTGCCGTAGTTGTAATTTAACCCCCCCCCAAAATGTATACATATAATTAAACTTAACTGAATACTCAATATCTCTGCATTAATCCTCATAAGGGGTGGAACCAAAAGATGAGCTCTAGGCTCTACGCTCCGAGGTTTGCTTTAATTTGATCCATACTTTCATCGTGCCGACACTAATGGAGACAGTCCAGACACGAGCGTGTTTCAAAGCCCCCCACATCAAAGCAGCAATAGTCAACCGTGATTAATCCAGAGAAATACATTTCTCATTGGCACGAAGAGGCGATTCTACTTGTCTGCCATATTATATTTTAGTATATGAGAAGAACGGTTCATTTAATTTACACTTAATGAAGTGGGTGAACACTCATTGATTGCCGTATTAAACGTGCCACAATATTCCGCCATCTTTTGAGGTCGCAATTTTGTGTCTCCTCCCAGATGCTCACCCCATTACTACTGTGCATAATTGCTCGGTAATTTCATTGTTTAGCCCCCTTCTTTTTTATTCCCTCGTTGTGCAAAACTCATCAGTGAGCCAATGTCGAAGCAGGCAGCTAATTGTTTCATTTCATTGTTAATTACATCTGTCAGAGCTGCTCAGCATCCAGTCTTTTGATGGCCCTTCACAAGCTGTTCCTTCCTCCCCCATGCTGCCCAACACAGAAACCCCTTATCGAAACGGCTCGTGATTACTGCTATTCCTTCTCGAGGTAATACAGAACCACTCTCCAGACCATTTGGGCCTGTAGCGTTTTCAGATGCACGAAAAATCTTCGTCTGTCATTTTGCTCAAGGCAAACGTTGATTTAACTGTCGTGAAAGGAGTATATCCTCGCTTGATGGAAAGCCTTTCACCAGTCCAGACGCACACACACACACACACACACACACACACACACACACACACACACACACACACACACACACACACACCATTTGCGCCTGTCCCTCCATCTTGTACAAGTAGGTCTACACACTCCAGTTTCAGCATTATTGGTATTCATGTGGTTTTGGTTGGATTCGAGCCAAGCTCTCGATCTAATCAACTGGAATGGAGGTATGACACAATCCTGGTGCTAGTCACATGTTGCTGACCATGTTTTAATCTCCTCCCTCTGATCTGATAAGGACAGGACTTGAGTCGTACAAACCCAGGGTGGCATTCATGGCATGGAAATAAAATGTTGAAGAAATTATTAAGTAATGTGGATGTTTAAGTATTGTATAACACTGCTTTTCCAGCAAATGTCATTTCAGTTCAAGCCACAAGCTTGACAAACCATATTACTGCATACCTTCCAGAAGGTGTTGCATTGTGACACATTTTGGTCAGCATTTTTCACTGCCCCAAGAGCAGGAGTTCTGGAGTTCTGAGTTCTGTTTGTACAGCACTTGTTAGCATAGCTGCTTCCAGGCTGTGTCGTGAAATACACTGCACACTGAAACAAGCTTCCTGCCATCTGGTCAAGAGACCGTTTTTGTGTTCTCTTCCAGTTGACCAATAGATTTGAATGACAGATGCAACCGAGCAGTGCTTTTGCGTTGATCTTGTAGAGTAGGTCGTTTCGGCGTCCCGGTTGGCCATCCTGTGGAATAAAATGGCTTGCGAGCATTACATTGGAACACCTTCCCCCAGTCTGCCCTTTTGTTAGTGGATTCAGCCCCCCGGGTATTATCGCCTCCACTGCACATTCACACTCTCTATTTTCATCTCTTTCTCACTCTCTGTCTGTGTCTCTCTCTCGCTGTCTATATTTTTTTCTTGTCACTCTCTAGATCATCTTTTTATAGACGATCACAGACTGACACAGTCACAGTCAGTTTTCCCACTCCACATCTTGTGAGGAAAAAGGTTTCTGCCCGGGGCTGTCAAATCATCATCTTCTTATGCTAGATTCTTCGCCCCCCCCCCCATGTTTGCTGAGAGCCTGGTGTCCACCCCAGAAGCTTCTAGAGGACATGATGGCTCTGCGACCAGCTGTCATTGAGGTGGGCGTTTCCTGATGGAGTGGGCTCTCTATTACTGTCCCGTTCCCATGCGGTGACTCAGGCACTAATTGTTCAAATTGTTTGCTGTCATGAAATTTGCATGAATAGTAGTTCTTGTTTGCGTTAACGAGTCATACAGAGGGCAATACCACTTGTTGTAAATTCTATATTTCAAATTGATCGATTGTTATTTTTTGTAGATCTCACTCTGGTTTTGTCTCATTTCATTGGGCAGATATGTACACAATACATGTAATTGTGTGCTTTATCCACAATGAGATATGGTTGCCTTCCCGACTGTCCTTTATGGATCCTTTTCAACAGATTCCAAATAGTCACCATCACAAATCACTATTTCACTATTTCACTATCAACAGGGACAAGAAGACTCGCAGAAACTTTAACTACTAGAAAAGAAGTTCGTCAAAAGTACGAAAAGCCAGGTTGTATTCTGTTCCTAGGCGGTAATGTGGATGGCAGCAGCAGGACACATTGATGGAGGAGAGATAATGTGGGTCATCGTGCTGACAGTCGGACCTGTCCCAAGCTCTCCGCGCCTAGACAGTTGGGCGCATATAAATTCAAACTCATAGGCTGCAGGAGCAGGCAGGTAGAGGAAGGAAGCACATGTCCTCAGGGTGTTTCTGTCAATCTTAAGCATTTATTTGTGTTTGTGTTCTCGTGAGTGCGTGTGCATATTATAAATCTTATATTAACTAAAATTGTATTACATTAGTCGGAAACGAGGTTTAATAAAACAGAGGGGGCAATATTTTCCATTGTAAATTTAAAACACGCGCACAACAACACTGTTGTGCGTGTGTGTGCAGGATGACATGCAGGAGGGTGAGAGAGCGCGAGGTGAGGTTTGAGAGAGAGCGCGAGGTGAGAGGGAGCGAGCGAGCGAGAGAGGGAGGGGATTGAGAGACGTCCCCTTCTAGGCAGTGTTGGCAAGTGTCTTGCTGGCTTTGACTAAGAGATGACACAACTCAGGGTCTCTAACGTGGCAATAATAAAACAGACATCGCAACCGAGGGTCTATATTTCAAATAAGCTTGTTTAGCTCGGTTCCATCTCGGACTTGTCTAATATATCCGACCGACTGGGAGGAGAGAGAGACGGTCTAATTGGTCGTCACTGGATGTCAACTTGAGGACAACGGGCTTCTGCAGGTAATTGATTAGAAACACTTCTCCCTTATGTATAAGTTTCACCTTAACGTGTTATTTATCGTGTATATTTAACGGTTACATATACACGATAAATAACACATTACCGCTATAATAACTTTATAAAATAAATAAGGAACGTTACGTTTATACCGTCGTTCAAAGTTTCCTCGCTGTTTTCATTACAGTCTATGCGCACTGGCTGTGTTTTTCCTCATGGGTGAATTGAATGTCAATATGTTCAAAACAAGTATAAAGAATGCGAACACCGTCATTTGTATCCAGAATTTGTAGCTTTAAAATGATTTGTGTGGTTGTAGTTAAATGGGAAACAAAATAAGAAATGGTAAATTCATTGTGTACGACATTTAAATGCAGTCTCTTCGTGAGTTGGTCCTTTCTCCCTTCTGAGATTGTGGAGTGACCATCTGTCCTGCACTTTACTCGTGGTCTTAAGGATGTACACTCGTGAGTTTGAGACCATTAATTAATCATCATAAGTGATGCATGAATTCATAATCTGTATAGGCCTAACTCATGTAGTAAGGCAAAAAAAAGGGAAACGTGAGTAACAAAATAAATGTCAGAGGGAATTTGGATTGGATCGGTGTTTAGGCTATCTCATGTGTTGATGAATGGCAGGCAGTGGAGTGAAATAATATAACGATCAACAAAATGTAGGTCATGCTGTGGTCGGACAGCTGAAATGAGATAGAAACAGCAGCAGCATATTTTTGATATCTGGCAACTTGATATATATATACAGATTAGCAAAAAAGACATGCTCTGATCTTTTTATACAATTTGAGCTCTGTAATTAGTGATTCGATGTAGCCTTAATATTTAGCAGGTCTGTCTGTATTTGAAAACTACAACCCAGTGAAATGACGGGCATACATTTCCTCTAAATGTGAAAATGATGAACATGAACCTACATTTTAAAGGAAGACTAACTGGATGAGCCTTTGCTAAGAGTTGCTTATCAATGCTTTGCTCCAAACGTGGATACCAAAGAACAGAAGAGGCTCAACGCAAGTGCCATATATTATATATTGACACAGAAGGAGACAGGAATGATGAATGTTCTTGTCTGCAATGGTGTGTCAATGACCAATTTGGCTATCGATCCAACATCCCTCACATATATCAAGGTAATCCATGACCATAATGGAGAACCTTTCTAAATCATTCAATTATGGGGAACAGTTGAAGTTGCTGCTCCCATCCCGTCATTGGCTGATGATTAATAATGGCCATGTCTGACTTTTTTTTTTTTTTCATTTTAAGTAAAGATTATGATGACGAAATGATTCATACTAAGAAAAATGTACAAAAGGTTCAGTATTGATTGTGAACAGTTAATTGTGGCTTGTGTTCTTCTACCATTAAACAGCGATTGTATTCATCTGTTTTTCAAATAGATCTGAACATTGCACTGTCTATCTCACTGCCTCAAAAATATGTATTATATTCAGGAACTTGTGAATCACACAGAAACAATCTCAATCATCCTTCATTCAGATGTAGTTCACAGTGTGAGCCTTATGTTATGCCAGTGAGAATAAGTAGGAGCATTACTGTGAGTGTGCGTGCGTGTGTGTGTGTGTGTGTGTGTGTGTGTGTGTGTGTGTGTGTGTTATGGAGAGAGACAAAATGTCTCCTCGTTACCACTCCTGACTACACGTTCCCTCTTCGACAGGCTCAGCACGCACACACAGACACGCACGTGTCTGTGTGTAGTGAGTGTGTGTGATCAGACCCTGGACCTCGGCCGGGTGCTATGGTGAGGCGATGCCGACGGGCTGGAGCGAGGAGAGATGTGACGGCGCCGCTGGGACCGCTGGCCAACGTAGCCCAGCGTCCCCAACCTCATTCTGGCTGCTGTGCTCCTTCCTCCTGTCCTCCGCGGCCTGGCGCCCCCTCACCGCCGACGACCCGTGCCCCGAGAAGTGCCGCTGTGACTGGGACACGGCCACGGTGTGGTGCTCCGACGCGGGCCTGGCCGAGGTCCCGTCCGGCCTTCCGGCGGAGACCGTGGCCCTGCACCTGGAGAACAACTACATCCGGCTGGTGCCCGAGGCCGCCTTCGCCGAGCTGCCCCTCCTGCGGGACCTCTACCTGTCGCACAACCGCATGGAGACGCTGGCGTCGGGGGCCCTGCGCCACCTGGGGCCCGAGCTGCGGCTGCTGGACCTGTCCCACAACCAGCTGAGGCGCGCCAGCCGGCAGGACTTTGGGGCCACGCGCGCCAAGACGCGGCTCTTCCACAACCCGTGGCACTGCGACTGCGCCCTGCAGGAGCTGGTGGAGGCGCTCAACCTGGAGCCCGAGACGGTCAACGGCATCGTGTGCGAGACCTCGGTGCGCGGCGGGGGAGGCGGGGAGGGGAGCCGCTGGGAGGAGCCCCCAGGGGCGCAGCAGCAGGGGGAGCACGCGGGCCAGCCGCTGGTCAAGCTGCTGGACGCCGGGGTGAACTTCTGCAGCATGCAGCGCAAGACCACCGACGTGGCCATGCTGGTCACCATGTTCGTGTGGTTCTTCATGGTGATCGTGTACGTGGTGTACTACGTGAGGCAGAACCAGGCCGAGTCCCGGAGGCACCTGGAGTACCTGAAGAGTCTGCCCAGCCCGAAGAAGGTCCCCACGGAGACGGACACGCTGAGCACCGGGTTCTAGGCCAAACCCGGCGGGGGTGGAGGGGGTTGGAACGATTGGGATTGATCCAAGGATTCTGGGGAATGCTGATATCTTCAGCCTCTCCTATTTGGATGGAACCAGTCCAGTTGACTTGGCAGGCAAGACATGAATTTGCCCTTTAGACTGTTTCTATGGTGCCCACAGGGGTTTTCTTTTGTTGTCAAGATAAATTGCTCATGTGCTGTTGTTTTAAATTACATTTCATAATTTCCCGGTGAAAGACAGACTCCCTTTTCACATGAGAATTGGTGAGATCTTAGCAAACAGCCTTTTAGCAGCTGCGTGATCGATTCCTCCCTTTTTCCTTTTGGTCCGTTCCTTTCTTCTTTGCACGCGGCTTGTCCTTTAATCTCCCAGCGTTGAGCCAACCGTACGTCCGCTGTTCTGGCTCACTGACCGCCAACAAGCACCTTTACAAGAGGATGAAATGGACCGAAAGTGCCTCACACACAGACACCCATACAGGGAGACCGGACGCTGATTTGGAGGTGTTCAGGGTAGGTGAATGGGATGCGCTGGGGGGGATGGCCTGTCGGTAGCAGCAAGATTAATTTAAACAACAGCAGGCATTGTTTTGGCCAAGAACTAAAAGGAGGAGTTTTTTCTCATTACGACAACCTTTAAGAACATAGACCTGCAGTAAGCTGAAGGTTTTACCTCGTTAAATTCACTGATGATTTTTTGCTGCTTGTGAATATTTTATTGTTTACCTCATTTATTATTTCAATATATTTTTTAATTTCAAGGTCATCAGGCTAGTCATGTATTTTCAAATGAGTTTAATGTACATTTTGGAAAGCCACTCAGGATTGTGAATTATGTTCAGACAAAGCTGTAGCAAATCAGCTGTCATTGTTTTGAAGGAGAATCTGCAGCTTGCCATCCTTACAGCTTTATTCAAATTAAGACCACATTTAGAAATGGTTCAATTATTGCCATCTTTGGAGGCAATATTAACAAGGTCTTTATAATTGAGTGTCTCTCTGCTAATGGAAATCATAATTAATCCCCTGAGTACAGTTATTTATGAGCTGCACTGAGTGGAACTACCAATTGGTCTTTCTTGGTTTTGTTGACACACATTTTTCCCAAAGCCTTATTCTTTCTGTCGTGAGTTATCACCAATGAATGATATTCTCTCATAAACTTAACTTTACACAATCTTTATTTGATATTACAGATTATATTTATATAGATATATCTATATCTATATCTATATCTATCTTTTTTAATTGCACTTACATCAACACTGGTTTAATTAAAATTGGTAAATTGCATAACATAACATCAATACTATTCTATATACTTTCATACTCGGCCAGGCACTGACAAATCTTTTGATGGCCTTTGGCATTCCAATGTTAATACAAATGTCTCAAAGGGTGTTTTGCAGGACGGTGATCGCTTGCATGTCGCGTCAGGTCTCTCTATCAGGTGATGAACTAATAGTTGTGTACAGTTACACCCTTTACAACGTGTTAGCAAATGTAGCAGAGCAACTCTCTATTCCATTGTCCTATGTGGTGAACTGGATTGGTACAAGTCTTCTATTTAGGATCATAGTTTATGTATACAATGTTCCTGTCCTATATGTGCTGTTTTTTTTCTGCATTCAAGTAAAGACAGCAAGTTGCTTGGCCGTGGAAGTTGGTGTTGTTGTTTAGATGAACATTTACTATGAATTAGTAATAAGTAGACACAACAATATTACTGTCACGGTAAATGGTTTAACTGCAGTCCAGGGTGTAAAACAGAGGTGAGGTCAAGTTTGGGAGATCCAAATCTTGTCAAGCATACATGGTCGGTCAAGGAGCTGAGGGTATTTTATTGTTTTGTTGTTCAGAATAAAAAATCCAATTGCTTCGGAAAGCAATTTCACACAAAATAATAAATGAATTGGAAAAAAAAACCAGAATATCCATGATATTCAACACACGGCCTGCTTTAGTCCATTGTGATGCTTTTTTTTATTGCTTAGCTGCCATTAAATTAAATTTACATAAAGAAATATGTATGATGAAATAAAGATGGAAGCAAAGTGTGTGGACCATAGTCATCAGCACGGCTGTGTTTTTTTACTCTTTCACAGTACCTCACTCCAATATAAACAGAAAGAAAACATGCATCAGGTATAAGATATCCTTCAGTCCTGCTTCGACTTCCATCCCCACCATCTTTGGACTCAATCCAAGTGCTCTGACTGCTTGAATGCCCTGAGCCCTTAAAAAGTGCAGATCGGCCACCCCAGAAAGACCCTTAATGGAGGTAACATGCATCTTAAGGGCAGCTTTATGTTTAACCTCCTGTAAAAAGCTACACCAATTCCTTCCCTTTAAAATTAAAAAATGCAGGGATAGCAAAGAAAAGTCACTTCAGTCCATCACTTGTTTTTGTCTTTTATTTCCAATTTACATTAATCAAAACGTAACAAAAACAATGTCATGATCACCATCATCATCGTCATCATCATAATAATGCTATTATTATTAATAATAATACTATTATTAATAATAAGAATATACACAACCTCACACAAATGCACCCTGTGCCCTGGCCAATAGGGTGCTCCCTTCTCTTTGGGGAAGCACTGGATTGCGTTACAATGAGCGACTGGGTTTCATCCAGAGGCCTCTCACTGTGATTCTGCGTGCCAAGGCCGAGGAGGCTTCTTGTGTGAGGTGACCGCTAGGGGTTGATGGAAGGAAGTGGATGGGGTCGAAGGTCATGGTAGAGGGGCTCTTGCAATCAGGCTGTTGCACAACACGGGTCCCATTGAAATTTGTGTGAAATAAGCCAAATTTCTTACTTTTTTCTTTTTGCTCTTGGTGTGAGGTAGCTTTAAAATATAAAAAAATATTACAAATATAGGAAATAAACAAATGTAATTTAATGAAGGAATCATTTCCGAATTGGTCGTCTTTGTTTTTAGGATTTTTTGACAGCAACATTTATCAAACTGAAATATAAAATCCCGGTATAAAATGTACTTTCTTTCTATATATGTGTATACATGTATGTACATATGTATGCATGTGTATACACACATACAACATTCATGTAGCTACATATCAGCATCTGGTTGTTAAAAAATACAGACTGTTTTAAAACAATAGCACCATTGACTTTATTATAATACACAATCGCCTTCTGATACACACTGGTGGCAGAAATAAAAACACCTGCATTTAATAAACATTGCCAGATTCTTTTGTTTTTACGAAAAAGAAGATATGTTTGTTTTAGTGGATATGCTGAAGGAGAGAGAAGGAGAGAGAGAGAGAAAGACGGAGTTTAGGATGAAGAGATTAGGAAATAGGACAGCAGCAGGGAATATAGGGGCCTTCTTTCTTTAATATGAAGCTGTGAGCACGTTTGTTTGTTTTTTTCCCATCTTTCTTGTATTCTTTTTGATTTGGTGGCATGCTCAGTCCTAACACACCTGGGACCCGGACCTAAACAATAAATAAATAGCACCAACAATCACCTTTCTGTTTCTCTCTCTGTAGTTCCCTGGCATGTTCCCTCGTTCTCCTTGGTATTCCTCCTTCTAGGCGGTGGGGGTTTGGGTGGGGGGGGGGGGGGGGGGGGGGGGGGGGGCTTACTGATCACCCAGGGTAGGTAGGAGAGGTGTGGGGGTGGGGTCCCTGGGTGTCCATAAGAGTTGATTAGACTGCAGGCAATGTTGGATGAATCACAGATGTCGTTTGCCGGGTGCCATTCAGTGCAGGTATCCTATGGAGTACGACTGGAAAAAGCACTTTTTTTTACTTAGAAAAAAAAAGTCCAGTTTAAAAATAAAATAAAAAGAGGGCCTTGATCTTTCTCGTTCCTCTCCTCCTCATTTCGAAGCGCGTTCTTCTCATTTTTTTGTTTTTTTCGTCCAATTTCCGCTTCGTCGCTCATCTTTGGATCCCTCGTGCTTCTTACAAGAAGCAGACTGCTCCCACATCCACACCAAACTCCTGATCTGCTCCACCGATATCCATGGGAGCAATGTCCACCAGGGGCAGGCGGGAGGTCTTCTGCGATCGGTACTCGATCACAGTCTTGCCCCACTGCCCTGTGTGTTTCTGTAAGGAGAGGGACATAAGGGGAGGGTGTCCATGTGAGTGCCAGAGTACACGGTGTATGAGAGTGGCTTTCACATTTTTTTGAAGGCCCGGCTGCAGCAGACCCAAAGCAGATCGCTGAAGGTCATCTCAGGATTTAGTGTGTTTAAAATTATCGCACGAAGTATGATTCAGCTAAAGGTTAATGTACGAATAACTATCCGACTCTGTGGCAGTCAAAAGAGTTGGAAAGGGAGACTGGCTCAACTACCAAAACACAGCAATAGAATCAGCCTGTAACTGCAATCAAACTCTAAGTATATCTACATCGGTTCTACCGATGTAAGGAAAAGCAGTACGAAAGGGCCGACCCCCATTCATTTCCAATCCAGAGTGCTGACACGAGCTGCCTCCGCAAACAACGGGAAGGACGTCAAGGTCATATGTCGGAATGTGACTGTGTGGTTGAACCGATCGATCAGCGATCAATTTCAACATCTTAAAAAACATTCAAGTGAAAAGGTAATTGACACCGGTCAATACAGTGTCAATCTGTACTGTATTGTTCACCACTTATTTATGCATTCTGAAAACCCTGCCTTAGGTTCAACAGAAAACCCGTAAGACAACTCGGTGTGTGTGGGAGCGTATGTGTGCGAGCGTGAGCGCGCGTGCATGTGTGTGTGTGTGTGAGCAGCTCCTCCGTCCTCACCGTGCATCCGTCCTCCATGACGCTGTAGGTGAAGCGGCTGTTGCCCTCGGCTCTGATCTCCACGTCGTTGGAGCCCTGCAGCAGCAGCGCCTTCTTCAGGTTGCCCGTGGCGGCGTCCAGGTAGGCCACGCTGTTCCTGCAGTGGTAGGTGAGGTTCTGGGACGCCTCGGTGGACAGCAGCCGCAGGAAGGTCATCTGGATGGCGGCCGTGTTGGGCGCCAGGCTGTCGTCGCCGTAGCTGAACTGCGCGGGGCGGGCGGAGGCGGGGCGGCGTGGATGTGGGGGTGGGGGGTGGAGGTGGGGGGTGGAGGAGACAAGTGTGAAGAAAATGTGTGAAAAGTGGTCGGAATTTGACAGCCTTTTTCTGACGCTTTTTCCCCTTGGCTGACACTGTTTATTTTTAGGAATGACTTCTTTAAGTGTCTTTGGATGATGATCAGTGGGCCGCTATAATTCTGTACCTGGGGACCCGCTGCATGTGTTAATGTCTTGCTCAAAGGCAAGTAGTAATCCGACATTGTGACTCCGTTCGTCTTAGGAAATCATGAGCTTTAACTGTCACAGTAGGATTAAGATGGAGTTGGTTGTTTTCATCCTCCTATTCCCTCAAGCACTTACAGAAACACCCCCCAACAATCACACATCCTAGCAACACTCACACCTTATACACACTAACTGTTTGTGTCTTGTGTCGTTGTGCCCAGCATGGAGGTCTGGGCGTCACAGTGTCACTCACGTGGAATCCTCCGTTCATGGTCTCTCCGAACCAGACGTGCTTGCGGTCCTTGCTCTTGTTGGACCACCAGTTCTTGCGGGGGATGCTGGCGGGCTTGGGGTGGACACAGGACTCGCCCGTCTCCATGTTGCAGAACACTTTGATGGCGTCGATGGTGCAGCCCTGGTTGGGGTCGATCCAGTACTCTCCTGCACAAAGAACGGATGATTAGTTTACCTACTTTACTATACTTGTCTTTATCCCACACAGGAATTCTGGTACAGGACAGTAGTAGAAAAACAAAAGAGATAAAAACAATAAAATAATAAAGCTAATGCAAATAAATACGAAAATGTGTCCGTATACACATAAGAGCAATGATAAAAGGTGCACAAAATAATTGAAAACATTATCGAAAGAGACTGTCACAACACATTAGCTTTTACACGCAATGATACACCTAGAAATGTCTTAAACTACTCAATGCATGCGTGTATATAGTACAGTATAGTAGTATATACTCTAGTATCTTTCATGAACACAAAATGCAAAACAACAAACATGCGACATGTGATTATCCGTGGCACATCGTGGCCTTCCGAATCCCTGTTGTGTCAGAGGTGCGAGGATGCGCCTCGCACCCCTCGCTGCGCACTCAGGGCCGCTTCAGTGGAGCCACTCACCGCTCTTCCAGTCGGGGTGGCACAGCTTGAGGTCCCTGCAGGTGCGGGCCGGGTTCTTCTTGGAGCCCTCGGGGCTGCGGATGTTCTCGATCTGGTTGTTGAGGGACTTGAGCGTGGCGTCCACCTCGGCGTCGTGCTGGCGCAGGTTGCCGGCGGCCTGGTCGGCCCTCATGTACCTCATGGGGTCGTGGGACTTCTCCGTCTGGGACAGGCCCGCGAAGGCGGACATGTCGATGCCGGGGCCGGGTGGGCCGGGGGGACCAGGGGGGCCGGCGTTTCCGGGGGGTCCCTAAAGTGAGAGAGAGAGAGAGAGAGAGAGAGAGAGAGAGAGAGAGAGAGGGAGAGAGAGAGAGGGAGAGAGAGAGAAGGGACAGAGGAGGTTAAAGGTTAAAGCACGGTTCAGACCTGTGAAGGTCATTCAATGGAAGCTCAGGGATATATTGTTCACGGCTTTGTTCTGAGATGTTTTATTATTGTTTACTTTACGTGTCAAGATAAAGTATTGAGCGTAATGTACGCCATAGGATTTGTTCAGACTATGGGATACTTAAATAATACGGATAGACGTTGGTAATCATCCATAAAATCCTCATCAAGCTGAGTGAAGACACTGTATGTATATTTTGAGAACACGCAATGTGTCTTTATCTCATACATTGAATACATTAACACATTGGGTCACTGTGCGTCAACATCCATAGTCCAAGGATGCATCCTCTTCAAAACTGAGGGACCTGAACCACAGATTAAACACATTTCTGTTGATCCTGTTCTAGGCATCAATGAGACCCAGGGGTTCGGGTCAGAGGACACTTACAGATGGACCAGACTCTCCAGACCGGCCGCGGGGTCCAGGGGGTCCGATGGGTCCAGGCATACCGTTAGAACCGTCCTTTCCAGCAGGGCCAACAGGTCCGGGGGGTCCCTACGAGAACAAGCAGAACAAAAACAAGAGGATCTTAAATTTGTCCTCTGACGAACCTCGACCTCAAAGGAAAACACTGATCGGAGCCGTTACTCACTCTGGCTCCTGAGGGTCCGGCTGGTCCGGTGGCTCCCTGGTCTCCAGCTTGACCCTAGGGGGGACAAGATGAGGATGGCGCTGATGCTGATGTCGATGTTGATGATGATATGAGGGTATCATTGGTAGGTTCCAATATCTACATTAATGTCAAAAGTATCCGGAGACCAATAGAAAGGTTGGTGGTTTGGGACTTACCGGAGGTCCGGGCAGACCTTGGAGACCGGTGAATCCTCGGTGTCCCTTCTGTCCCCTCTCACCAGACTCTCCTGCCTCTCCCTTGTCTCCACGTGGGCCTTGGGGTCCCTAGGAACACACACATCGGGACCTGGTCGGTGTACATCGAATACCCAGACATGGATACAAAATACGTAGTATGTTATCTGTAACTTAGTTATCAGTTTTGCTAACGCCAACTTTAACTCACAAGGATTTATCTGGTGCACCAGTTGTTGGGTACCGGCATGTTGGTCTGTGTGTGTGTGTGTGTTTGTGTGTGTACTCACAGCCATTCCTCTGGCTCCAGCAGGTCCGGCAGGGCCAGAAGGTCCTTGCGCTCCCTGAGGAGAAGCGAGGAAGAGGCGATGGTGAAACCAGCAGGTAACAGTGTTGTTGTGACATTTCATCATCCTTGATACTTTCTACTATTCTACTATCACGTAAAAAAAAGTCACTATTCATGCGTTGTCTCTATTTTTCTCTACGGTGGAATAAAATCGGAATGATCTAAAATATAATAGTCTGATTTCATGCACTGGACGCAATTTTCGGTATTCTGAAATGGGCGTTCTGCTGTCCTTGCGATGGAGTTCTCCTTGATAATGTGACGTCCCCCACTGGACAGTAGATCGCGTCTGTGTACAGCTCCATTGCATTGAATGAAGGGGATGAGCTCCTCCGGGTACTCACAGACTCTCCTCGGTCTCCCTGCTTCCCGGTGGGGCCCACTGGACCGGATGCCCCGGTGGAGCCCGGCGCTCCTGGGGCGCCCACGGGACCTGTGTTGCCACGGTCACCCTGAGATCACAACACAGTGGTAGAGTCAGGCGTGGAGAACAAGGTGCAGGTACGACAACAACACCGGTGTGTCCACAAGGGCAGAAAACAAACTGTTTTAAACAGGGGTCTTTTGCCCCTGGGTAATACATTTTAGGGCCTTTTGGAACGTTCCCAGGGCAGTTTGATCAAATGTTGTGTGATACCTTGCTTGCTGAACAACATTCAATATCTTTAATGTAAAATAAAAGAGGACCTGCTTTGCACATACAGAGCAAAATACTGAAGTTTACTTTTTTTTTATGGGGGCGTTTAAAAGCCAATAGCATCCTTATTTCAGGACGAAAGGCCCCCTGAGCTCCTGTTAATTTCTGACCCTGGTGGCCCCCACAGGATTACATATCAATCACTAATGAATGCTGTAGTGACTAACTGAGGACTCACTTCATTTAAATAGTTTACCATGCAGGATCATGAACAGATTATATAGACACATGAAGGTGAGGGGTTCACCTTGATTCCAGGAGATCCATCTCTACCAGGGGGTCCATCAGATCCAGGGTTGCCCTATGGGATGGCAGAATGATATGATTGAGCATTTGTGGTTTTAGTACTGGCTTATGATGAGAAAGCATTCTTATATCTCTGATGTTGACTATTAGAACTGATAGATCCTAGTTTAACTAGAAAGGTATTTCAATGTGTCCACTGAAACAATGAAGGCAAAGTACTACAATAGTAATGTACTAGATCTGAGAAACTTCTTTCTGAAAGCTAATGGTAATGTTATGCAATTGTATTATCTTTCAGGGTAATACTATTTCTGAGATAATGATGATTTGTTATGATGATTGGTTATTTTTGCGTATGATTCCAATTTGGATTCACTGCTGGTTCATCATTTCAATATTACTGCAGATGAAATACTTTGCCTTACAAAAGGCTGGAAAATAATGTGTGCACATCAATTAATTATCATCCGTGACAGAAAATCCATGCGGAACTGGACCCATCATTCCTTCACATTGCCCCACTTTTAGCAATTCATGCTAAAAGTGAAAAAAAAAAAATTCATTCTAGCCGGCCGGTCTGAGTTTGGTGTGCACTCTGAATTTGGTCTTCACTGTCTTACCTCTCGGCCGGGCTCTCCAGCAGGTCCTGTGAGTCCGGGGGGTCCCACAGGTCCGGGGGGTCCACGGTCCCCACTACCACCGGGAGCTCCTTGCTTACCAGGCTCACCCTTGAGAGAGAGGGGGGCCGCAGGGGGGTGTTAAGGACTCAGACCGGTGCAGAGTTTAAAGTGAACCAAACAGGGGCGAATCATACTAATCGCCATAACATGAAAAAGACGTGCCTTAAAAACATTATTATTTACATACACACCTTTGTTTGATTATGGCTGAATAGTCAGATAAAGGGGATAATCCAGAGTGAAGTATTTACATTTTAATCAAAAGTATTCGATATGGAAGTTGTTCAACCCATCCAAAATAAGAATCCTTCTCTGATGTTCCTGTCGAGGGAATGGCTTCTTCCGCTCTGATAGTTATCGCTGTTGATTGTCAGCACCTGACGGGGTACTGCTGTGAATTTGTATTTTCGTTGGGATGAGTATGAGGGCGATTTGACGGGGGTAACACTCACAGATGGTCCAGGCAGGCCGGGGAAGCCTCTCTCTCCACGCTGTCCAGGCAGACCCACGATACCACGTGTCCCGGACAGACCCGGTGGCCCTGGGGGGCCGTCGGGGCCCTGCGAGAAGGAGAGAGGAGTGATACAAAGGGAGAGGAAAGGAGGAGAACAAAAAAAGGCAAGGGTTAAAAGGCGGTCGATGAAGGAGACCCAGGTGGGAGATAATTAATTATATTATTCCCACTCATTGTTTATCTCCATGGTGATGGGGTGCACACTCTGGCAGGCGGTTGTCAAGATCCACTCACTGACCACTGATCCTAGGAACACTGCCTGTCTGTGGCGTACAACCATTGGGTTGCGTTGTGAGTCACATTTGGTCATCAGCCCTGCTATGATGCCCTGATTTTTGTAGTCTTTTTCCCCCTCTCACAGAGCGGTCTGCAGTGGGAAAGAACTGCATCCTCGTCCCTTTGCTGTCTTCTGTTTTTCCTAAGCTGTGTAATTTAATCGCGGCTGGTGAGTGCATGCCGGGTTTCTTTAAAGAGCCTCCCCCTCCCCCTTCCCACCGTCTCCTTTTGCTCTATCTCCTCCATCAGGCTGTCTGTCAACTCCTGCTGCTGCTGCTCCCCCCCCCCCCCCCCCCCCGTCCTATCTGTATGTCACCCATTATGGGGCATGATGGGACACTGACAGTTCAGCGTATGAGCAGAGAGATTGTGGACAACATAAATAAAGGTCTGTGGCTGTCGCCGGCTAACTAAAGTGCCTCTTTGCACTGACAGAGAAACAGGAACAGCTGGTTGTGAGAATGGAAAATAAACACATCAGGGAGTGTTTCTATTGTCGATAATAGGGAACAGGGGGTTATCTTCATAGTATTTGAAAGGTGTTCAATAGAAGTGTAGTTGTGGGTGGATATGTGTGTCTGTGTGTTTGTGTCTCCGGATATTGGTCATATTGTGTGTGGGTACTTTCTGGTTGAATGTGTGTGTTGCCCTCTGTAGAATTGTACATTCTTATGATTGTGTTAGCCCTTTACGGACAAAACATTAATGACAGACTGGAAAATTGTTAAAAACCGAAAGAGGGAAAGACAACGAAGCATAGGACCGCAGGTGGGAATCGAACCTGCGGTCGTCGCCACTCGAGGCACATCGCCTTCATGGTGAGAGCCCTAGCAGCTCAAGGAGACACTAGGATGACGACGAAGGACATTGTGAGCCATGCGAGGGACGGGCGCTTACATTAGGACCATCCTCGCCAGGGTCTCCCTTCTCTCCAGAGGTACCGGCGGGTCCGCGGAGTCCGGCGTCGCCCTGACGACCAGGCGGCCCGCCGTCTCCCCTCACGCCCTTGGGTCCGTCTTTACCGGGAGGGCCTGCGGGTCCGGAGCCTCCAGGGTTACCCTGAGGAGAGAGCGCACCGCGAGGTCCAGCACAGTGAGCACCAAGGGTAAGCTCGAGGCCTCGTCGTGAGCTTTCGGAGAAAGGCATCGTCTAGCGCCATGGCGGCGGTCCTGAGTGTGTTGTGGCAGCATGACTTCACTTACATTAGGACCAGGGGGTCCGACTCTGCCGGCAGCACCCGGGAAACCAGTGGCACCCTGTCAGAAGGAGGGAGGCGTTAAGGCCAGGTACTATATTCTAAACTCCACGTCTGTCATTTCTGATGACTTAATAACGTGGGCTCCACTGGGGCTTCATACTTACAGGGGGTCCCTGAGCTCCACGGGCACCTTTAGGTCCAGAAACACCAGTAGGACCCTGGAATAGAAACACAATGCAGGTTCAAATACATGCAAGAAAAAAACAAAACATGCTTTCCTAGTACTGGTAGTGACATGTTGGTGTCTGCCTGCTTCAGTACTGGTAGTGACATGTTGGTGTCTGCCTGCTTCAGTACTGGTAGTGACATGTTGGTGTCTGCCTGCTTCAGTACTGGTAGTGACATGTTGGTGACTGCCTGCTTCAGTACTGGTAGTGACATGTTGGTGTCTGCCTGCTTCAGTACTGGTAGTGACATGTTGGTGACTGCCTGCTTCAGTACTGGTAGTGACATGTTGGTGTCTGCCTGCTTCAGTACTGGTAGTGACATGTTGGTGTCTGCCTGCTTCAGTACTGGTAGTGACATGTTGGTGACTGCCTGCTTCAGTACTAGTAGTGACATGTTGGTGTCTGCCTGCTTCAGTACTGGTAGTGACATGTTGGTGACTGCCTGCTTCAGTACTAGTAGTGAGACCCACCGCAGGTCCGGGGGCTCCAGAGGGTCCTTGAGGTCCAGGGGCTCCAGCGTCACCCTTTTGTCCGCCTTCTCCCTGATCTCCCTTCAGTCCAGGCTGGCCATCTGTACCCTGAGGGTGCAAAGAGTTATGCAAAACAGTCAACAAACAAGTAAAAGTATAGCTATGGAAACAAACACCAAAAAAAGAACAACAGCAAAAAAGGTTCAGTCTTTACTTTCTTATTTTGGCTTCTAACGTGTGTCATTGTTCACAGCAAAGACCTGCGGAGCCACCATGATCTTTCAACCTTTATGGTCATGACTAACTGTGACCTAGGATGAGAAGCTCATTGTGCTATTTCTAACAGAACCACCAAAGTATCTATTATTCAAATTATTAAATAGTTTTCTATATCTACCCGTAAGTACAGCAATGTATTCCCTGCTCAAACCTGTCAACTGATTTGATGGATGGATTGATTAGTAATAATGACAGACTCTGTTAGCATTTAAAATGATGGTGATAAAATGTTGAGCAATCCAATAAGCAAGTGTTTGTTGATTTCACATTGCGATAGCTAATGCCTGGTAGAAAGAATAATTCTCCAAATCAAAGCCAAACTCTTGTTGCAGTGTGAAAATTGTTTGTGAATATAAGTTAAGACTGATTATAATCTACCTTTGGGACATGTTTAAGACATTGAGCCAAGTCTAATCTAGAGTAGAGCAAGGTGATTGGAAAACTTCAGACGTTTATCATTCTGGCATCTATTCAATAATAATAAACTTTTAAATGAAATAACAAAAACATCCAATGATGCAGAGTCCCAGCTTCACGAAAATGGGATAATACAATCTTTTGATTAACATCCATAGTGGAGGATGCTTCTAATCAAAACATTTATTTGATGTCGTCCCTCGCTCCTTGCCAGGGACATAATGGATGACACTAAGGGACATGAAACAAATACCAAGACTGAACGCTAATGCTGCTCTCCCGAGGAGCTTGGGGTAAACAGATTGTGGAAATGAGATGCATCTTTAAAAAGGAAAGGACAACACAAGGAGTGACTCACTGTAGCCCATGCCAGGTGTAAAGTAATGCTCTTAATGGAGCCCTATCTCAACACAGCCGTATAAAGTGAAAGCAAAGATAAACAAACAGAAACTTGAAGACTATTGTATAATTTATTTATTCTGTAATGTCAATAAGAATGGATAGCTCAGCTTATGTTTCTATATGTTAACCATAATGACTGGAGGGGGTTCCATGACGTTATATATTGACACCAAACAGATTGTGGCCTCCCTCTGTTTCTATTTTAGTTTAAACTCTGTCATAGGCTTGTTCAGGGTTTCCTCATCCAGCAGATGGACTCTGAACATTCCACTCATCCTTCATGTTGGATCAAAGCTGATCCACATCGATGCTAGATTTGAGGTTTTTGGGATATTAATAAAACAATAGACATAAGCCTATTTGTATTGGGATAATATATTATCCCTAAACTGTAGAGCAATCACTCATATCTCTTTGCTAGATCCTTTTCTGTGGTTGTGTGAACAACATGGAGCAAGTGGGGGATGGCATCCTGATCAATGATAACTACATGAGCTTCTGCATATATAGGGAATCAAACCCAGAACCTTAGGTCCGGAATTCAAACATGATATTTGTATATATGTAAGGTTTGTTTGGGCCTGGTTTTATGGTAGTCAGATACTTACAGGAGGTCCAGCGAATCCAGCAGGTCCGGGAGGGCCAGTCTCACCTCTGTCGCCCTGAGAACAAGAGGACAGCGGGACATGAATAAGGAGTCATCCTCAGTGGCGCTACACAGTATAAATCCCATAATGCTCACAGAAAGGGACAAAGTCAAAGTATTTATTGTAGAAAGACGTTTTCGCCTGATTCTAAATCACTTATCTCAACATTGATGTTGAGACTTAGAATCTGTTGAAAATTGAAATATGTGATTTCTCTGTCCCGTATCTCAACAGATTCTAAATCACGTATCTCAACTGATTATAAATCACGCATCTCGACTGGGTATAAATCACGCATCTCAACTGCTTCTAAATCACGTATCCCAACTGATTCCAAATCACGCATCTCAACTGATTGTAAATCGCATATCTCAACTGATTCTTAATCACGCATTGAAACGTGGCATAGCTTGTGGAGATACGTCCTTTCGAATCAGGGCAAAACCTATGTTGACATGATAAAGATGAGGGACTTGATACGCCAGGTGAAGTCCTTCCTCTGACTCTATCTCTATCTACACAGGTACCTGAGTAGCTCAATGAACCACGGATGGGTCCAGCACAAAAGGATTACTTACAGGGGCACCGCGGGTACCTGGAGCGCCGCTGGGGCCGGATGGGCCAGATTCTCCCTGTCGGAAGAATAACAAGTCAGATACACAACCGCGGACAATAGATTCAATTACACACACATCTGATGTTCATGTGGCTCTAATTCACTCCACATACACTCTCCCCACAAAGAGGGGAGAAAACGATTACAACTGTGTTCATTTTTTAATGGTTTTCTATGGAATCTTCCATAGAAATGAATGAATTGTGTTCACTGAGCAAGTAGCACGTAAAGGTTAATGATACAAGAATAACGTGATGATGACTCTCACCTTCTCTCCGTTGGGTCCAGCAGGGCCAGGGGGTCCGATGGGACCGGTCAGACCCTGAAGGAGGAAATAGATGAAGTTTTGTTATAACACATTTTAAATAAATTGTAGTAAAAAGTATAAAAATAATGACACCATCCACCACTGGGGCAGAAGAAACTCACTCTAGAACCATCTTTTCCAGGAGCGCCTTCTGGTCCTTTCTCTCCGTTGTCACCCTGAGGAAAACCAAGGGACACAAAACCTCAATGAGCCATTTTAATCCAGTGTTTCACATTTTCAACACGCCCACATCGCCTCCCTTCCCTACACAATCTTTACATTAAGGGTCCTACCCTTATGTGTAGAAACATTACAGCTTACGACTGAACCAACATATGCAGTGTGTTACTCAGGCGTTTCTGCAGGCAGGGCTTACTCTGTCTCCCTTGGGGCCCGGGATGCCGCCGGCTCCTCTCTCTCCAGGCATACCCTGCAGACCGGGGGGGCCCTGGGCTCCGAGACCACCTGCGGGTCCAATCGCACCCTATCGCGGGCGACACAGGTTCGTAGATTAGGGGGATGGAAAGAGAGAGGGAGAGAGAGAGACAAAGCAAGACAGAAAATTGAGCCACTCCATGCAAGCACATGAGCCAGTGTGATTATTGAACACAGGATTTGTTTTGTTTTTTATATCTCATCTCCCGGTCGATGAAATGACCACTGCTGTTTTCTTGTTTTTCCTCGAAAGGTAAAGCTTGATATGGCTTTTGTCAAGCCTCTATATTTTCTTTTCCAATTCTGCAAGTGAGTCACAAGCACATTGTGACAATGGTGTTGACAGTGAGTGATAGAAGACAGCCCATTATTTAGCACATTCAACAGAGGAGCACATCCACACATCCTGTATTGGCTGCTGGTCTTGGGACAGTGGATGAAATCATAAGATACAAAGACTGTTCACTGACACATTAGGGTATTTTTCAATTTCAGCTGTCAGCTTATAGATACTTTTTGTTTGGTGATTTCAGAAAATCGAATGTCATGAAACATGACAAATGGCGTTTGTCAGTTAACTAAAGTTTATCCAAACTGTGACTGACGTCACAGTTTGAGATGTCAGTCACAGCTTGTTCTTTCTCCCAGCGTGTTTGTGATGTGGTGAATGACATATATAGCGCCTGTTTAATAGGCTTCCAATTAGAAATGTGTGTTTTATGACCCAGACTTGGAACATCGATCCAAGGGGACTAGAAACATCACACACCTTCATCCGGCCCACTACCACCAAAGTTTGATTGGACACTAAGTCGTCCAGGCCAGGCCAGCCATTGCCTCCGGTTTAACAACAAAAAAATGGCACTGGGAGTCATTTTTGTTATCAGCCCCTACCTTCAGCCTGAGGCCCAGACCGTATAGACACATATCCACTACCCCCTCCGTCCCCTCATCTTCCTCCTCCTCCTGCTCTGAGCCATAACCATCGTCTACTTGCTCTGCCAATGTCCAAATTCGGCTGCCAAAAATACGGTGTGGGTGTGGGTTGGGTTGGGTGTAGGGGAGAGGGGAAGAGGCGGGGGGGGTATAGCCGGTCTTTTGGAGCGCCCTGCATATCAAAAGGCGGCTCATTTCTAATGTTATTACGAGAATCGTAATCCGCTTTACTGGGGTCGTAGTACTATTTCGGTAGTACTATTGCAATCCATCAGTCAAATCCTCAATGTGTCTTCTGTGACGGAGCCCTCTGTGCGACCTTCAGGCAAACATTGTGTAAAGTCATGCACTGCAGTGTGAATCACAGATCATACGGCCTCACTCTCTCTGTGCTTGATCTTTGGTAGACTTTGCCAGGCCATTTCAAAGGTTAGAATATCATGTTGCCAAGACAATAATGTAGATGTAGTTGCATGGAAATGCTATTACTTCCCAGGGAACAACAGCATTACTGTCACTACTGCAGAACAAGAAACCTAACTCAGCACTGACTCACACCATCTGCAGTCTAATCCGAAATGTAAGCTATTCGCAAAACAACAACTCGTTTTCACTCGTCCTTATGTGAAGAATGGAACCCATCGTTGGACAAAATGATTCCATTGATTAATGATACGATCACAATGAGTTGTCAGCGAGTATTCAGCAGGCCTGCCTGTCTATGCGACACTTTGGTGCAGCTATTGGAACCAAAATTGCTTAGCCATTAGTTACTTACTTTTGCTGCATTACAGTTTATATTAAGGAGCTCTGAAAGTACCTGAACTTTACAGAGTGATCGGGTACAAATCGATTTTAACTGTCTTATATATATGAAACCGTAGTAAATGGACTATATATTTATATCGTCCGGAATATGTTTTGCACTAAATATCAATCAATTTTTTTTTTTGTGTTTAATATCAGTGTATCACGGATGTTTTTATTCAATCCCACTGCTTCCATCCCCCGTGTCCTGGCAGCAGCCTCACCTTGGGTCCATCGGTCCCGGGGGTTCCAGGCAGACCACGGGGTCCCTGAAGACCCTGAGGCCCGGCACCTCCCCTCTCTCCTGGGAAACCTCTCTCGCCCTGCAGGGGAACACCACCGAGGGGACGGTCAGTGAGAAGTCATCGAGACCAACCAACCAACCAACCAATCAGAGGCAGTTTACGGTATGAGAGAGGAAGAGGAGGGTCAACGTACTCTAGGTCCGGTCACGCCAGCTGCTCCACCCTCTCCGGGAACACCCTTGAAGAGAGAGAGAGACACAGAGAGAGAGAGAGAGAGACAGAGACAGAGACAGAGACAGAGAGAGAGAGAGAGAGACAGAGACAGAGACAGAGACAGAGACAGAGAGAGAGAGAGAGAGAGAGAGAGAGAGAGAGAGAGAGAGAGAGAGAGAGAGAGAGAGAGAGAGAGAGAGAGAGAGAGAAAGAGATCAAATCAGTACGTTGAGTGTATGTTGAGATGATCATGGCATTGTATAAGAGATGCTTGGGGGAAACACAAGCGGTTTCTTATTGAGATGGACTCAGAAAGAAGCAGCTGTTTAAGAGATAGGAATTAGCATTATAAGTATATCATGGGAGGAAGCTTAGGGGGTTGGGGGGCTGGGGGGGGAGCGGGGGCCGGGGGGGGAAGGGGGGGCCGATCAGGACGGGAGTGAGACAGGGACGACGCGCCGTTGAAATGCTGGTGGGGAAACGTGGCCATAATCACATCCGTGTGAAGTAGTGAAGCTGATAGCATTACTCACAGCGCCTTTAGTGTAGCGACTGCACTATAAAGGCGCCTTTTCCCTGTGAGGCCTCAAACACTGGTTATCATTTCAATGAAGGCTGTGTGTATTTCGTCCTGGTCTTAGTCAATACAGTGGCCATTGGCCTCAAAGGCATGGCCAATCATAATGGACGCTTTTATTATGAATTCCATTTCTATCTCCCAGGCTTCTTATGTCATGAGACAGGACCTACCTGGTCTCCGGGCTTGCCTCCCTCACCAGGGGGGCCTGGGGGTCCAGGAAGACCCTAAACAGAAAGGCAAGGCAGACAGCATTAGGAACAATCATTAACCTGAGTTTATTCTTTATATAACAGTGAACACATCTAGAGATTGTAATTTATAGTCGGTGGTGAGTCATCTTAATCTTCGGAGAACCAATGTAATGTGTCCTTTTAACTTTCAGATAACAGATGTGTCACTCCAAAAGGTGACTAAGTTGAGTGTACATGTGTTTGTGAAGCAATGTAAGCAGTTGGTTTCTAGCAGTTACTCTCCTTGATGAAGTGAAAATTAAAGATCGAACAGCGCTTAATTGATCCTTTTTGCCGGTTGTTACATTGGCTGGATGCGTGCCCTGTGCATCTATGTACAAATTCAGACAAATGTGCCCCCGTCTACATGCCTCCAGCAACCAGACGGAGGGACTCACCTGGAAACCGGAGGGGCCGGGCTGACCCTGCTCTCCTCTCTCGCCAGCGGGCCCCTGCAGAGACACACATGGCCAACACATAACAACATGGCAACCTTTAACAAGATGGGCCTACCAGTCTCCACCTTAAACGCGTGAGCCACTGGAGATACACTGCACGGACATTTAGGTCAATGAAACAGGTTTCAGCAGCAGCAAGGCATCATGGGAAATGAGGATCCCACCAAGGCTGTCTTTTGAGATGTACTAGAGAAATGGATAAGATCGGAGTGGGAGACAAGAAGAGAGACAGATACAGAGAGAGAGGTATACTTACAGCGGGGCCCGGAGGTCCAGCAGCACCAGTCTCTCCGTCTTTACCGGGCAGACCCTGTGGGACAAAGAGAGAGCGAGGGATTGAGGAGGATGTAGAGGGAGATAGAGTGGAGAGGGAACACAGGGAGTCCCATTCAAGGGACTGTCTGCCCCCCCCCTCCCCCCCTGGGGTTCAGTACTGAGTAGATCAAACGCTCTGATACGGAAGGACATCGGTCGGCAGGGAACATGAACTATCACTACCAGGGTTGAAGAATTCATACTGCATGGTACCTTTTTCACTGCGTGTATGTCAGATCTACTGCATGGTTTTGTTTTGTTAAAAGGTTGAGGCACTTAGGTTCAACCTGTAACCCAATGCTTTCTGCCATGAGGATTGCAGCCATAGTTTTCCCGTCAAGGTTCAAACATATTGATTCTTTGAGAGAGAAAAACATCCTAGGCCGATTCGGCTCTGGATGGATGGACTTTCATCTTTTAACCCAGCATACTCATTTCAAATCATTTTGAGCAAAACCGATAGATGGTTACTCCAAGTGACATCATGCGGGTTTTAAGTTTAATTTTGATACAAAGGGAGAAAAGAGGAGACTTACTCTCAGACCGGGGGCTCCGAGAAGTCCCTTCTCACCAGACTTTCCTGGCTCACCCTGAAGAGAAGAGAAACACGTCAACCTCATCATTCAGGTAAATGGAGACAAAACGTCTCTGCAATGTACATTTGAAACCATCCGTTTAACCACGGACGGATCCCTATTGGTGCAACCTCCCTCACCATTGGCTCTGTTGGTGCGGGTGTCTAGTGCAATCGACACAATAACTTTAAATTCATTGATTGTTTCATATTCCAGGGTGGGTGATAACCATGATCAGTATGTTTGCGGAGCCATGTGAATGCACTTTCGGTTCAGTGTGTAGTGAGCCTTTAAGCGTTCCGTGAATCCAAACGTACGCCGGCTCCCTTGGGTCCGGGGAATCCCATCACACCGGGCTGTCCACGTGCTCCCTGGGGTCCTGGGGGTCCGGGGCGACCGTCCTCACCGGGCGCTCCCTGGTGGAGGGAAGAGGCCGCATGAGCAATCACTCATTCACTCATTCATTCGTACAGTGATTTAAACCATTTCAGAAAAAAAGGACCGCTTGTTCTTCATAACATTGTTAAAATCGAAAGCAGGCGTCCACTCATTAAATGTGTATTACATTCACTTATTCATTCATATTATTCTACGAATAATGTCCTTTATAACATTGTCAATATTTGAGCAGAATTTTTTTTATAAATAATATAAATTATTGTATTCTAAATGTAAATGTGTTCTTTTACCAAAATGATAAACATTGATTATTTTTATTATTATGAAAACAGTCCTATTGATTATAATAATTGACTGATTCATGTGTGGATGGAATTGGTCTGTTGTGTCTAGCTTGGAGAAAACTGGGCTTTACAAAGGAAGATAGATAACGGTCTATCTTCAGAACCCTGAGCCTGTCAGGGGAACTGAATGTAGGATGAGAAACGGCCAGGATAAAATGTATCAGCATGGCTGTCTAGCGCTACAAAAGCAGAGCACTAAAGCTGTGGCCATGAAGGGAACCCACAGTGACAGCATTTCAATTTCACCTACGACACGCAAGTCATAGAAATGACAGATAGAGAGATAGATGATAGAATTGGCTTTTCTGTACTAAAACGTGTACCCACACAAATCAGTTTGACAAATCGAAAGACATTACACGCAAGGATACAGGTATTATATTTTAGGATGTCATTATAGTGAGGTGATAATAGTGAGGCGTGTAACTGTGTACTTACAGAGGGTCCGACTTTGCCTTGAGGACCAGCATCACCAGGGCGACCAGTGAGGCCCTGTGAATAAGGAAATGTAATAAATTAGAACTTCCATAGACCTAAAGAACCAGCAGGTGAGTCACCAGAAGTCTCCCAGAGGCATGAGCTGCGATTACTAATTAGTTGTGAAAAAGCCATTTTCACATCACAGGGCAGATCTTTTTATAACAACAAGCAACGGCTTTGCACCTGTTGGTCGATGGTGAATAATCAAACATAAATATGCATGACAAGATGTCACAGCTATTATCGCAATGCACAACAATTGCCTTCCAGGTCTCACGAGCCCGCGCCACATGGTAAAAATGTAACCACATCCCACGCAGCGTTTTGCTTCTAACTGGCCTTTAAAAAAGCGGTTCCCTGGGCTTCAAGTGCATCGACTTATACGTTACAAAACAAATGTCAAGCGGTGTAATTCCCGCTCAAAATCGAAATGGTAGACATATCAGATCCATAAAGGACATCTCTTCATTGGGTTAGCGTTGGACTGCAACTGTGCTGAAACCACGTATCTCCAGTAACAGGAGGCCACCCGAGGGCCTGGTGGGGGACTCACCCGGGCTCCAGGAAGACCGGACTCGCCGGGACGGCCGGGGTCACCGTTGGCTCCTTTGGGGCCACCAGCACCAGCGGATCCACGCTCACCAGGGGCCCCCTGAGGTACAACGGAGCAGCGTTAGGAGGCCCTCACTCGATAATACACGTTGAAGTTTGGATCAGTTTACATACATATTAATTTATATTTATTCATCAGGGTAGGATTCTAAAAGTTGATGTGAAAACAATCCATTAATTAGTTGATTCATGATCCATCTATATGTGGGGGAAGATGAAAGATCAAATGGTGGAGATGGTGTATCCTGGATATATCTACTGGGCCTGCAAAGTCACACTTCTACTAGGAAGTAGAAGTTCCCCCCTCTGTTGGTAATTTGGTGGAACTGCACACCGTTTCGTTACCAGAACATGTTAGAAATCAATAATGGAGAAAATATTATATTTACTAGAGTTCAAATCTGCTACATCAGCTACTCTCAATTAGTGATTTAACAAATCCTACACTTCCGCCTGGGTACAATACTATAAACTCTGTTTACTTCTAAATACCAAAACATCTGAACTGAAAGCTACTGCACTGTACTGTATGCCTCTGCACTGCACTGCACTATATTCCTTTTCATACAAATATAGCCTGATTTGTATTGGACATTAATATATTTTTATGTGTGGGTATTTTTGATTGAATGAAATAAATGGTTCACTGAGCAATTTAATTGTTGTTATAATCTGAGTCCCTTCGTGACTATCACAACCCAGAGGAAGAGTATTGAATATCATACAGATCATAATGTCCTCCTGATACAGGCAGTTTATCTACACTCCATTCGACTTAAACTCATCCTTGATTTCCTCTGTGAGCATTTAGACACGCATCCAGTTCACTGAATGTCTCCATCTGTTTGTTTTCCTGCTTCACAGCATAATCTCTACAACATGCTACGACACACATCATCACAGAGGAAACCTTCCTAGGAGATGGCAGTAACCATGGTGACACTCACCTTGGGACCTGCCAGACCATCCTGTCCTGGGAAACCACGGTTACCAGGGGATCCCTAAACGACAACACAGACACAGTCAGGTATAAGCACAATCGTTTTAAATAGTTTGCATTTTACCCAAGATGATATTATATATGATAGATAGATAGATATATTGATTAAACCACAGGAACAGCAGCATTAACGTTATCATTATTGACACATTTATTTAGGTTATGCTTTATCCAAAGCGACTTATAACAATAACAATAATTGATTCAATCATGAAGCTACTACCCAGAACATGCAATGCGGGTACTTATCATCTCCGATTGGCCAGAGATTATTCTAAATGCTGTGTCTGATTGGCTCTGATGACTGCCTTTGGAGCCAGTCAGAAGCACGGGTTAGGTAACCTGTGATCCGTGGCGCGCCATTGGTTTGTGACGGGCTACTGGTTACTCACTCTCTCTCCGGGAGGTCCCAGGGGTCCAGCACTGCCAGACTCTCCTCTGGGCCCCCTCTTGCCCTCCTCTCCCGAGGGCCCAAGGGCTCCCTGGAGACCGACTGGTCCCTGTTCAAACAGACAGACACCATGATAAGCAGGAGAAAGGTTCTCGATGTACAAAGTTTAGTTTCTTTGGGGTTCCTTTCAAGCTGACTTTCGTTCATATGTGAATCCCTGCTAACAGAGTGATCTGGGATTCAGAGTGCTCTAGGGAGCTGCCTTGTTGTTTCTTTTGAGAATTCCATCAATGTCCTCCATTGTCCTGTTACTGATTGTAATTGTAATTGTGGCTTAAAAAAAAGGTAAAAAGGCTTGGTTCTAGATTCATTTTTTAAAGTGATCATTTATCCATTGTGCCACTTTGAGTTATAATCAATGAATGCAATTCCCTGTGAAGAGTTTTTGCAAAAATAACTGTCACTAAGTTACATGAGCTCTTTTATTTTGTGATGATCATGCAAAGATCAATTTCATTCACATTAACATCTTCCCCGTAGTCCTTTTAGGGAGCAATTCAACCAGAGAGTATTTAGAATAAAGGTTTTTTATCTGCTGATCTCTTTCAGCCTGGCTTGTGTAGTGTGTTTCTATACAAATGGCTGCCTGCGTCTGAGCCACACATACACATAGATGGATATACTCACAATCTCTCCTTTGGGTCCTGCCTCTCCCTTGAAGCCGGGGATACCTGGGTCACCCTAGAGAGGGTAAGAGCAGAGATTTTGGGAGCGGAAGCAAACAGGAAAATCAATAGAAAACATATAGGATTTGTTATTGAAATATGGAGTAGGGGAGAATGCGGGTAGTGTTGTCTAAGGTCAGCTATGTTATTGGTGCAGGTGCTGCTTTGCTCTGTGAGCGTGTACACAGAATACTTACAGACGTTCCCTTTGGCCCCAGTGGTCCGGTGGCTCCCTGAGGGCCAGGTGGCCCACGAGGTCCGGGGAACCCAGGAGCACCGGCAATACCAGGAGCACCCTACACAGAGAGAGAGAGAGAGAGAGAGAGAGAGAGAGAGAGAGAGAGAGAGAGAGAGAGAGAGAGAGAGAGAGAGAGAGGGCGGGGGGGGGGGGGGGGGGGGGTGATAGAGAGAGACAGGAAAGAGAGAGAGAGGGAGACAGAGAGAGAGAGAGAGAGAGAGAGAGAGAGAGAGAGAGAGAGAGAGAGAGAGAGAGAGAGAGAGAGAGAGAGAGAGAGAGAAAGTAAGTAAGGCAGCTGATGGGTGTTGAATTGTAGTGGCTGTGTTCAGTCCTTTATGCAAGGTGGATGTGTTCAGGTGGATGTGTTCAACATTATTTTCCAGCTGTGTTGGAAAGCTTCTGCGTTGAAGCTACATCGTTTAGCATATGTTTAGCTTATACTTGTGTGCGGCCATTCATAAGTCATCAAGAGAGTTTGGCCTGACTGAGCCTTGGTGACTTAATCAGAATCATATATTGTATTTACAGGATGTCGATATATGCCACTGGTGGGAGAATTATCACTGATCATAGCTGGCAGAACATGTTGAACTCACAGATGATCCTTTAGATCCGGGGATGCCATCAGTTCCGGGGTTACCCTGAAAACAAACAAAATACAGAACAAGTCACTCAACTGAAGGTGGGTGGCCTTACTTCGTCAATAATAGTTGAAGAATTCACTATCGTAACAGTAAATTAGGAAATCTTATCTTGCGGTGAAACAATAAAAGAATAACAGAAATCGATCATTTATTTATTGTTTATCAAAAAGCGAAACGGCAACCAAATAATGCCTTGCATATCTTCTAGCGATAACCAAACTGTTTGTCGAACCACTAATTGTGGATCCTTTTTTCAGACATCGTAATCCCGTCCCTTCACTCACACTTGCGCCAGACGGGCCGGATGATCCTGGAGTGCCAGACTCCCCGCGGGGGCCCTGGGCGCCCTCCGGGCCACGGGCTCCGGTGGGGCCAGCTTCTCCCTAGGATGGAGGAAACAAGCAGAGTGTCGTTTAGTGAGTGTTTACGGTGATTCGACAATTGTTAAAAATGAAGTACAGCCGACTTCTTAAATGTAGACTAAGATTATTCGTAGTCCAAAGGATAGAAACTACATTGGTTTGATTTCTCATGTTAAGCAGTGGTCAGCAATTGATGACAATATATGTCAATATATATATATAAGATAAGAGATACATAGATATAGACAAACTATTTATGTTCCAAAGTAGTCTTACATCTGACTTGATGCAATATAAAAAAACTGCACTTACACATGAAGTGAACTTTTTCAAACCAGGGAAACAGACATGCTCTGTTTCGTTTTAAAGCAAACACCACATCTAAGCCAGCATAGAAAAACAATGATTAGCATAAATCTGTTAGCATAGAGGGGGTCAGAATCAACAGAGGGGCTCGAGACTGGATTTAATCAGGATGACAGGAAGCTCTATGCTCCAAGCTAAAGACATCTATTGACGGGAACAAGGCAGACATTGTTTTAGGGGGCGATAATAGCAAAGAAATAAATCAAAAAAATGTACAAACATTACTGTTAGGGTTGTTATGAGTCAAACTCAATGTAATAAGCCACAGTGTGGGATGTCCATCTTAGATTTCAATTTCTGTCAGCAGGATTTCAAGTAAAAAAAAGTACAGTTTAAAAACAACTCAGCTGTGCACGTTTTCATTGTTTAAAATAAGTTGTGATTGTGAAAGTTCACAGATTTAGTTGTAAAGCAATAGAAATAGTTGTTTTCCTACCCAGTCATAAAATCAAATTTTAATAAATTTTGCTTGGCTCTGGTCAGAGCCAAGCTCAAAAAGGAATTTCAGACCCACACTAGTCTAGCTCCAAAACATCTGACTCTAGTGAGCTCTGGCCTCCCATGGACGTGGTCATCAGCCAACAACCACACGGCCCTCTGACGTCACAGCCCTCACAGCCAGTCGGGTGAATGACATTCCTTTGTTTTTGCCACGTCGGTGTTTGACATGACTCAGTCACATGACATAATCAAGTCTGTGTGTAGCAAATGTGTGGCAAATAGCAAACATTTAATTGGAAACATTCATCTCCACCTTAGCTTGTTAGTCCTTAGGATCAGAAAATAATGGACTGTGACGGTTGGTTGAAAATCAGATTCAAACTGGGTACACAACATGTACTTTTTGGTATGGTTGTATTATTTATCCCAAAACTATTTGGGATGTAACAAAAAAAGTCTGGTATGTTTGGTAAAATAATCAGTACAAAACAAATCTATGTTTCAGAAGTTTGACAATGCTATAGTGAGTCTTCTGAGTGGAGACTGCACAGCGCCAGGCCAGGGAACCAGGAAATGCAAGGGGCGGAGTTAAGCAGTGTTTTCTGTTTTATTATGGATGTATTCTTCAGAAGATAACATCATTTGCGAATGGTAAGAGGGAGGTTTCAAAAGCTGATTTTTACAAATGCATTTATACCCTGGCCAAACACTGGTCTATACAATATCCACAATATAGCTATCTGTCCTCTTCTGGAACTGTGATTTATGGTAAGCCATATCACGTTTAATATGGTTTAGCCGGTCTGCTGGTTTCCACACACACACACACACACACACACACACACACACACACACACACACACACACACACACACAGACACAGACACAGACACACACACACACACACACACACACACACACACACACACACACACACACACACACACACACACACACACGATAACAGGCACCTTCATGTCAGTCTGGCCCAATGACTTCCGGTCTGGATTTTGTCAGACTGCCAGATCAAATTGCTTAGCCGTTGCCATTAGTGTTGGGCGCTACGAGAAGAGCACAGAACCACCAGGGCGGAGGCCTGAGGCGCTAGACCGGGCATGTCTGGCTCACACACGGATCACATCAGACCCAACAACCAGGGAGAGTAGCAGCGGTACAGAGTTACACATAGAGGATGAGAAGGGTGAAATATGGCTGAACAAGATAGTGTTATTAAAACAGAGAGAGACAGAGAGGCGAAGAGAGCAACAGAATGATTCTCCATTGCCTACTCCCCTTTCTAATTTACCCCGCAGACGGAGCACTCAGAGCATGCTACAACGCACTTGATTTAAAAAAAGGAAAAACCATTTTGTAACATGTCCCTGCAGAGCAAACTCAGAGGCTGAGAGCTGAAGATGTATTTCATTCCCTCTGATTCAGGCAGATGGCTGTTCAAGCAAAATCAAGGAACATTTTCACTCCTTCACCCTCACTTCATCATTCTATTGATCAAAGTCAATACAGACCGATAGTGGGAGAGAGGAGGACCCATAGGGAGCAGAGAGCCAGAAAGAGGCTGAGACAGAGAGAGCGTGAGCGACCCTGATAGACTGTGAGAGCGAGACAATGAGCTGAGAGTGTGTGGTGTCTTACCTTAGAGCCAGGAGATCCAGGGAAGCCAGGAGCTCCGGAGGGGCCGACGGGGCCCTGCAGCAGCAGAAGAGAAGACAGTGTCGGGTTAAAAAGGGGAAGCTTGACAGGTTAACTACCGCTGTCCACGGCGGCCACCAGGGTGAGCTACATGCACTCCTGCTCCCAGCACCCTCCAGGCCTGAGGCCACGGCTTAGAAGATTTTTTCATTTTTTAATTCCTTTATTGGACTTTTATTCATCCAGGAAGAGAACAAATTGAGAAGTAAAATCGCCTTTTTTTCCAATGGTGACCAGGCCAAGAGGGGCAGCACAACAATGGTTGAAATACGACACATACACATTGTATACACACATAGGACATGCAACATGGTGAAATAGGGCTTGTACATCAGAATGCATCATGGGATTTTTGGTTGGCGATAGCCTGCCATTTTGAGATGCCTTCAGAGAGTTGTATTTTTGAAAATCCAAAATAAACGTTAATTTACCATAACCTGGGCTAATCAAAATGTAGTGCTGCACGAGACACATTGTAACAGTTTCAAACACAACACTGTCTCCCCAAAAATGACAATGATTATGATGATAGTTTCCCCATTAATTAGTAATCAATGAACCAAACACCATAATTACCAATTAAATTCCTATGCGCCTATGCTCCCAAAATGGAGCTGGTCATTGAGGTGTGCCTCATGATGTACAAGCCCTAATACTCAAAAGGTGGGGGGGGGCGGGGGGATAGGGGGGTAGGACAAACTAGATAAAAATAAATATGTGTAAAGGGATGCAGGAGGATACAATATGGTCTATGGAATTCAAATAGAACTGAGGACTAATACATTTTATTATACTGCCATTACAGCTGGAGGAGTGGTAATCTTCTTATTTCTACGTCCAGATCGGTGAAATGAACACATATGAATATCATATAAAATGTAAGGAAAGGCACAAGGTACTTACAGGGGGACCAGCGGGACCGGACAGACCATCATTTCCACGAGCACCCTGGTGTTGGAAAGGTTGTAAATCAGCACACAGACAGCGGAATGTAATCTTATATCTTGGAATGAGGTGTGAAGACGGCGTGTACAACTAGATGGTCATACGCAGTGGGAAATGCCTCAACCAAAACTGATTCTGAGAAAATATGAACGTAAACGTCATGCTGTCATATATATATATCAAAAAAGTAAAAGGACACAGACAGACAGACAGACAGACAGACAGACAGACAGACAGACAGACAGACAGACAGACAGACAGACAGACAGACAGACAGACAGACAGACAGACAGACAGACAGACAGACAGACAGACAGACAGACAGACAGACAGACAGACAGACAGACAGACAGACAGACAGACAGACAGACAGACAGACAGACACACACACACACACACACACACACACACACACAGAGACACACACACATAGATAACAAAAGCACTATGTATTGCAATTTATAGTAAATACTCTTGAATTAAAGTACTCACAGCAGATCCGGAGGGTCCTGGACGACCTCTCTCGCCAGGCAGACCCCGGGGACCCTGAAGATGAGAGGAGGAGGGAATAATAGGTTAAGATGCAGGCTGATGTAGAACACTTAAAAGTCACAAAGACAACCATGCTGTGCTTCTGAATGAAAATGGGATCACATTGGGGAGAGATACAACAGGAACTAGTACATTTGATGTACACACGTAGTACTTCTAGAAGTACTACTACTATCACTACTTCTGTTACGAATAGGATTGGTAGTACTTGTAATAGTACAACTACTATGGTGTATGTGTTTAATATATATGCTGACAGAAGAACATTTGCATTTATTAATCCTGAATGAAAGATGAGATAGCTGGTGCTTTGAATGTAGTTAATATGCTAACACGTTGAGCTTTATGTAACAGAGAGCTGGTGTTGTGAGGTGTGCCTGCTCACCATAGGTCCGGGAGCGCCGTTCTCACCAGGTGATCCAGACTCGCCCTACAAGGAGGGAGACATTCATGAACGTCTCAGATGGTACCACACTGAAAATAGTATGCTGTACGATGATGCCCTTAACAGTAAAACGATCATTAACCGTCACAATAGATATGTTCAAACTAAAATAACTTAAATAAATTTCCTTTTACAAAGCTAGGACAACATAGACTTTTAACTGAAGGTAAAATGACAACAGAGTTGTAGAAAGAGAATATAAGTTATATTTATATTTTAAACGTACTTTAGAGCCAGCAGCGCCATGCTCTCCCTTAGCTCCATCAAGACCTGGATAGCCCTGGAGAGGGACGGGGAAACAGAGCACATTAGGACAACAAGGAGTTAAGAAAACCAGAAACCACCATCTTGAGTTTTATTTGATGGTGGGCCGGCTCCAACGTCCGTCAGCGACAGAAACACTCACTCTGTGTCCCTTGATGCCGGGCAGGCCAGGTGTTCCAGGGAAGCCCCGTGCTCCCTTTATATGTGGAAAGAACAGACGACAGGTTGAGAAGAGACGATGCCGGGTCACAGCAACACATCGGGAAGACCGATAAAAAGAATGGAATTATTCTCGTCTCCAAGATCTTTTTTTTTAATACCAGATGTGACCCATTCGGACACTAAGTCTCACACAGTGGGACCTGGTGAGAGCACAGTTGGTTTCACGTTACAGACCCAGTATCTTCTATTCTTTACTGCACACACCACAGACACCAAAAATGTATTATTAGAAATAAATACAATTCTGGTACAGCTGCTCTCTTCTTGACTGATGTCTAAACTTTGATCAATCTCCATAGGGGGTGTATTATGTATGTCTCCTATCTGAAAATATAACAGTACTGGCTTACAGAGACAGTAACATTGATGGTTAGATGAAATAGAATCCTTTACAATTGGCATAATCAATGAATCAGAGTCCTATACACCGCACCACCGTTTAAAATAATCAATGATAATGCTGTTATTAGAGAATGATCTACTGTTAGAACAATTTAACTTCAGCGATAATTAATGTGAGTTGGATGCATCTAGATAACTACTACTACTAGTAGTACTAGGACTACTAACACTTATTATTATGAGTGTCAGTTATTTAGTCAACACCAACCCAGCCAATCATAATTCAGCATTCATCCAGTTCATCACTCGACACACACAAATTATAATACATAATCAATAATAAATCAAAAGCCAACAAATCTGGAAACTTACCTGAGGTCCAGCAGGCCCACGCTCACCAGATTTGCCTGGTTTGCCAGCCTCACCCTAATACACAAACACAAAGAGTAAATATAATAGATACACCTTCATTCATTTTTTGAGAATGTATTGAAATAAATATTATTGGCCAGGTAGGTAGTTTGTATTGTAGCCATTCCCGTTGCGCAAACTTGCATAGCTTTTTTAATGTGGGATTTGCGCCCCTAGTGGAGATGTTTGGAAATTTTAAGTCTGCTACCATCTGGTGGCTGTAATAAGGCATTGTAAGTTCGGCCCCATGTAACAATATTCAAATGGTTTAAGATACGCAGAAGTCATTTTCATATTTTATTTAGAAAACATTTCGATGTCATGAGAAAAAACATAGACCATTTTTCATTATAATGCAATCAAAGTATGCACTTCAATATGGTTAACACAATAATATGCTGTAGCCTGACAAATTTACCTAAAATTAATATAATTAGCATAGAATATAATATAGTATAATCATGTGTCATGTTTTATGACAATTTATAGACCAACCCCCAACCCAAAATAGGAAAAGGTTACAAATAATTATGGTAATTTAAGAGGAAGATCAAGATCTGAGATTTAAGCGTTTGAGTTGACTTGGTTTGAAAGTCAATTAAAGGTTCTTTAGGTAAGATTAAAACTATATTATTTTAGTGTGATTTGTTAGCAATGGCATAGCCATCCGTCTGCTATTAGTGAGCGAAAATGCCCTGTGAGAATATCTTACGAGCTGACTGTATACCTGTAGGAGCCAATTTAGATTTTAGAAAGCTAATTGCTCTGTTCTGAGCAATTAGGGAACCTCTTCCCTAATTGGTTTGGGGAGTCGATCTTACCTTTCCAGGTTAAGACTACTGGGTACTTTTTGAATTTTTCATTTCTTTTTTTTTTATAATTGGTGATTTCTGACATTGTGTTTGCAACCAAAGTACTCACATCATCTCCAGGTTTGCCAGAAAGTCCAGGGGGGCCACGGGGTCCCATTGGGCCCTGCCAATAAAACAAGAATAATCAACAAACAAATACTCATCCAAACCAACAGGGGCAACAATTAGTAGCCGTATTTCAGTATTAGTTGCATCTGGTTACAATGTGTATGTTCACTTTAATATACAAGCATCCATGGCAGAAAAAATCTTAAAAGAATTTATTTTCAAGAAATTGTTCTACACAGAGGACTCTAATTATTATTGTTTACTGTCGCAGAGACATGCACTGAAAACCTTTCACAACATTGAAGATCATTCAAAATAGTTTCCCCTGGTTCTTACACAAATCAAAGAACATCTAAGAACATCAAACCGAATACAAAACAACCTTTCTTGAAAAATACATCCTCGCATGATAATCCCACTAACAAACTGGACTGTTCTCATCTAGTTCTCACTTAGCTTTGACCGGAGTGAAGCTAAAAACCTACTATTCCATTGAGCAATGAAAAATCAGAATCACATAAATAGGTTTATTAATGGATGGATCTTGTTTTTTAATCCTATGTTGTGTAACTCCATTTGAGTATACGAAGCAGGATGCTCTTCTAAAACCAGCATAATTAATTAGGAGCTAATTGGGCCCAGCTGCTCACCAGACCTTGACATGTATAATAAGCACAGTATGACTCAAGGCAATCCATTATGGTGTCTCCTGCTGAGCGGTGTTCCTCAGGCAGACTTGATCTTAATCCAGGCTAATGATGTGTTGGAGCCATGGGTCTCTCAGGCCAGCAGCAGGTTGTCTGAGAGGGCACCTCTCAGGCTGCATGTCTGAGCTCCAGATGAAATTAGTAGCACAGTGGTGGCCTGGCCCTGATCGCCCACTTGTAGCTTTTAGCCCAATTCTTTTTTAAATGTCTACTATAGGTAGACACGTTTTGAGTAACCGGATCCAAGGGCATCACAACACAGTGTTAAGCTATGCATAACAATCGCCTGCCTTGTTATGTTTCCGGGGCTGGGGGCGATTTTCAACACAATGTCGTGATTGGTTGTTACCTTGGACCCGGTTCTGCACTTGGAGCATAGACAGCGCCTTGAAAAATATTGTGCAAGCCACTCGTCTACCTTGAGCGACTACTAAAGGGTTTTGGTATAGTGAGAGGATATTGCAGGAAGGGATTGCAGGGGGTAACTCAAAAGGAAAAAGGGAGAAAGTGATATCCAATGGCACTGTTGGTATGTCCTGAAGTATAGGGAGCCAGCTGGCTGTGGCTTGTGAACTACGCGGGTCTTTTGAGGAGGTGACGGAGGAGGAGATAGTCATGGTGTTTAAAAACCAAAATGGTAGGAAAGCTGAAGAAGAATTGTGAAGGGGCGAGCAGCTAGTTTTGAAGTATAAAGTGTGGAAAATGTTAAATATTTCACAAACTAAAGTACATTATCAAAGATAAAGGCATTACAATTTCAGTGTAAGGTTTCAGTGTTTAACAACATGTTCACAACACTGAAATTGTAGGTTTTGGTGTTTCAATTACCTATTTGTTACCTGGCATGTTTCCGGACTGAAATTCCTTGTAACTACATCCTGAACCGTTTGCTTCATGATAAATTACAATCTAAATGTATGATCCCGGCCAGGGAGGATACTTCATGGCTTGGTGTACTTACAGACTGTCCGGGTTCTCCTGGCTCTCCGGGATTGCCTTGGAAACCCTGTGGGCCCTAGAAGACAGAAGATAAGAGGAACATTACAGGGAGTCCGTCTGGTTGGAGGAATACCAGACGTTGAATAAACACAGATGTAGAGTTTGCTTGGCGGAAAATGACAGGATCTTAACCAACAAAACGATGCAGAACCTTATCTGGAAAAGGGTTAACTGTAAGCCAACAGAAGAAATCACCAATAAACATTCAAAGTCCCTCTATATACAGAATTAAATGAGAACAGTTTAGTAATGATTGCATGTGTTTTATTTTAACACATGATGTATGCCATTCTGTTTTACCGACCCACTGAATTTGTCTCTTAATTTTGAAATACAATAATTTAATCTGCATAAAGGAACAATGACTGCATTCGATTTAAATTGATTGTCTCTCTGTCTCTGGACGAGCTCTGAACTACATACATATGTGCAGGGACCAAACACATATTGGGACCAAATTTCACCATCAGGGGTTAAAAAAGCATGCAGCTTACACACATGATGGGAGCGTCTCAGATTTAAGGATATAGCCTGACTATGCCCACGCCCTGACTACTTCAACCCAGGGAAATACTTACAATAGTATTAGACATACACTAACCAAATAAAGGTCACACAGGTTCATTCACTAATGAAAGTCAAAGACGTTTTGTTCCCAATATAAAAAACCTTGCTTGAATGCCTTCTTGGCTCCCAGCTATGAACATGACCAATCACCACAGAGATTAGCATCACGCACCAATTAGGGAGTCAATTAAGAGAAAGCCTAATAGAAACGCCATATGAAACACCTGTTTCTTCAAATAGTCAGCTATCTTTTAGAATGAAAGTAATTTGCTTGGTTTAACAGTTAAGATGTGACCGCAATATGTTCGCCTTGTTACCCATGTTGCTCTCGCAGTGTTATGGCGGGAGAATTGTTTGAGC
Source organism: Gadus morhua (assembly GCF_902167405.1). Lineage (NCBI taxonomy): Eukaryota > Metazoa > Chordata > Actinopteri > Gadiformes > Gadidae > Gadus > Gadus morhua. The sequence goes on from NC_044060.1 coordinate 15,829,281, forward strand.
AGCGTGACAGTGTGAGGCTGAAGGTGAAAGCGTGTGTCACACACCAGCACCGTGAGAGTTGGCAGCCCTGCTATGAGTCCTTTAAAAACTAAAACCCAGTCTGAAGTGTATTGTAAGCAACAACCTAAGTGTCTGCTGAGGCAGCAAGTTGAGACAGGTTGGCCTGGCACTGCCTTGAAACCTAACAGCTCTCGGGCTGAAAGTTTAAGCCGTGGGCTGCTGCTTAAGAGCTGCAGAAGAGGGGACTAAAGAGGCCCATGAAAGGCATAGTGTCAGCTGTGTCTAGGCTGTGACGCATGGGAATAGCCCCAATGCCTGCAGCTGAGGGATCAAAGTTGTACTTGGCGTAAACTGCATGGTGTGTTGTGTCCCTATGTTAGCTGTGTGTGTATGTCAATAAATAGTTCAGGTCTTAGCTGGGCCTTTATTTCCGCCACTAACAACTGCCCTTTCAGTTATCGCTCAGGTTGTGGTCTTCCTAGAGTCCAGTGAAGTTTATGTGCCCTCAGCGTCATTATGAATACAGTCTCAGTTGATCCCTCACAGGAACCACATTCATATGGGATAAGAAGTGGCCCCTGAAGTTTTGGCCCTCAAGGAACACCCCTCAGGGGTGAGGGCGAAGGGAAAGAAACCCTGACAAGGGACAAATAAGAGGGCTCTAAGGGGATTAAAGCAGATAAGTATACAGTAATACAAGGCCCTTCTCAATGAACTCAGGTCAGTTTTTTGCATCTAAGTATCACTATACAAGACACTTCTCCATGAACTCAGGTCAGCTTGGTGGGTCTATGGGTGTCCCTGGAAGGAGGGGGCACTGGCGGGTGTAGTGGTGTCTACATGGGTGTGTTGTTTGACAGAGGGACGGAGGTACTTACAGGTGATCCGCTGGGGCCCGGTGGTCCTCGTGGGCCCATTGGTCCCTTGGGGTAGGGGGTGGTGGGGGAGGGGGAACAGGAAAGAGACACAAAATCAGCATCAGGACAGAAAGCCCCGCTCTGCCTGTTGTTTCAAAACCTACACATGTACACAAACACATTCCAGGCAGCTGTGGGAAGCCTGCACTTATCTTATGTTGTTGAAAAAGAAAACATCTTCAGATGAACTCAAATTATTTTTTCAGAAGCTATAAAAATACATTGCCTTTGCCCCAAAGCATCAGAAACTCTGTGACTTGCCCTGCATGCCGTATACATAAATCCTTTGGAATTCCTCATTGGCATTCAAAATTCATCTCCCTCACTTTCTTGTTTTCTCTCTCACACACACTGTAACCTTTGACTTTCGCTCTTTATTGATCTGACGTCAAACTCTCTCTCTCTCTCTCTCTCTCTCTCTCTCTCTCTCTCTCTCTCTCTCTCTCTCTCTCTCTCTCTCTCACTCTCTCTCTCTTTCTCTCTCTCTCTCTCTCTCTCTCTATATATATATATATATATATATATATATATATATATATATATATATATATATATATATCTTATCTGTCTATCTGTCTATCTATCTGCCTAACTGTCCATCTCTCTATCCTTTTATCTGTCTGCCTATCGATCTATCCCTTCCCAGGCAGCTACATATTTCTGAGTTCAAAGGTCATGAGTGTTAGGGTTGTGGAGTGCTTGAACTCGACATGACTGATGTGCAACTGTCAACACAACTTCCAGCCATTTCCGCACACATACAAACCAATTAAACTAACCCAATGAACTTTTTCGGTTTGCAAAAAAAACACAAGATAATCAGTTGGATTGTAAGAACAAACCACTTATTAATGTGTTTTTCTGTGCTTGTTAGACCTCTGTGCTCTGCAACACAATCTGCTGTATGGCAGCTTCTGCTTGGAGTCACATGTCAAAATAAATGTCTCCTTCGAGGGTATGGGTCATTGCTCCGCAAGAGGAGATCACATTCTATGGAGGTGATGAGCCAAAAGCCCTTTCTCTCTCCCTTTCTCCTTTCAGAATCAAAAAAGAAATATATATTGAACGTAGGATATAATGTGATGTCAATAATGTTTCATTCAAGTTTCCAATATTCCCAGTGAAAAGGAACTTCCACTTTGCATGGAAACTAAGTTTCCATGCAAGCTCCGCTAAGGTGGAAGGAAAAAAATTAAAACCCTGAACGTATCCCTCTATATATGCACTCCCTTTATAGGGTTCATGTAAAGTATGCTGATTATGCTTCAGAAATGTGGGACAGTAGCCAAAGAAAATGCAGGGACACGCTTCAACGCATAGATGGTTCTCGAATGGGAATGAAAGTGTTCTTTTTACCGAGTGTGAGGGGCCTTGTCACAGAGCATATTGGGGGGGGGGGGGGTTATCAATAGGCCTCTATACCCTATGGTGTGTTTGTTTGTGTGTGTGTGTGTGTGTGTGTGTGTGTGTGTGTGTGTGTGTGTGTGTGTGTGTGTGTGTGTGTGTGTGTGTGTGTGTGTGTGTGTGTGTGTGTGTGTGTGTTTGACATCAGTACGGGGGCATGTTTAAGTGTGCTTGTGCATACATGTGTGTGTGTGTGTGTGTGTGTGTGTGTGTGTGTGTGTGTGTGTGTGTGTGTGTGTGTGTGTGTGTGTGTGTGTGTGTTTGGGCTTTGAGGCTTGGAGAGACACTGAGAGAGCACTGTTGAAGTGTCTGTGGTGGGGTTGGGTTCAGGTATGAAGTGGGGCTGGGGGTGTGTGTGTGTGTGTGTGTGGGGGGGGGGGGGGGGAGGGAGGGGGAATGCTTTAGATGTGGAGGAGTAGGTCAGTTCGGTCCAGCCACCAGAGCCACAAGCATATGAATGGACAGACTCTCTGCTTTGGGAGCTGAAGGTGAGGCCGGCAGAGACCAGAGCAAACTGTGGGGCTCTGAAAGCCCCTCAGCCTCATCTTCTGGTGTCCCAGCACCTCCAGCTTAGACCGGGGCCTCAGCCCTCCCAGCCGGGGCCCGGGCCTAGGCCGACAGCCAAGCGCCGATGCGGTTTTCCAAGCCGGAATAGCTCCCAGCAGTCCTGCTTCTTATTCCAGCTAGCGCCATCTGTCATGCCAGCTAGGTGGGCTGGGTTTTTTCTTTCAAGGCATTTGAAAAAAATAAAAAACGAAACTCTATCAACGTCTGTTTCCTCTGCGGCCATGAAAACACCTCCTCCTTAAGCGCCACGGGAGGTGTTTATTTTTCCATGGGGACCCACCAGAGGGGAGGTGTTTCCCTTCTCCACTAGAGGGACCCGGGCAGGTTCCAACAGAGGCATGTGAGTTCATATCAAACCAAAAACACAAACTCCCTCTGGGGTAAAAAAAAAGAAAAGAGTATCCATGGCTACATCCAAGCCTTTCTGGTGAGCGCCATTGATCCAGGGGGTGCAGTGCTGTGAAACGGGAGAACGGTGCGGACAGTTGGGTGGACTCATGGGGGGGGGGCTCTCTCTCACCATTGGTCCCTGCATCACGCCCATCTGAGCTCCTCCGGACTTCTCGTCGAATCCACCGGCCATCTGAGCAGCAAAGTTCTGTGGGAGGAGCGCCAGAGAGAGACGTATGTGAGGAGGTGTTGAGACGTGTGGTTGAGCATTGAATATGCTCTGATGTTGACGGCAGTTATAAAGGTTTGGAAATGGTCCACTCTCAGTACTTACATTGTGAATGAAATGCTTAGATTTGTATTAATTTCAATTTTATTATAAAAAATTGAAAATGGATATTCTTGCTTAAATCAGACTCTGTTCGTATTTAGTTTCTGGAGGTGCTTGAAATGTCAGCAGACTTTGGCTGAGCTATCCAACGTAAAGTTGAAAACTAACTAACATAAAGTTTCTCAATCCTCTCAATAGATCAGATCATCTATAGACCTGTTACTAAGCCAAGTTCAAGGAATCTCAGATTATTTTTGGTCGACTTTTGTCAGGGCAGGAATGGATCAGGTTTTGAGGTGTTTGTCAACTCCATATTTGATGGATGAGCACAGAGGAAGCAGACACAGCAGCCATGTGAACTGGTTTAATTTCTCCCCTCTCCACACAATGAATCTCCTTGTTGTTCCCCAACCCCCACCATATTCTCTCCTTCCCAAGTCTCCCGTGCCATCTCCTGTCCACTCACCTACCCCGCCCCCCACCCCCATCTCTGTCTCTCCCTGGCAAAGAATGAGAGACATTCTCTCTATCTCTCCCCTCTCTGTAACCCCCTCACCGTCATCTTCAACACAGCCAGCTCCAGCCAGAAACCGTCTTTTCTGCTAATGTTTTCACCACCAAATAAAGTTCTGCCTTGTGGGGGGGCCAATGCTTTCACCCATTCAGTCTTTCACCCGGCAAATCTGATGCTTTTCTGAGCACCCGAACGTGTCGGCGCGTCCGGCCTATGGACTTTTCCTCTGCGGTGTTTATAGTTAGACTAAACCCCACCCGGCCCTGGCTCCTCTCATCACCCTGGGCATGTCATGGGATACTCACTCCGCCGAGGCCGGGGGGTCCGTTCGGGCCTGGGGGGCCGGGGGGGCCGGGGTTTCCAGGGGTACCGGGTTCACCGTCTCTTCCGCGGGGGCCGAGGGTTCCCTGAGACGCAAACACAACGAGGAGGGGGCAGGGGTTGGTTCAGATGCATGTGATTCGTTGGAGTTCTCATGCCAATCCTGAGATACTATGTTGATGAAAAAACAAGTGAGAAATGTGTGGACCAATAGATAACTTTAGTTTGGGCCTGTTTCTACAGGTTCAGTCAGTCTGTACGTTAAGATTAACAACGTTTCTTAGAACAATGCAATGTGCACTGGAATTTGTGTTAAGGACCTAATGACGTCTGATTAATTATAATTAGACTAAATGTTTATGGTTAAACTAACTGGAATTTAATCTTGGAAATTAAGCGAGGAAGGCTTAAATGATTGCATAAGTCGATTGTATTTGAGTTTATAATGCTGATCTCTTTCAGAACAAGTCGCAGCCATGTAACAATCAAAAGTTAGCCTCAATTGATATCATCATTGTAAATCCTGATGTCTGTGTGTCATTTAAGATTAAAAGACAATCAGAAACATTGAACACAGGTTGTGGACAGGCAATGGGGAAATCATTACAATATATTAACAATTAGGCACAATGCTGTATGAAGCTATTGAACTACAGTTCCGAAATACATTTATTTCTTGAAAGGTTTCAGAGAGCTCTGTGAATGCCTGATGAAAAGAGCAACGAATCCTCTATTTTAGTTACAATTTATCTTTTTCAAAAACAACTAAAATGTCTATACATTTTTTTTTAAAGGGATTAGACATAATTGCCCATAGTTCTATTCAAATTAAAGACAAACAAAAAAAAACTAGCTGCAAGAAAACATTGAACAAATAGAATATATTAGGTATCCTATAGCATGCTTGGAAAGACAAAAATGGGCTTGTGATAATAAATAAATGGTTATACATTGAGATTGGGATAACTAATGATAGGACATCGAAATGACCGATCTGCTCTTTTTAAATATCTGTCTCTATATACACTACACTACACTATATATACTACTGCACACTAGTCTGTGTGTTTTTAATGATGTAAATCAACAAATATGCACGGGCCTAGAAGATGAAATAACAATGCATTATTGTTAAATAGTTTTCTGATCTCAAGGTAAATTATTGACCTTTAGCCCCCACTTCTCCTAGGTGCAAATACCAACATCTATTATCTGTTCCCCTCATTGCTCCACTAATGTACTGACCCGTGCACTGCATACCAAGTTTCTTTATGCAAACTTATAGGAATACCTCAGCAGACATCACAAAATCGCTGGGATGATGAAATTCCCCCTTGCTTTGAAGAAGCTCCATCTTGGAGGCAAGCCATTCTCCTCACAGTAAAATATTCACAAACAAGACCTCCTCAGACACCTTAACCCGGTGGCTGACGGCCATGACACGCCAAATGAGCTGTTCACATTAATACCAGGATCAAAGCCTGACAAGACCGGGGACGCTAATTTAACACCCTCATTTGAATAAGCATCTTGTTACTGCCCCGGGTTTATGCTACGGCACCCAGATCTGTTAAACAACCCACACGCTTCAAGAGGACCACGTAGCCAGGCGGGGGCGGAGGGGGGAGGGGGGAGGGGGGGGGGGGGGACTGGGGCTAAGAAGCCCCTCACTGAAAGACTGCCATTGATCCAGACCTGGAAGGTGTACTAGATCCCCACGCCCATGCCCCACCCCCACCCCCCCAACCGGCTCAGAACCCAACATCCCCGCTAGGTCAAAGATAGCCTAGTGTGTGGAATCTAGGTCGGTCAACTCACCTTCTCGCCCTTATCTCCTCTGGATCCCCGTGCTCCTTGCTCTCCTGATGGTCCCTATATGAAGACAAGATGGTGGCCGTCAGTTTAGTCAGGTGTTGTTCAAGAATGTGTCAGCAGTGCATTAAAAATATATATATATAATCTAATGTTTTTTGCTTTGCTTGTATACTTTTATTGCGAAAGATATTAAAAACACATTTGAACATTGTTTTCAGGTAACGGCTAAACCTAAATGCCTAGTACTCTACGTGCTGCTTGTTGGGAGACGTTTCTTTCGCACCCACTGAAGTGCAGAAGAGGTTTTTAGGTGTAAAGTGTCAACATGCTGAAGGCAGTGCATACCATTGGACCAGCTGGTCCTCTTGGTCCTACGACCTAGGAAGAAGAACAAAGACAAAAGGTAAAGGAATGAGTATAACCTTGTTTATAGGGCATGGACACTTACTCAGATTTTACTTTATTCGTTTTTTTATTAGCTGTGTATTATCCTGTAAAGAACTTTTTTATATCAGACTTTTCCAATAAATCCTGTGGTTTGCATTAGAAATTACTTTTACCGGAGCACTTTGTGATGTTGCATAGTGCCGTTGTGTGCATTGTGTGTTTGTGCACCATGTGTACACGTCGTCATGAAGTAACATAAGAGCAGGTAGATGCATACACATTTGTGTCTGTGGGTCTGTGTCCTTAATGTAACAGTTTTCCCTTCACTAGTGCAGTGTTGCTCACTGCTAATCTCCCTGGGCACAGCATTATCAAAACACATGCACAATAAACAAGGCCTTGTTATATCCGGCTATGGGCTTGAATTCCCTAAGAGGGGTAAAGTATTTCCATATGCAGCGTGGCAACGGCTGGGGGCTCCACTCTCACTCCTTCTCTCTTCCTTTCTCGCTCGTTCTATCTTTATATGCGTCGCTCACCTGTCCAATGGGAATTTTTATAGGAGGGTTGAATGGAGGACATCAGTCTGTGTTGTATTGTGCTTGGGCTTCCTTAAGAGCAGGCTAATTGCCCTTCCACAGTGCATTCTTTGCGTTCATCCATGTGATTCCAGTAACCTATCTCTGTCTATATGATGCTGGAAATACTTTAAAAAAGAGAAAACACCTGATCTCTAAAAATGTCTTCAAAAATAGTTTTTTTCTATCAATTTTATCATTCCCCTGTCCCCTTTTTAGTGAGTTTCAATTATTCTGAAAAGATTGGTAACATTGAATCACTATGGAAATGTTTACTTACATCTGTAATATCTCCAGGTTCACCCTTCTGGCCCTATGAAGATACAGAGAGTATAAAACAGGGAAAGATTAAATAAATAGAATGCTATCCACTTATTAATGCATGCAGTTAGTTATCACACGCTACTTTAATTTATATACCCCTGCCAATCATTACACCTTTAGAAAACCCATCCCTATGATAATAGCCAGTCCAACAAGACACCTCAGTATTAAACGTTAAGTATGCCTTCTCCACCCAGTTCTCATTGATATCCATAGACAGCAAGAGACAGGAAGTAACTAGTATGTGTCTAAAAAGCCCCTCCACATCAAAGAATCCCCATAATCCCCAAATCACACAGCCACACTGTGGATCTGATACAAGTCAAAGACAGGGACAGATTTAATTGTAGGTACTAGCAGGTACATTACACACAAGGCCAGACACACAGACAGGGTGAACTGGGCACGCACACAAACACACTTACACACACACAAAGTATCTCACCTTAGCTCCGGACGCGCCTGTAATGTAGCGAAGACAGAGAGGACGGACAAAATAGAATGATAGTTAATAACTATAGTAACCAATTGCACAACACAAACATCTAGTTGAACCTACATAGATATCTAGCCATTCCTCTAAAAATCCCCTCGAGTTCCGTACACCGAACCTATGCTGATCAAACACACTGCACATCTAAGAGCCAAGAGCCCATCAGGATCAGTGAAGTGTTGACTGACTGAGGCACCATCTCGAAGCACAAGCGTAGCAGCAGTTGATGTGTTATGTTAAGAATAAAGCCATAAAAATTGTTGCACCTGTTTCTGCACATTAGAGTCTTTCAGACAAGTAGTAAGCCATAATGTTATATAAGTGCTTCATGTTTTTCTTTAGTGTAAATACATTGTATTGTGTTTTGTATTGATACAGTAAAGCCTATGTTAAACATATGATATTGCCTTGAAATATTATGCATTCTACAAGCTTGTGAGGCAAAAGGTGTGGTCAATGGCAATTATGATTTTCAATGATGCTTCTCAAAAATAGATGATTCAATGAATGAATGGATAACAAACAGTTTGGTTTGTTTACTCATTATCCAAGGCCAATGAGACACATTTCTAAGAACTCCAATTTGGAGAGCCCCTCACTGACAGAGGGGATTGAGTCAGGGGGTTGGACTGTCTCTGTGTGAGGGAGGTATTTCATAATGACTCCCACATGTTTTCACCATTTCTTATGGGCAGAGTAGACTAGTATTCACATTTTTAAGATGGTGGCCAAGGTGGGCCAGCAAGGGAAGAAAAATAACATTGAGGTAGCATATAACAGAAATACCATCAGAATTGCCATTGTTATAGTTTTGTTCATTCGTCATTTGTTTCTTTGGGGGAGGCAGGGGGTTGGGGGGATAAATAACAGTATTCAATCCAAGGATAATAATAATAATGTTAAGAATAAATATGGCTATTATTCATCCTTGGGAGAATACCCTTTTTCCGCCCTTTGCAAACTTCCCCCAAAAGGAAACAAGATGATCTTGCAACAGTAATTTATTTATGAGAGGTGTGAAATAAATAAATTACGACCACTGGTCTGGGGCAGGTCAGCTGCGCAGATGGGGCAACACTCTCCGAATGGGATCTCTGGTTTGGGGCAGTCTCTTATCTCCTCGCAATTAATCTCGTCGCACAGGACGCTTCCCGTGTCACACACACAGATGCGACAAGGCTCTGGCTTCCACACGTCCTTGTCGCTATAGCGTTGTCCATCTTGTACACAGCTAAATGCATCGTCCTCTGTGTGTTATGAAACCATCCCATGCATGGGGTGGTTGGGTTTGAGGGGAGGAAAACAGATTATGCATTGGTTTAGTACTTGATACATGATATTAAAACTTGTTGTGAGTGAAGATTAATGGAGGAATGTTAAATAGTAATCGTAACTTTTACAGTCAATCTTCTTCAAATCAAACAATCATGAATAGAATGAAATGTAGATAAACTATAACACATATATATAACATATATAACACACTTACTGCCAATACCGCGGTTACCTGCTGTAGGCCCACATCAAGAAATAACAATCGTATTTAATTCTACTAATTGTGCAATATGCCAAATAGCACAACAATGTGCAATCTCATATTCGGCCACAGGGAGGCATCGCTGGTCAACAATACCTCCACTTCCTCGTTGCGCATGGTAGCTGAGAGTTTAGGACTTCCTCACCTCACTCGTGCATTGAAGCACGTGCCTAATCGTCAACCCCTTTAATTGCACTCTAAAGGTAAATATAGACCCGCTTTAAACTGGGAAGACGCCCTCAATTACTGCACACACCGAAGACAGACTTTACATTGACTAGCTAAGAGAGCGGTTCAGCATGCTCTGAAAGCCAATGGTACGAAATGGAACGTGAATAGTGGGAGAGTGCGTCGAAGGGTCACCAGCTCAACAGACCTACTAATGTATTGCCCTACACACCAAGCTTTATCAATGAACTAGTTTGACATTAGGATTCCATATACCTTGCTATTGAGTTATCTTATTCAATGTAGGCCTACCGCTAATAGCAAAATGCTCTGATTGGAATCTTGGCAATTTATGATCATAGCTTAATCAGCCAAAGGAAAGCCTTTGGAACGGGCAAGGGGGCTAAGGCTATAAATTAAGTACAGTAGTTCTATTTACTCACTCTGCCATGAATGGTTTCCTTATGGAAGTGAACAGACTGGGCAATTCACGAACTATTGCCAATGCAAATATGGGGGCACAAATCACATGTGTCAAATGCCAATTCAAACAAGCCAGCAAGTAAAGGGTGTTCTTAATGTTTTTTTTGATTGATGCTTTGTGATATATGACCTTCAATAAATGGACAGGAAGTCATAGTAGCTATTTAATTGATCCAACCAGATGTGCCCATAGGTGAATTTGGTCAATTGCATCATCATGCAAATTCAGAGGGCCCTCAATCTCTTGCTGAGAGTCAAAAATATGCTATTCTATTTCTCCTGTGTTGGCAGCTGCTGTCTACTGCTCGTGAGGGAGCAAAGAGGAGGGATGAAGAGTCTAAAGTGAACCCAGGTGTTCTGGAGGACTGGAATCTACTCTGTTTTTACAGCAGAGGCTGCCACGGCGGCGAGTATTTGCTGACCTATAGACCATGAGGCAGCTCTCTTCTAGCATCCATGCATGGTGAGTCACTGGCTACTGGATCGATGTGGCACCCTGTCTGCTGCCAGTGTATAGGTCAGTGCCAGTGTCCATCAGTGCTCTGTCTGTGTCTGGCTGTCTGCAAGACACTCTGGACTCTTGGGGCCCTTTTTGGGCTTCCCAGGCATATTTCTGTCTGGAGTTGTCTCTCAGGAAAAGAGAGACTTGCCTCATATTCAGGGGCCTACGACTGAAAAGGGTAACCTGAGACTTCCAATTTCTTGAGATGTGTTTTTTTTTCTTTATTTCTTTCTCGCGTTGGCTTGAACTTTTTCCTTCCCTCTTTATGCACCACCCGTTTTTCTCTTCTGATCTGGAATCTTGGCATGCCTGTCACATGCAGAAGAATGCACCTTTCCCTTGAGAGTATTCTATTAATTTCTCTCATTCTTTCCTTTAACCATTTTTTTAATCTCCAACCCTTGTCTCTTGTCTATTAAGCGACCGCCAGTCACAGCTCTCTGGGAAGAGTAGCCTAACAATTTACACTGATGGCCCCCTAAACTCCAAAATAAGCCCAAATTGAACACTTAATCTCTCTCACCTGGATTAAGTGTATAAAGTGCATTCCTGCTACACTGAAATGTCGCTTTCAGTGTACATCCACGCATAGACAAAAAACGAATAATAAAGCTGTGTGTGTATGGCAGGTAATCAGCCGCCTTTGAGTGACAATTAATTTCTGAATTGTGTGAATATTCAAAGGCCTATTTTGATTAGTATATGTGGGTCCCCCTTATCATTGGAAATCCACCTTTTCGTTGCGGTTCAACAAGCCTGGATTTGCCTCGATGCCCTCTGACAGCAAAGGAATGTTAACGCAGATTACCAAAGGCCCTTGAGCCTGGCCACCTTTTTCAGATGCACCCCTCCATGCCACACTTCCATGATCCTTTTTTCTCCCTCCCCACCCACTAACCCCCCCCCCCCCCCCCCCCACACACCAAAAAAAATTGAAAATTTAGAATAGGAAACTGTCTTCGGTGGACCCAATTCCTTCGGTGGACCCACAGCCACAGGTGTCCGACAGCGCAACTATTGCGTGAGCCTGGTGCAGGAGATTAGTGTGGCAAATTGCTGAATGCGCTCACAATTCACTCAGTCAAACATCCAAACCGAAATGAATGTTTAGTTGATAATCACCGTTGGAACAATCAAAGTACTTCCTAATAACCGCTCCCACAAGTGTTTCCTTGAGAATTAGATTTGAACAGTTTTGCGTTAATTCAAGCGTTTTTACGCACACCAACACGTTCTATTCAACCGACATTCCTCACTCGCAAGATCTCTCCCATTAGCCAGTATTTGTTGAATCATTATACAATTTATTTTAAAAGTGACTTGAGATCCAAACGAAGGCTCACAGGTCGTGCGTAAAAGGTACGAAGAGTTAACGAAAACGAAAAGAAAAGTAACAACATGAACGCTTATCCTATAGTTATTATGCATTAGGTATAGTGCAACAATTACAATTGCGATAGAAAATAGATAAATGTCACTTACGGTCATCCTGACATCTCACCACGGCTAATAGTGCGACCTGGGTTGCTACAAGTAGCAATACAGTCCGCGAATCCACAAAGCTGAACATGTCTAAATATTAGACATGCGGCGCTTTTAGGGGAGAAAAGGAAAGGGATGAAGGTAACGGATGCTTCTCTCAGTGTGTGTTCTCCCAGTCACAGAGCTGAACCGTTTAACGTTCAACTTTCCTTGGGCCACCAGGGAAATCCAGCGACAGACCCAGACCCCTGCACAAACTCAGCACCGACCTTCTTCTGGTCAGGCACTGTAGTTTTATGTCCCCGTTACCTTCAATGAATCTTCGTATATTCCCAAAATCATGCCCAGCCCCTTACCCCCTGTCAAGCTGAAATCTGAGTCCCGATTCCCTCCCATTCTGTCTCCCAGGTTCCATTATCAACGTCCCAGACCCCTCCTTCCATATTGCTGTCACTGTAAAGGGGGTACTACCGGTAAAAGTAAAAACTTTTTTCTCGCAAGCGCGCCGTCCCGCCCACCTCGCTGCAAGAGGTCTGTTGAGAATATGTCTCGTTGAATGTTATTAAATGACCATGTCATGGGATTTACCCACATATTTATCAACGTAGGGCTTTATCCAATATGACACTCTATTTCGGTGCTTGAGGTGAACGATTTCGTGATTTGTAATATGGGAGCAGTGCAAACTTTTAACAACAACATTTATATTTGCCAGTACATGATGAGAATGCATTCATAAAATGGTATTACAACTGTATGGTTTCATTAATGATCAATCAGAGGATATGCATGTGACCATGAGGCAGCTTTTAAAGCATCATGTGCTACATCAATGAACAGGTGGAAGAGTTCAATTGGGCAGGGCCAGGTCATTTCTGGGTCTACTCCTACTCTATTTATTGCCCTGACCTGCTGCACTGCATGTCTTTTACGAATAAAGCCATGCAGTGCAAACGTATATTGGTTTCCTTTTTTCTTTTCAGTTTAGTTCTTTTAGTATGACAATAAGGTTTGGGATGCTAGATAATATAGAAGCTGTAGCTTGAATTAATTTATGTGGGCTCATTATACTCACAAATTTAATTGAGTGTTGAGAAAATGTTCCCACAAAATTAAATAAAATTAAAATACATACCTGCACTGGCGTTTAACGTGTCTTAAATATTTCGTCAGATTACGTTGCTCTGTCGTCAACTGTAACTCATAGCACCTTCATTGACAGCTAGATTTGGTTATTGTTGGAGTCACATAGAGGCAAAACTGTACCCTAGCCGCCGCGACAAATCCAAGCTATAGCCAAGCTATGCCCTGCTACAACATTTGTTCTATGCGGACACCTTACAAATCTATTTTTGAAAAATGCCATCTGACTTCCTTTAGATAGGGGCTTTAATTGTAGTCTTGTAAACCTGTATTGATTGACTGAAATAAGGCAGGATGAATGGACAATGAGGCATCATGTAGTCATGGAAGACCCCTACACCTTCCTTAACAGCAAATCAACGTCCCAGCCTGTATAAAGGCCCGTATTGTCAGCCACTCTTTTCCCTCAAAGACCATTTATGTCAGATGTGACCAAGCTATTGATTGTAAGCATCGGCCGCAAGCTGCGCCATTTGCAGCCTGCTGCTCTGGCTATTTATAAGACAGGCTGAGGGACAGTCGCTGTAGCTTCATCCACTTACCCCGACCCCAGGTCCCCCTGTGCAGGTTCTGACCTATCAACCCCGACCCCCTGACCCCCACACACTTCATCGTAAACGGGGGCAGCTGGTGCTTCCCCGAGCACGCAGCCTGGTTCCTGGGCTATCCTCATTGGCCGACCACAGCGCACTGTCGGGTCGCTACACGGTGACGCTCTGATTGGCTGTGGCCGCCAGACGTTTGTATTTTGTGGAAGTACGTAGGGGAAGGACAAGTACAGACCTGATCGTCAGGCCAAAATGAGCATCCTGTTGTTGAAACAACAACATAGAATTTCACTAATACTAATTCATTATGAATTGTTGTGGTCAAGTGCCCGTGTCCTTCTTGTGTATATGGGACTTTATATTGCAGCCAGTTCAGCTTTGAATCATTCTGTCTGTCAAAGTAAGCAATTTATAAAGTTGATGTCCACACTTTTTCCAAAATTAACACATCGAACAGTTTTATTAGGAAATAAAAACCCATGCATGCTATTGTTTACACACAATGCGATTGACCCTTGTTATGTATTTTTTCGAGTTCAAGTTCGAGCAGCAAATTTTGCTTCTGAATATGTTAAGAGCATTTGTGTGGTAAACGAAGAACATCAACCACATGTTTGACTAAGTATAGAACAAGAATCCCTACAAATTATACATGTTTCTTCAATTTTTCTTTTGTGAACTTGTGGCTTGTTTGTAAACCATGCACAACCCGCAAATCAAAATCTTAGGATCTCAAACCTAGCATTTATCCATTCATAGGCTGCAGTTTTAGAAACTACCATGGCTTGTCATTTAGCTTTAGGGCTGGAAGAGATGAGCATATCGTCTACACCAGGACACGCTCAAAGGCTGAAATATGTGGATTTTCAATACGATATAGTGCATTTTAAACATTTGTGTTTTGCATGAATCCTATGTAGTGTGTTCCATTGATAACCCTACAGAATACTCTGGAGCTTTGAAGAGCTCTTTGAAGACATGGAAAAGGACACCCTTGTCTCTCTACACAAACATATCTGTGCTGTATACCTATTCACGTGTGTTTAAAGTACGGCAGGCCTACCGTTGATGCTTTCTTAAAAGCAATAGAAATAGCTTTTTGTTTAGCTGTTGTTTTTTCTCTGTACTTTTCTTGTACTCATGTGACAGCAAACCCTCCCATCGGAGGAGCCTGACTCGTCATTTTGGGGAAAAGGGTAAGGGCCAAGGTATTATAAGTGTCTTCTGTTCTGGTTCCACAGTTGCAGAATTATTCCTTCCTGTGTGTATGAATAAGGCTGCCATTGTTTCACACTCTTCAGCTTCAATGATCTGTTTTTAAATGCTTATTTTACATTGCAGGCTAACAGCGCAATGTTGAAATAGGATTATGGTTGTATGTTTATTGTTGTGACAATTATTGCAATGTTTGGGTTCTGTGGACGAGACGCATTAGATGTTTTGGAAAGTTTTCTAATGCATTTGAGATGCATAAAAGGAGAGACTGCCAAAGGGAATTCTATAGGAAGCAGTAGAAAGTAGGTGAGGTGGGCGTGTGGGAAAATAAGGAAAAATGGAATGTCAAAGCGGGAGGGATCAAAGCGGGAGGGAATGAGGGGATTCAAGATGAAAGTGAGAGAGAGAGAGAGAGAGAGAGAGAGAGAGAGAGAGAGAGAGAGAGAGAGAGAGAGAGAGAGAGAGAGAGAGAGACAGAGACAGAGACAGAGAGAGAGAGTGCACGGCACACACACACAGCAGGGAGAGCTTTAACTGAGGCCGTATGACAGCTCGTGGAATAACAAAAGCTATGACATCACCGTCTGCTTGTGGAAAGGCCAGCTTTCAAAATACAAAACGGGACCAATACCTGTAATTTGGCTTCCAATAAACAGTTTAGAACCTGTTGTAACTCAAAGGTATGGATTATGCTTTAGTTTGTCCGCTATCAGACCTATTAAGCCAAGGTCGGATTTCTGAGACTATTGCATATCGTAATCATAATACAGGAATATTCCTCCCCCAGAAGTGGTTGATGTAATATATCACCCACTGTACAGTGTTGCTTTGTAACCATTATATAAACTTATTTGCAGTTTACTACTGCTGGCCATGTTTGTGTTTGCCAATTACGTGCTTACAGATCCCCGGCTCCAGCAACATGTTCGTAACACATAAGAGAAAAATAATGAAAGGCCCAGTTGACCCAGATTTGATCTTACCTGCCATCAGATAAGATTTGTGGGAAAACTTAATTAAAGGTGCAGTGTATAGGATGTTGTGGCATATAGTGGTGAGGTTGCAACCAACTGAATACCCCCCCCCCCCCCTTCCCCCTCCCTCTCTAAAGGTAGAGGTGAGCATACAGTGGCCTGTACTGGCCTGTCAGGGGTCAGTAGGTCCCAGAATGATGTCACCTTCTACGACAGCTTCAATTACCCAAGTGTTAAGTGATGAGGTTCTTTGATAGATGATTGAAGTGTATTTACTAATTAACATGGTTAAGATAAGATAAGATAGCATCCTTCCTCCCTAGATCCTTTTTTTGGTTCTGGGGTACTGTAGTAGCATGGCGGTGCATCATGGCAACACGGCATGTTTTGAATTATGTTACTGTAGAATATATGAGCCGCTGTATTGAATTGATAACGATCAGCATTGATCTATAGTCAAGTCAATATGTTAATTTTAAGCTAGCTGAAAACTTAGCAATTTAAATGACAGTATTGTAGTTGTACTGCAATGCAGCCAGTGGATAGTAGTATTTGGCATTATGATGTCAGCCAATACAACGCCGTCTCAAACTATCGGTGACTTCATATTGTAGTTTGGACTATAAGAAAACTCAGATTAATCAAGGCTGTCTGATGTTTTTCTCATGTCTTTATTGTATCCAGTCGAGTTGATGGCTCAAACTGGGAGACAGCTTGCGGCCCGACTGGGGTGGGGCGGGGAGGGTGGATGCATCTGTCAACAACACAGCCCCATCATGTTGACGTAGGTCAATGGCTGTCACCAAGAAAGCCTTGACAATGCATTTAACGCTCAACTGTGAACCCCATTAAAGGCAGAACGTTTTCGAAGAAGGCGTTTCTCAGTGGACGAGTACTTCCATTAATGTCCAGGAACGTCTACCTTGAGTTAAAGTAGAATGATTTGAAGTTGCCCACAAAAAAGCAAAACATTTGACGTTTAATTGGTCAGCAATTTAGGAGGGATTGTTGGAGAGGATATTGACCTGTGAGAGGGACTTCGAAATTGGGAGGAAAATGGAGAAAGCAGTAGAGTGTGGCAGCATCTGTGGAAATCCCTTCTTGGAGAAGAGGTTCGGAGCTCTTTCTTTTCTCACTTTCTCTCCCCTTCTCTGTCCCTCTCTTATTCTCACTTTCCCCTTTCTTTCTCTCTCTCCCTCATTGTTTCTCTCTCTCTCTCTCTCTCTCTCTCTCTCTCTCACTCTCTCTCTCACTCTCTCTCTCTCTCTCTGAAATTGTCTTAAGCCCAAGCCTCTGGAAGATCTTGGTTTCACTGGTCCAGCCATGTGTTATTGTGACTGCTCCAGTGTTTGTGTGTGTGTGTGTGTGTGTGTGTGTGTGTGTGTGTGTGTGTGTGTGTGTGTGTGTGTGTGTGTGTGTGTTTATGTGTGTGTTTATGTGTGTGTTTATGTGTGTGTGAGAGTCTGAGAGAGGGTGGGGAACTGGAAACTTCAAGCGCATTTGTGAATGCTGACGTCCACATTATTAAACTACTTCAAATATTTCTAGAAATTTAGCTTCAGAAACATAAAAAATATTATTTATCGTGTGGAACAAAGTATAACCCTTAATTATTTGTGACAGGGATAATCGTTACTATTTAAATGATCTGCAATGTTTTAATTCATTGTCATGCTGGCATTAAATTGTCATGGGAAAAAATTCCTTCGATGAAAAGAGTATGACTTGCAATTTAGGACGAGAATTTATTATTTAATAGCCGAGATGAGCTTAGGTCTTTCCTCAAATGTGTTCCTATTTTACTCCGTTACCCTTCACCCTTTTCCTGACTCTCTCTCTCTCTCTCTCTCTCTCTCTCTCTCTCTCTCTCTCTCTCTCTCTCTCTCTCTCTCTCTCTCTCTCTCTCTCTCTCTCTCTCTCTCTCTCTCTCTCTCTCACACTCTCACTCTCTCTCTCTCTCTCTCTCTCTCTCTCTCTCTCTCTCTCTCTCTCTCCCCCTTACACACACACACACACACACACACACACACACACACACACACACACACACACACACACACACACACACACACACACACACACACACACACACACACAAAGAGTGTGCAAGTGTGTCTGGTTTGTCTATCAGTTTGATGGGCGTCTCTGAGAGCCGGGCTGGGGAGTTGTGAGGGTGTTTCTTTACAGTGGGCCTGTCTGGTTTCCTGCTGGCGGCTCTTTAGTATCAATCAATGGCATTTAGACAGGTTCCTTGAGGCCATCCACAAATGTAGACTACACGTATGCTTTGCATTTAGTTCCTTTATATTTGCAGTGCACTTCAATGATGCAATGGATTTACACACAGCACAAAGTAGCATTGGAGGCCAGCAGTATTGGGTGACTAGACATTTGTCTACAACCGCATTTAAGTTTTGCCCAAATATCTGCATTACTTCTATCTCCTTCAATTGAATGTATAAATGGATTAACCTTCAAAAATATTTCTCCACATCCCTGATGTTACCCTCTTGATTATGATTATGGAAATATTTCAAAGGACAGGATAGAGATAGTCCAATGTTTACGTTAGTGAAACCGGGCCTTCGGGCAGAATCATTTGTTTAAGATTCTTCTGAATCCCAGAAACAAACGTATATGTTGTGGAGCTAATCAATGGCAGACGTACAGAGCATAATTACTCCCCAAAACAACTGGTAGAACAAAGATAGCAAGGCGCATTGTGATCTGAGTAGACTTAATCCTCATCTGGAAGTGATTCACGTGCTTTGATTTAAGGATTTGCTGGTAGGGGATTTATTATCGTCAGTGACGCTTTTTTTTCCCCCTCTTGGGAACTGATAGTTCCCCCACTTCAGAAAGACAGCTCAGAACCACTACCACTAAGTGTTATGGTCATTAGTGATTCATCACAAGACAATTAAGTTCTGCTTGTAATTTAAACTTCAACAATGTAAGCGTTGATTGAAAAATCTTGCCACTCTGTATTTTGATTATTACATATTAGAAGTGACATTCATAGACTGTAAAAAATAAACCGTTCATGATGTCACCCCTTGGTCTACACGTGACGCTAAGAAGCAGTTGATTTGATGATGCAGCCATACCGCCATGGTTTGAGGTTGTGCAGCCAGCAGAGGAAATTTGGCACATTTATGGCGGGAATTGAAAACTGAAACTCAATCTAATATGTCGTGTTCAATTACTTAAATTTAATTTTCAAAAGTGGACCACATAAAATTCATAATATTAAGATGAACTAGCTGCTGAGATCCCAACTGAACAAAAATAAGTTGGTTGAAAAGGTGGTCGGATGGTGTCACTGTCTAATTTTGCAGGTAACGTCACCTTGGCCTAATTTGAGATTCAAACAGACTGGAACGGCATAGCGTTGTGTCCTCATTTTGACTGAAAATATTAAAGTCAATTTAAGTCATTCTCCAGCATGGTCCACTATCCATCTCCAGCTGTCAAAAGAAGCCCATGTTATTCTGGTCAAGGACATGTCATGTTTTAATGGTCAAAAAATGGGGGGACATATTTGTGAGGGTGCACTGTACTCCGGGGCCTTGTCTCCGTGCAGGTATGGAGCGCATTTCCTGGTGTAAACAAGCGTAACCAATCGGCATAGCTCTTGAATGGATCTATTACCGTCGGTGGACAGGCTGTGTTGCTCAAACAAGGTGAGGGCAGTGGATAAGGGAGGAGGCACTGCGGTGGGTGAACTTGGCATGCTTTGTGCCTATCATCGTTTAAAGGGGGGGCTGTCCCAGGTAGGAATTCTCGTCCGCGTTCATGTTATGAAGTTCAGCGCCCAGGTGCTCATTTTTTTCCCTTGCCTTTGCATTCCCGCCCCAAGCAACCTGCTCAGGACGCTCACGTGTTCTTCCCCCCTTCCTTCTTAACCCAAAAGCTAGATGGTGGTACCTGGGCAGGTGTCAGCTGTCCTGATGGACCGTGGTCCCTTGCTACCTGTGACAGGCCGCGGTGATAAACCTTACTCCGGATCAGTTGCTGCAGCATTGCCGATTCAAGAGTTCCTTTCAGTGTAGTAATGCAGGTCATATCGAGCAGAGTGTGCTGACCTGGAGCAGCTCTCTCTCTGCTCTATTGCTGGAATGGCCTAACCCTAGTGGCTTTGCGTCATGCAGTTGTAGGGCGGCATGTGGCTCAGGAGGTAGAGCGGGTTGACTTGTAACCGAAAGGTTGCTAGATCGATCCCCGGCTCCTGCTAGTGTCAAGGTGTCCCTGAGCAAGACACCTAACCCTAACTGCTCTCCACGAGCTGGCTGTTGCCTTGCATGAATTGGTGAATGTTAGCCAATATTTGAAATTGCTTTGAGTGGCCTCTGGTTAGAAGAGCGCTATATAAATGCAGTCCATTTATTTACCATTGTAATGGCAAGACAGAGTGTACAATTTGCTGTAGGCTTGAGACTTCAAAATGTTTGCATGTTTCCTCAAGCTACCAGTTACTGTGATGACGTAGAGGGGCATACAAACTCCCCAAACAGACAGCGCTTCAACAGATGCCAGACAACCCCAGCAGACTGGCTGTTGGGCACCACACCCACATTTGGTATTAATTATAAGGCTTGCATTCAGATTAATCGATGTCAAATTGCAAGAAACAAACAATGTACACATGTTCAGTCAAACACACACGCACACACATGGATTTGAACACACCCTTGTACACAGGCACATGTTCAAACAGTAGCACAAAGCTGAACTTGTACACATACAAACACATGCCTAGTTGAGTTTCTTTTTGAACATCCGAGCACAAGGGCAGATGAAAGGAGACAGGGGTGTTGGTAGACCAGTCTCTGAATCGTTTGAGTATTCTTGTATATTTTGATGAATGGGCCAGAAGAGACAGAGCACTGAAGGCCAGACACTTCCCCGATCACAGCCCTTCAGTTGAGTAATAGGGGGGTCAAGCATGCCAGCACGTCAGATGACAGACATTTGACAGTAAAACATGCCATTACACTGAAAAGGGCCTGCCTTTTGCTCACAGTTTTCTGTCGTCAGTGGCAATCATTTAGTACTGCTAAATAGGGCAGTTGGTACTTGCACATTATTTTTAAATTAGTTAAGCTACAATCATCTTTAAATGCCCTAGTTATATTTGAAAATGTGCTAGAACTTGAATAAAGAAATGCACATTAATACACTCTGTTGGTTTGTTAGGTGAAAAGACTTTAACTGTTATCCATGTTATTATTTCAATAAATCATTGTCAATCGTCGAAGGTTGTCAAGCAGTCTACCACAAATGGTAATCCAGCCTTACATCATGTAGCCATGTCTCTCAATGCCCTAACTTCTCAAAAATGATTTGGGGTACAATACGGTTGCATAATCGCGGGAAAAATGGTGTCGACTGCTGCAGATGGAATGTTCCACGTACAAGTGCATAGCACAGCCTACAGCTACTGGCAAATATACCATGTGTGAGAGAGAGATAGAGACAGAGGGAGGGAGGGAGACAGAGAGAGAGAGAGAGAGAGAATGTGTGTGTGTGTGTGTGTGTGTGTGTGTGTGTGTGTGTGTGTGTGTGTGTGTGTGTGTGTGTGTGTGTGTGTGTGTGTGTGTGTGTGTGTTGGAAAAAGCTGGAATGGTGTGTGTGAAGAAAGAGAGGCAAATTCGATTTTTCTTTTCACCCACTGTGTTTTGGAAAGAAAAGGAAGTCCTCGCCAAACCTTGATCTGGATGGATTACCGCTTGCCTTGGGTTTGATAGTGAGTCTACTGTCCAAGGGAAACAAACGTCTGTGCGACGAGAGGAGGAGGAAGAGCGCCCTGCTCTGTAGAAAACAAAGACACATTGAAAAGGTTGGGTCTTTGTTGGGAAGACCAAATGTACAAACAAGGGTCTGAAAATGAATTAGAGAGGGGAAGTGGGAGAGTGTGTGTGTGTGTGTGTGTGTGTGTGTGTGAGGGGGGAGTGTGAAGAGAGAAAGATTGGTAACCTCAGGTTTTAATGGGAAACAGGTGTGGCTTGGATTCCCTCGGATTCTCTCTGGATTCAGAACGTTCCTGACACTTTGCTGATCCATTTGAGCAGGGCTTTTTTGATGATCAAACATAAGGACTCACACAGGTTACTCAGCCAGCCCTCACTTTAGTTACGATTTATTTTCTCATCAGCTTTTTGGCTTTACACTTGGAAAATGCATCAGCATCTGCTAGCATGAGACTGTCATCCTATTTTTGATGTATTTAAAATTTGCATCACTATTTTGATTAGGATTCCAATCACTGTGTTGCTGCATAGTCGCAAGTGAAGAGCCTGTATTGGCTGTGATGTAGCCTGTAAACCATGGGACATCAAATAGAATGTGGACCTTGAAATAGAAATCCCTGTTGAATCATGAAATGGGTGTACTATTACACTTCTTACACTTGCACACACACCAACGAACACACACACACACACACACCCACACACACCACACACACACACACACACACACACACACACACACACACACACACACACACACACACACACACACACACACACACACACACACACACACACACACTTACGACCGCACAGTTATGCACACAGTGCTTGTATCATCCATCTGGAATCATTTATTGTCCTTAAGCACTCTAGCATCCTCTGTTGACAACGCATCTGCTGTGCCTTACCAGGTTTTGTTGGAGGGAAAGAAATGACAATGACGAAGGAAGGAGAAATCTCCAGGAGGAGATAGCTGCCCAACTTGCTCAGAGCCTCCAACTGTCTT
This sequence comes from Gadus morhua, assembly GCF_902167405.1. Taxonomy (NCBI): domain Eukaryota; kingdom Metazoa; phylum Chordata; class Actinopteri; order Gadiformes; family Gadidae; genus Gadus; species Gadus morhua. The sequence continues at coordinate 15,852,133 of NC_044060.1, forward strand.
CAGGTCAGTTCGAGCTTGACCTCAAACAAATAGTAAACAAAAGGCCAAATGTCATTTGGAGAAGGTCGGAGGTCAAAGCAGGTGCAAACTGTGTGCAGGGAATCATTCATGACTGTTGGACCTCAAAGGAGAATTATATCCTACAGGAAATGAGTTCCCGTCATATGAGATTCCCCTGGTCCCTTAAACTCGTGCTGAAGTCAACTCAGTTGGTTAACCTGACTTTATAAATAAAGAGTTGATCTTGCCTCCATGAGTCACGCCAGTGGTTAGTGTTGCTCAGCGAACTGCTGTGATGAGTTTCACGCTAAAAGTCGGCTGTCTTGGGTCTGACGCGTTGCGGCTCTGACATTTTAAACCGTCTTTCTCTCAGCTGAATCAATAGCAGCCCAGTACTGTCACAATGGTGCACTCCTGACCCCCACCCACTACCACGTGCACGCTCAAACACACACACACACACACACACACACACACACACACACACACACACACACACACACACACACACACACACACACTCTCTCTAAGGTTTTACTTGACACATATACAGACAAGACACAAGTATGCGCACACAGATACGTACACACACACACACACACACACACACACACACACACACACACACACACACACACACACACACACACACACACACACACACACACACACACACACACACACACACACACACAGATGCCCTCACACTCACACATAGAAGCCACCAGACCCTTCCCAAACATGAACATTCCTCACACCACAACGACATCCCCGGC
>NC_044060.1:15857908-15932908 GCF_902167405.1 Gadus morhua
CTACCTGGTAGGGTCTTTACGATAATATGAATCACTGAATGAAGACAACACCTTTAATGTATTTGTACTTCAGTCTGTGTTTGCGATCGCTCTTCTGCCCCAGGAAAGTGAGTGGGTTAGAGCACACTCCGCATGGAATAGTGATAGATTATCTATTACTGTATATACGGATGCATATGTTTGTTGGGATGCTAGTGAAGGGTGGTATCAAGAAGAGTCTGTGAAAAGTGGGGGGGGGCCACGTTGAGAAAGACTCATGTACACTATACATTTGATTCTGAGTTGACAGGAAGAGAAAGTATGTCTTGAATGCACTGTACACACTGAAACGAAGAAGCCCCCTTGTGGAAGACATTCGAAAGAACTTTTCTCAACACAGCCTCAGTCAGCAAAAGGAACAGCAGTCCTCTAAGCTGATTATTGTGCACCATTAAAGAAAATAAAAAGGGGAATTAAACCTCCCGACCAAACACAGCCAGCCTGGTTAGAATGGCTCTACTGGTATTATCATTTGTTTGAATGGGCTTATTCTGGAATAATGTGCTCGCCCAACACTCGCACAAAAGCGGATTTAAGTCTTAAACGATCTGCTGTTTCTGCAGTCCCTTCTCAGTCAGTATCAACAGTTGTTTTGTGTTTTTCTTTTCTTTTCCTGACCGGTGAAACATTACCCAACTGGGTGAAACGCATTAACCCTGAGAGAGCCGTGCCTGCACCGTTACCGTCCAGAGCCCCCTCCTCTGTCATCACCTCAGTGATGTGAACTGGCCTCAAAGGTTAAGGGGGATTCCTATTATGTTTCTGGGTCTTTCTTCCTAACCAGAACCAACCAGGAGATCATTTCGTCCACCGAAGACGCCTTTACCTCCCTGAACGTTGCAGTCCAGTCACCAAGCTTGACCTCCCAGAGTACCTCTGTGGGACGCATCCGTTGAACCCAGCAATATGCTGACCCGGTGGCTCCTCTCCCTCGCCCCTGGCTGGAGCCGCCTCCGGGTCCGGGCCTTAAGTCCTTCAGAGTGACCCCCGGTATGGGCCCTCTGATTGGGGTTGAGGGGTGAGATGGATCAGCCCTGCCTGGTGTGCTTAACTCGCCTGGTGGCACTAGTCCAGTAAATAACTTTAGCAGTTGTGCTCAATGGCTGCTCTGTTGACCAGCAGTGCGTCAGAGCGAGCCTGTTACAGTAACTAACACACACACACACACACACACACACACACACACACACACACACACACACACACACACACACACACACACACACACACACACACACAGATGCCCTCACACTCACACACACACACACACACACACACACACACACACACACACACACACACACACACACACACACACACACACACACACACACACACACACACACAAACACACACACAAACCACAGGGAGCATCAACAGAAAAAATTCAACAGTATAAACAATGTATAAAAAGAGATTATAAAATTGTATATGAAGAACAGACCGAGATTCATTGGGGAAACACAACCGATAATCAAAAGAAATATGGAAAATTGGAAAAACCAAATAGGTGAAAGCAGTGGAATAAATGATATGTCAGTATTTACAGTTTGGTATTTTCAGAGAGAGTGTTCAGAGACTCGACAACAGCATATTTTATATTATATTGACAGGTAAAGTGAATATTTAGAAGGATCTATTGATATACTATGCTGTTGGTTTCAAACTAAATAAATGTCAATAAATATCTGGGCTGCCCGAATGAATAACTAACTTGTTAACGCACAACACATGGGCACAGGCTAGACCTGGAGCAGAAAGAAAATGGAGACGAAATAAATATAAATGCAGGCTTCGGGACCTGAGGGAATGCAGGGTTGTGAAGGTTTGGTTAGGGTTACATCTGATGAACAAGTTTATTGTGAACATAAATCTTTTCCTATTCGTTTCACACAAAATGTTTTTTTCGAACACACACAAGCCATGATTGTTGTAACTGTTGGTATGAATTCAGTTTATTTTATTCATTTATTTAGATTTGTTTCATGAAGGTTCTCATTAATCACAATCTAATATCGACACCTTTTTTTATCTAACAGATAAGAACATTTGTCATGACATTTTATTTACACCTTCATACATTCATCAAAAAGTTTCAAGGTGTGGTGTGTGGTGATTGTTGGGAATGCCACCCAGATTATAAATAAAGATTTGTGAGCACAACCAACCAATGTTGACGATGGCTACATTTACATATGTGGCAGTGGAAGCACATCTGAGAGTGTGGAGTCCAAAGCTATTTGACGACGAGAAAAAAGTAAATTTGTTTGTAGTCGGCTCTGAGTGAAAAGCACCAGGACGTCTCTGATTGGCTTCCAGGCTGGCAGGGTATTGTTGCACACCAATAAGTGTGTGGTTCTCAGATGGACTCCAAAGCTTCACTGTCTGGGCCTCGAATGTCTGTGTCTGGCTCCACTGGGAGAGTTTAACTGGGGGACTGTTGAACAGAGATCACACCAATATCTTATTTTTTTTCTCACAGGAAACTCGTTTCTCTGGAAACAAATATATTAATTTTCAGTATTTATTTTGAATTCGATTAAATGATTATGCTTATTTATGGATTTAGGCTGAATTGGTAATGTGTGTTATGAATGTATAGAAGCCCACCGTGTAGCTTACTTTGTTATGCCAATATCCATGTCACGTCACGGCCATATATTAATAAACCATGGTAGAGATTTACATTGACCATTCAAAGTAATTTGGCAGGACATGTATTTGATGCTTTCCACAAAGGTCCAACTGTAAGAGCTGCCTGTGGCATCATTTTGAATACTAGCCTCTGTAGGCAGAGAGGGTAGTGGTCTAGGCGGTACTACATCCTGACTCTGTAGATACTATGGAGCATTCTCCATCTGCAGACAGTGGGTGCTTTTCAAATCACCTGGGACAGGTTAGTGTAAATACTCACTGAGACAGACTTCTGATTCATCCCAGAGCCTGACGTACTCAGAAACCCCTGAATTGCCTATTTGAGAGACTTCTCTGAATTCCGCTACAGGGAGTTATTTACAGTGTAAAGAAGCAAATGTGCCATGCCAGATTTCCCTCAGTTTAAGGTATTAACAGGAATGTTTGAAGAAAGCAGGTCAAATAGCCCCATTTATGTACGATAACGATGGTTTTCTGGTTATTTTCAAGGGGTCCCCCGAAATCCCTTTGACCATAAATCCCTCCTAAGTGTGTGGAGAGAAGTCCCCTGGTTTTTGCTTTGTCAGCACCAAGGGAAATTACTCTTAATGATTCTCAAAGCAAACAGGATAACCTTGGTTCTCCATGCATGTCTGTGCAGTGTAGCGATGACTAAAGAGATCTCTGGGGCAGCATCCCAGTATGACAATACCCCATTCAACCACAGCGCTCTCTTAACCTTAATATAACTACTGAAAACGTTTGGCCTCTCTCCAAACTTACTACCTTGTCACGTTTTTTAATGATCTGGCTGTTAGTAGTTTGTTTTGGATCCGGTGGAGGTAGTACAGATTTATGTGTATACAGATAGATTGAATATAAATGTCAGTGGATCACAGTGTATCAATCACTTTGTCTCTGAGTAATCTACTCCTGCGAGTTGAGCGCAGCCCGCTCTGCGAGGCCAGAGCTTGGCGGCCCGCCTGGAGAGTCTTCTGAAGAGTGGTTTGAGTTAGATCAGCTGGCTGGGCAGCCAGCTGATGCAGTCATCTCTCTCCCCCTCTGCACTCCTTCCCCCCTCTTCCAACACAGTAGCATGCAGTCAAGCCCAAGCCTCGCGTGCTGTTCAACCCTGCATGATATCGCTATGCTAATAGCGTATCGTAGTAAACAAAGTTATTGGCAAATGCATCTTTTCTGATGCCAGTCCTTTGACAGGCAATCCATTGCCACTCAGCATTTCTTGATTTATTCATCATGAAGACTGCAAGCTTTGCAATAATTACCGCTTGGCTCTTTGCACTGCATTCAGAGTAGTTCTCAAGGTGTTCATCACAAGTATAATAAGCACATTACTATCCCCATTGTTTGCCATCATTCTCTTTCCAAGCTTCTTACATTAGTTACTTTGATTTCCAAACCATGGTTTTCATTGTTTTAGAGTAAAATGAACAAAATGCATAATATCTCAAGACTTAGAATTGCATTGTTGCAACCATCTATTCTCTTATTGCTTAGTTTAGCGTCAAACTCTGGGACAGTAGAGTCTAAAGCAGACTTACTATACTCACAACACAATTCCGTGTTCATAATCTTCATTTGAGTTTACTTTTTTACTTTTGAAAGTAAGCAACATCTTTAAAGAATCTGCAGGCAAAAAGTTGAGGGAACTGCTTTTCTCACATACTGGATGACTTAAATAGGCCTTGAAGATGCTGTCTATGTCATTTGATCAATGACTTCAGTGTGTACATTGTACCAACACTGGTGCAGTGGGAGGGGAGTTGTATATGTCTCTGGTATACACTTTAATTAACACACCAAAGCATACATAATCTGTCACTCATCTCATCTGAGTAGGAGACTAAGGTCAGATCAGCTTCTACAAAATGATATTGAATGTTAGTATTAGAATCCAGTTATAGAGTAAGGGCGTATTTTGGTTAAGGCACTCATCTTGGATATCTTGCTGGATGATCCAGCCTGGCCAAATTCAATATTTAATTAAACTGGTTATTCACTAACAAATCACCACACATCCACATGTACGCAAAATCAAATATTCTTTAACAGCATACTGGGAGACATTCATAGTTTTTGTTTTTATACGCGGCTGGCCTTCATTGAAAGCAGGTGTGTGTGTGTGTGTGTGTGTGAAAGCAGGTGTGTGTGTGTGTGTGCTTGTGTTTGTCTGTGTGATTGTGTGTCTGTTTTTACTAGTGTGTCTTATCATAAGCCATACCTTGTCATTTTCATTATCAGAAAAACTTTGATTAGAAAAAAAATGTGTACAGCAGAATTTTGTATCATTGTATCATCCTTCTATACATGGTACAATAATATAATCACTGAACATATATACAGTATATATATATATAAAATCTGGAATAATGTTAGCAAAACAAGAGCATTTAGTGCCATTTTTTAGCTTTGTTTTGCTTACATTTGCTGTTTCACCAAATGTTTCACTCTGGGAAAACCAAAACAGTGGCTAGAAAGAAAATCCAGTGTACTCAAAGTAAACCTAACCCTAATATACATTTCTCTGTGCCTCCCTTGGAGGACCTTTGCAACATAAAAGACAATAAACAGACAACCCTCCCGCACACACATCAAGTGTCTTTAACAAAAGCAAATATCCCGGCCTGGCTGTAGTCCTAGTCAACCGGTTCCCATTAGAACGTCTTTGTGAACTGCTATCTCTTCTCAAGAATCCCAAACAAACTGACCTTTCCTTTGTTTGTTTCCCTTTAACCTTTCCTTGCATTTGGTCGTGTTTCTCAAAGCAATATCCAGGAGACCCCTCCACACCCCCCTCCAACCCCTCCACACCACAAACAGTGAAGGACTTTTCACGAGCGCACTATCATGTCTGTTATATTTAATTATCATTTTCAGGATTACCTTCTAGATCTTCTGTATCGAATGAATACGTAATGTAATAATTGTACGACTTTTAGACGTTAGCGTCATGAAACAATCAAAGTCTTTGTTTTAAATTCCAGTAGAGATTGGCACCACCGATTAAACGCATCTCTTTGAACTATAATTGACCAAAGTTTCACAAGGAGAAATGTGCTGAAACATCAAAAGAGATATGAGAAATTAAAATGCAGATGAACCCCCCCATCTCCTGTTTTCCATCCATACATCCAATGGTTCTGGCCATGCCTGGAGGACGAAGCATCAATTATTGTTTGGTCTCATCTCCTGGATCCTCCTGCGTTATCCATCCTCATAAATGGTGACCATTATGAATCAAAGTGGCCCAAATATTTAACCGTTCTCCCTATGTCACTTCCTGGTAATGGGACAGGGATCGAAAGAGGAAAAAGTAGATAACATAAACTGACAAACTTCTTGTAGGGGAGACATTCACACAAAGATGGAATGACAAGAGATTAGAATAAACCTTAAATATAGGAGAGCCATTGGTATGGACATTCCTGATGTTGCACTTCAGGAAAAGCTCAAAAGGGAATAGCTCAAAAGCCAGACCAAATCAACATTAAGGTATAGCGCCACCAACAAAGCTACCATTCACCACTCTTCCCTAGGCATGGAAAAGCCCCCCCACGCCCTCCTCTCCCTTACACAGAAAACAGAGCAAGGGGAAACCTGCAAAAGCAACAGAGAGGGAGAGGTCCCAGCCACCCTGGTGTAGGATCTGCTGGCCATACTCAAATATCCACGCGGGCCACAAGGAACCAGGCATCTGGAGAGTGCGGGGCAGGGAGGAAATGAAAGGCCCACTATTATGTCTCTATGGAATCATAGCTCGCATGTGCCCCTGAAGGCCAGGGGGTACGAGATATGGATCTAGGGGCCTTCCTCGGAACCCCATTATGGTGCTGGCTAGGTGGGGGTGAGGTTGACTGAGAAACTGAATTAACTCACTTCTAAGTCCATGCTTTTAGTCAATAGAGGGATTTCCCATAGATATTACCCTTCACACTGTGTCTTCAGCACTGGCAGTTCTGAATGGGGGCCAGGGTGGCCAGGGCTCCCTTGAGAAAAAAAGCTTTGTTTACTTATTAAGTAATCAATCATTTGTTTTAGGGTGTACCCTTATTAACAGGCTAATTATACTTGCCTGTAAAATCAGATGGCTAAACATTGCCATACATCTGGATTTTTACAAAAATGACCCTAGTTCTAAAAAGCAGCAGCCAAAGAACCACTGATTTACTGTAGAATGGTTCTTAACATGGTCTAATGGCCCCTCGAATAGAACCACTGATTTACTGTAGAATGGTTCTTAACATGGTCTAATGGCCCCTCGAATAGAACCACTGACTGACTGTAGAATGGTTCTTAACATGGTCTAATGGCCCCTCGAATAGAACCACTGACTGACTGTAGAATGGTTCTTAACATGGTCTAATGGCCCCTCGAATAGAACCACTGACTGACTGTAGAATGGTTCTTAACATGGTCTAATGGTCCCTCGAATAGAACCACTGACTGACTGTAGAATGAGTTTATGGGCCCTCGAATAGAACCACTGACCCTGGCGGGCCCCCCTAGAGGAACTGCTTGAGAGCGCCACTGGGCTACAGTAATTCACTCTACAGCTCATTTCAAGGCTGTTTAGGCTTCAGATTTTATTTCATATTTTGATCAATCAAAACTGGAACTGTTGAACAATGCTGCATTTAATGAAATTCCCTTATAATATTGTCATTATGATCTTTTCTCCTCACTGTTTGCCACTAATGTTCCTCTTAATACAAGATGATAAGCTCTGTAGTGTGTTCATGTGTCTGTTTAATACACTGATTTATACAGTGTCGCCTAATGCTGAGACTTAAAAAAGTATTTATTTTTCTTCGTTCAAAACTTTGATCCCTTTTCATCTCCTAGATGACTTTGCAAAGACCTTGTTTTACTTGGACAGACTCTCCAGAAAAACGGATAAATAGAGTTGGGGTTGAATTGATATGATCAAAGGGAGGGAAATCGTCTTTGGGTGGCCTCTGGGCATCCTATTGGCACATATCGTATATGGGAAGCGGTGCTATTTATTTAGATTGGTGGCTGGACCTTCTGAGTGTGTTAGCTTGGCGTGAGGAGGACATCCTGTTTTCAGAAGAGAGGATGTTTCCCTCTTACTTTCACTGTCCCATGGTGTCCCATAGAGTCTTGGGGGAACTTGAATGCCGTTACCATTGATTGCATCATTATTATCATGAAGAAGGTTTACCAACACTGGGTGACTAATAAGGGCAGCATGTCCTAGTGATGATGGCACTGATGGAAGTCAGCGATAACAATAATAATGATAGAACAATAATATTATAATATTTATCCCAAATGCAAGCCGTCTTAATAGTATTTACGTCTGCTTCAAATAAAATAAAAAGACGAATCAGATTAAGATGTGTCCAATGAAATGGAGTCTGAATCCACTTTCCCCTGCTCCTGTGTATCAGCTTCCCTCATTCCAAGGTGTACCTCTAAAGATGGGCTTCAGGGAGAAAGGAATGTGGTAATTTGGCTGTTTAAGTGGGGTGGTGGGAGGTGCAGGGCTGAAGGGGAGGGCGTGAGCCGGGGCCGTCCCGCTGGAATTACCTGAGGAATGACAGAGCATAGCTGTGCGTTCATGTGCTGACAGAGGGAGAGCTGTAGCATTGAGCTCTAGTGGAGCTTGCAACGCTTTAATCAGTGAATGCTAAAACCTAAAAAAAAATTAAATTGGGGTTCTTATTTACAAGACGAAATGTTAGAGAAAAAAGGTTTCAAGCTCTTTTATCCAGCCAAACAAAAAAAACATCACAAGCTTCAATTCCTGATGTCAGGTGCGAGCGTCAACTCACCAATTCCACCACTTTTACTTGTACATTGATTGTTCTCATTGTACTAAGAAAGGGTTTGTGATGCCCCCTGTGGCATGACACTGACGGCGACGCGATACTGCATGGTCAGTTGATCCCTGGGGCAAGAAGGCCTTGAACCGGTGATAGCATAGAACATTATACATAGCATTGCAAGCATTTCTCCTTATCTCTGGATGAATAATTTAGCCGCAGAGCTCGAAGAAAGCACTAGGTGGCGTTACCTGTAGATCATTGAGCTACTGATGAGGGAGACAGGGCTAGGTAGCGCTACATTTCATGGAAGCTTGCTGTCATGTTCGGCCTGTATCTGTGTCACATCGTGACAGCCGAAATTACTCTTTTCCGTCATCGGCTCACATCCATTACGCCTCACCGTCAGTCCGTCTTGTAGACGTGATGACGGCTTCTGTGCGCACCTGGTCTGACCTACACCCTGACAGAATGTCAGAAGGAATGGATTACCATGGCAACGTATTCTCGATAAGCAACCTGTCCGCACCAGGCCAAATACCTGATTCAATGACTATAACAGTTGGCCAGACGCAAAGCTCCCATTCCTCTGAGCGGCTGTGAAGATAATCTGACCATGTGTAAAAGAAGAGCGGCAATGGCATGAAGAGCATGCTAACAAGGAACTTTAGCTTTGATGTTTGCTCCCAAAACACCATGCTCCATGTCCAATCAAAGTTAGGGCATTCGGACCAAGCTACGGGGATTTTCAGATGTTTCAGTCGGTCTGGTGTAATCGGGCGAGAGTGAGCCCAGAGTCGACCGACCTAAAAAGGGTTGGTTTGACCTGAAAGAGAGAGTGAGGGAGAGCAGCAGAGCCACGCAGCACCCGCTGCTGTGTGGAGACCAGGGAGAAAGTGAGTGGAGAGAACTGGGGGCAGCAGAGGGAAGGCTGCTCCCAAGCCATCCGCTGGGCTCCCATTCATGGGCGGATGGGCCGGAACACTGAGGGCTCTGTGGAGGTGATGGCTACGGGGAGATGCTATCTTTACCTCACTGATACAATGGCCTCATAGACGGGCACACACCGGTGCAGAGCCACAGGGCAACTTATTAGGAACCCTAGGCGCAAATACAGCCCAACCGTCAGGAGTAGTGCGCCACCTAACGGGGTGGGCTGGAACTGCTCCATTTAGGAATGTTGCTTTGAGAGGCACCTGGGGCTTCAGACTTTGGTGACAGTTTATGTGTTCGACATGGTAACCTAAAACTGAATATAACTGTGAACTGTAGAACAAAATCATCCAAGTGTGCAGGAGGAACCCTACTCTCTGCACAGTTTGGCAGCAAATGCAGAATGCAACAGGATCTATACGTAAGTGTGTGTATTATTTTCATATGTATGTCGATTAGATATACCCAGGAGCACTTTTCACAGCCCATTTATTTTAACAACCTAGCTGCCTCCCTTGCAAAAGGGTTTTTACGTTTTAGTTATTAATGACAAAGTCTAAGCACTGCGGCTCTACGTGGGTTTGGCCACATGACCGTGAGCTGCTAGAACTATTTCCTCTGGCATACCTTTACGCCTCTCTCATAATGAAAAGCTCTGGCAGTCAGGGAGAAGCAGAGAATGGAACGGTTTGCTCTTCATATTGAACCAAGACCAGGTGTCCCAAATTGGATGAAGCAAAACAAGAAGAAAAAACAGTAGTCCTACAAGCTAACAATGTGTTCTAAATGGCCCTACAATCATCTGCCACATTCCTTGCTGGGAGTACAGCTGTACTGTATTCCTGATGTCACGATGAGGAAAACACCAGATCGGCAAGGTGTTTTTATTTTCCGTTTATAGGTTCACTTCGACCCTGTTCTTCTTCACCTAAATTCTCCTCTCCCTTTTCTGCTCAAGCCCACTTCCACTCCCACAGTCTTTTCTTCCCCCTTTTTTTTCCATCTCGCTGACTTTCCCACCTCTCTCTTCCTCTCACACCACAGCAAGCGATCAGACATCAGCTGATTCTCTAAGTAAACCATTTAATGTCTGCCAAGAAATGGATCAGATTAGTTCCGGCCAAACCGGTGCCTTACTGTATTTAATATAAATCCCAATTGCCCCAGAAATACCACAACATATAACCCACAGTTTTAATGGGTGCATTGTTATTTGCTAGCAAACCTTTTTATTTTGTTGTGATTCAGGGAGACTACCAATATTCACCTCTGTTCATCCTGTTTCAACTTTTGTATTCAGGTCAATTTACCTGTCCCCATTTTTCTTCATCTACCTTCTATCAATCCTACTTACTATTTATTGTTTATAACACACACACACACACACACACACACACACACACACACACACACACACACACACACACACACACACACACACACACACACACACACACACACATTCAACAAAGAAAATCAAAAAAAAGTTTTTCAACTCTTAAAAGTCTTTCAGGCATCACCCGCAAACTATGTGTCTGGGCTTCCAAATATCTGCCAGAAGGCATCAGCTCAACCCAGAGTAGTTTACCCATTGCAGAGCCAAAATGGTCATTACAGCGGTTACAACAGTAGGACAAAAAAAGGAAGGAATATGTGTAAATGAGACCACCTGTTATTTAATCTTGACCCGCTGCCTCGGGCCGGCCTGACAGCTGACCTTCTACCAGTACGGAGCCCGCAGGCAGTCTGTGAACAATTTTCATCCTTTTCGCTGAGGGCTTTGACTTCTAAACCACCTCGTTAATAAAATGAAATGTAATACATCAACCTTAAACCCTGAACAATAACAATTATACAACAGTTAGTTCCATGCCGTTATAGAGTGCACTGGGCCTTTTGACTAATCATGAAAGCTCTCCTTTACAAGTGTTTCTAATAAACGTTCATAAATTAATATTCAGAAGCTGTTTACTCATCAGAATCTCTCATGCCAACAAAGCGACTGTCAACATACTCTTATTTCACTGATTGCGCAATAAATGGAAAAATACAGATGGATGTTCATGATATGGAGTAGCTGGCATGCTGTAACGTGTAGACCTATACAACTTAACAAGAAAGGAAAATCTTTATTTGTTGCTTAGCAACACACCCATTCCAGTTTGGTTTGGTCGGGCCAAAAAAAGTTGCCTACTACTAACTTGTAAAAGGAACTTGTATCACAAGGCCAGGACTATCATTTGTACTGGGCCAGCGGCATTGTAACTACGACCGAATCACAGTCCTGCTGATATTCAGTATAACAACACCCCTCTGGCTTAAATAGCAGGGGACCACTTTTGGACCACAGATTGCAGAACTATTTTCTAGTGTCCTGGAAAATGGCCGGGCTACCAACACTGTAACCTTATTTTGGACATTGGTACAGTGACAAAAGTAAAAAAAACAGTGTTTTCTTTCAGATTTTAAGAACGCCTTGCAGTTACAGGTAAAAGATTATCGATGACATAAAACTCTGGATTATGTGGGGGAAATAATTTAAATTCAAGCACATAAAAATCTGTGTTTGGCCCAAATATTGTGTCCCCAATTAGTATCTGAAATGAGTGTGTTCGAAAGGGACACACCCAGATGATTTGAGGATGGACACGCCAGTGCAGTCATATGTGCTGTAATATAAGGCAGTTACAATGAAAATGGCCACAAAAACAACAATTTACATTATTATTAGACTTACTGGGGGAAGAGAAAAAAATGGATCAATGTACTTTGTAAGTTCCCTCTAATATTCAATGGCAAAAAAAAACAATGCTTTCTCTCCAAACCCCCTCTGTGGGCGGTGAATGACTTACTAGTGCAGTCTTCCAAAAGGTAATAATAACACAATCATTATGCACTTATTTTTTACTGTCAGGCTAAAGCGAGGTGGGGCATTTACCACACTTCTTTGCACTATTCACTAATCCTCCTTCACCTAAGCGGTGACCTCGTTAGAGGTTAATTAATAGGTAGGCCAGCGAATAGGGCTGTCCTACTGCCTGTCGGAACCTCAATTCTCTCTGATGCACGGGACACTGTGGGACTACCCCACAGCTTTTTGCTTTGTCAGTTACAGTATCCTTGCTATTTTGCTTCATTTTTTCTTACACACAGTAGTAGTATTAGTAGTAGTTGAAGTATGCCTAGTAGTAGTTGTAGTAGTAGTAGTTGAAGTAGGCCTAGTAGCAGTATAAGTAGTAGTTGTTGTTGTTGTTGTTGTTGTTGTTGTTGTTGTTGTTGTTGTTGTAGAAGTAGTAGTAGTAGTAGTAGTAGAACTAGGCCTAGTAGTAGTAGTAGCAGTAGAAGTACTTGCAGTCGTTGTGGTAGTAGGTCAATGGCTGGCTGATATTTTATGAATCTTGGTTTCAGTTTAGATATTATATCTACATACTTTGCCATATTGTCACAATTACGGTTTGAATGTGTTGGAGTTGGCTATTGTAATCTCTATTGCTTTGCTGCGCACCGGAATAGACCGCTTCGCTTTCTGACGGTGTGGAAGTGGGTGTTGTATTGCTGCCCTGGCATATTCCACGGTATGTCAGGACCCCAGAGAATGTAACTTAGATTAAGGGTTAAATCAATGTCACCTGTCTCGACTTGATTTAACCTGAGCTCTGGTGCCATCCCAGTCCAATAGAGATACTGTAAGGTACATCATAAGTCCTCAAAGGTAGATACTCATAAGGCACATTTCTATAATGTATTGTATATATGTATCTGTGCTGTTTCTTTTGAAATGTGACAGTGTTATTCACGTTATATCTCTGATATTGGATCATTTGTATGAAAATTTATCCGCTGGCAGATGACAATAATGTGGGCCACAGTTGTAGTAAATGCATATTAATTCTCATCTGGATAGGAACCTGGGTTCTATTTGGCCCTATGACTTTGCTAATACTGCACTCGCTTCTCAAAATGTCTGTCAAACTTCAGTGTCACAATGACAAGTCACTATATAGGCAGTGCAAATGATGTTGATATTATTTATTCATTTGTCTGTCTGCTGGTGATGTGTGATTGTGTTGTCTAGGCATGGATCATGCCCGCTTTGACTTGATATCTTCTCGCCATGTTCAAACTTGTCATGGAAGAATGCCACTTCTTTGACATCTTAACCATTTAAATGCATAATAACATGCTGTAGACGTTGTCAGAGCCAAGGGCGATGTATACCTTCTCCACAAGACTCTCTCCTTCAGAAGGGTGCTGTCAGATATGTAATCACAATATCGTGTTTGCATTCATAATTTACAATTTGTCCCAAACTTTGTATGTAACGATATGATTGTTTTGCAAAATAATATAACCCACCTCAGATTAGTTTTCATAGCAGCAATTGTAGGTTGCACTGCTAATATGGATAGCATATTATTTTAACTTTTGCTGCATATTAATGAGTTTCAATTCAAAAGGCTCTGCAACTTCATCCAAAGGAAGGTCAGTCAGGTGTTCAATGTTTTAATTACTAATACTTGTAACGTCACAAAATTAAGTTGGCGTTTTATTTTTAACAATTCATCAAAAATAATCTTAGGAGGGGGGGGGGGGGGGGTTAACCATACCAACATGGCCACGCCTAGCCTCTTTATACTATACGTATAAGCCAGGCACATGTGTTTAGGCCTTCCCCACTAACATCTGGAATGCAGCCCTAGCTGAGGGCCCAACCCCCAACTCTTCCTATATCTCAACCCATACCTCCCCCAGCCCCTCCCACGCACCATGCAGAGCTGGGGATAGCTGCACACTCTGTGGCTTCACTTATGAATGCAACTCTGTTCAGGATTAGCATAGATCAGATGAATTGTTAATGAGTTTTCCCTTTTGTTGGTATTAAAGTGGGGGTAGACAATTCTCAAAATAATGGCAAATGTATATTTAACACACACTGTGTGCGTGAATATTTCAGCGTCGAATGCCACACATAAATCAACGACGAGAGTGAATTGTCGTGCATCTTTTATATCCTTGTTTGATATCCCCAGCCCCACTTAACAATATCGATAACTCGTATTCTTATAAATACTCATCATCTACACTCTGACTGGACACACTTCATTTCCTCATCTTCTGCCAGACTATGGGACAAACCCACCTAGTTCTGGTTCTTACTAGGGCGAAAAATAGCATAAATAATTTCAAGAGCAGTTTCTCTTCCACCTGCCATTAGACCTCCCCCACACTCTGTAGGCATGGCGTCTGTCTCAGTCAACCGGGTGGATGCTGAGAAAAATAACTCAACTCTAGCACACCACACAGTACAGTAGTACATATGCAAGTACTTTACACCTATATACGAATATACTGTCTATACCGCAAGAAGATACCGCTTCAAAACAATAAAACGCCCCCCCCCCCTCTTTTAACGCAGACCTCCCCTAGCCATGATTCTCCTGCGGTCGGCTCCCAACCTCCACACCCCCTGTCTGCCTCCCTCTGGCCTTCCCAGACAGCCTTGTTATCGTGTCTGACGCTCTGAGCCTCTCCCAACAGGGACAACAATAAATACATAACCGACTTAAGATGCAGCCATTTCCTTTTGGGCCGCATGCTGCGGTTGACTTCAGCGATTCTCGTCTTCTCTGTTTATTTATAAACCATTCATTTCTTAGAACCTTTTGCATTCATGGAATCGCACAGGGTTCCTGAAAAGTTGAGAAACCCGTTGAGTTTGCCTGGCAAACTAAATACTTTTTCTATTGGGAACTGAAATAAAATGAGTAAATACTGCACCCCTCAAAAGCTGAGAAATAAGGCTTAGCATGGACTAAATCTTCTACTCTCTATTCTATTATACTCTATTCCCATACCTCTACTAGAGCAGTCACATATTTGGGCTCTTTTTGTATGATATAGTGAGTCTGGGAACTTCATCATAATTTTCAGGGCCAGGAAAGTGTCAAGAGTTGGGAGAAGATTGACTTTCTAAGAACCCAGGGAAGAGAGGAGGAGGACTTCCAGAGAGTTCACCTGTTGGTAGAGGGGGACATCTTGTGGTGAAGGTGCAGATGAGGTTGAGCTAAAACTTACAAACGTTGTATCCCTTGCTTATTAATTAGACATATATGTTGATATTTATTAATACTGGAATAAGACACATGCTCAATTTTTTTTTTTGTTGCTTAGTTCAGTAGATAACAGTATTGAAACATAATTGTTATTGGTCTCCAAATGAAATGTATTATATAGTGTAATTTCTTTATCGTTAATCTATTTAGGTATATTAATATGTGACTGCATACAAATTTGTCCACAGACATGGATACTAATGTGTGTTAGTAAGCATTATTGGCCCTCAGAAAAAACACTGCCTAAAAGAATATTGGCCTAAGCAACACTAGTAGAGGGCTAGAGGCATATACTTTTCCCTGAACTTTTAAATGTTCCAAACGTTCAAAATCATAATTATATATTTATGTGCCATTCAATCCAATGAATAAAATATTTCTGTGGCATTCAGTAGGCCAATGCTGTGGTAAAGTGTGTAAAGTATGACCAAGTGTTTCTTTCTGTGAACTTTATCAATCCCCTGTAGGAGAAATTTGTTAATGTTTGTCTCTATAAAACAATAATGGTAAAAAAAAAAAATACAAAACATGACGGTAACTCTAAAGTCAAACCGTCCAATCTGAAGGCTTTACTTAACCACTCCCACTACTCACTTCCACCAAAGCAAAGCAAACAGAATTGAGTAGGGGAGGGCGTAGCCTAACTAGTTTGTGAACGACCCAGAGGAACGCAACGCAAATTCAATGTGAACATGTATGAGGTTTTAATTAAATTAAATTCCGCCCGGACACATTTTTCTTTTAAAAGTGTCTCAAAAAGAGGGCATGTCCGGGCAATAGAGGACGTCTGGTCACCCTACGTACGGGGAACCCATTTGAATCCTACTTGCTCCACTTTTAAATAGCGGCGCAAGTTCGTGGGCGCTATGCCGCTATCCTGGTAATTTCTCTGTGTGTGCATGGGTTGAATTGCGTGTGTCTCACGCCGAATGCGTGAGACTTGAGAGCCCTGATTATTATACCACCAGATGTGAGTGGGATTAGCTTTACAAGTCGTTTCGTAAATCTGCCCCATATGAAATCACTAGTGGGCGTGTCCATCTAGATCTGTGCTGGATAGATGAGCAACGTTTACTTCAGTCCAATGGGTAGGCTGGTAGACTGATCTATCCAGCACAGAAATAGGTGGACACGCCCACTAGTGATGTCATAAGGCTAATCGCACTCACACCTGGTGGTATAATATGTCCCCTTTAACCCTTTCCTGGACATCATAATCAAACGCTGGACAGACGAAACGACACATGTCTTCACATAAGGAGGTGTTAAGTGTCCTAGAGGCTTAACTCTCTCTCAGACGTACCATCAACATCAACCGCTCGCACGACGGAGCTCCACACATCCACACACATCGTGGCATGATACGCCTGTTTAAGTATCCTAGAGGCTTAACCGGGATGGATGCGGGTATCAAAATAAATTGCTGGAAAGACGTAGCTCAACACATACACACACACCGCATCGTGTCTGAGAAGCTAAAATGCCGTGTTGTAGGGTTTATTTTCCAACAAATTTGTGTAATTTGCTTGTTGGTATTTAAGATTTAAACTGTTATTTATTGTATTTAATGTTGTCAGGTATCACAAAACAGAATGTAATATGAAAAAGTAGGTACTATTTTTGCGGTTTTCTATTGATTCTCATTTCCCCCAGAATGCATTGCATGACGTCACGTTGGGGAGACACGGACCAAAGTCGCATTGAGACGATTGAGACCCTTGAGAGAGACTCGGCACAGAGATGGCACATAGAGATGGCACATAACTAAAACTCTCCAAATGCCCCGAATTATAGTGGTTTTCACCTCTTTCTATGCTTTTATCCTCGCCTTGAAAAAAAGTGGTGAAGTGGAGAGATCGCCATCTCTGTGCCGAGTTCCAAGTGCGGGTGTGGTGACGTATATCATATGCGTCGAGAGCAGCGAAGAGCTTAGTTCACAAAGCGGCCTCACATAAAACCTAAAATTATCAAACTTCTTCACGAAAGATTTTAGTTTTCTTTGCATGAAAAATTATCATTTAAATCCACAAACAACATATGTGTAATCCAGGGCATATAAAGACTGGGACCAGAAAATAATTATTTTCTCTCCATTGACACCCATTCATATTTTTCGATCTCATAGGTCCCATGAGCTCTGATTGACATCTCAAACTCGATATTGTTTTCATCGCAAAATGTCAGCTGATAACAACAAATAAACCTTCGGTCTCGGGGGCTATTCCCCACTATTCACTTCGCCTTCGCGAATAATTGTTGACTAATAGCCTAGATAGATAAATAGCCTAGTCAAGTCTTTATTAATACCAAACTACACGTCAGGAAATAATTTAGGTGATTCGGCTCACACAGTATAGCCTACAAGACCACACAGAACAAGGAAGACAACAAGTCTGACTGGACATACCCAAAATGCATCAAATTAAAACTAGACCCATGCGTAGATAGATAGATAGATAGATAGATAGATAGATAGATAGATAGATAGATAGATAGATAGATAGATAGATAGATAGATAGATAGATAGATAGATAGATAGATAGATAGATAGATAGATAGATAGATAGATAGATAGATAGATAGATAGATAGATAGATAGATAGATAGATAGATAGATAGATAGATAGATAATTAAATATGTTATATTAATTGCCAATTGCCATTAAATTAGCCATGTGCGCCTAACACAAGAAAGACGTAATGTTGAGAAGTCATATTAAAAACGGATAGCAAGCGAAAGCCGAACCAGACTGTATCAATCACATACTTTGGGTCCATTCTAACTTATGGTAAGAGGCTAGTCTTTAAATCTTTGCAGTGACTGAATGTTGATGATAAAACGGATTGTTTTGCATAAGATGAGTGTGTGTGTCCTTTTCGGCTTCGGCATACTGCATGGTTATGAAGGCCTTGTGGTTAGTTGTGGTCTTAGTGAAGCAGCCTAGCCTTGGAGTTGGATAAGTTGGAGTGATTGTGTAGTACGGGCGTGCGAGAGTGAGAGAGAGAGCACATCCGCCATGGTGATGTTTGGCTTGTTGTGGGCTGTCTGTCAGCCTCCGCTGGACGTGCTTTTTGTGTATGTGTTCAATGTAACCATCAATCTACACAGTAGATTGATGGTTAAAAAATACTCGTTCTACTTGCAGCCAGTTGCAGGCACTCGTTTGCAAGTGGACTCATTGCTGTCCGATGGGCTAAGTTAGCCCATAGCTAGCATCATGCCTTCTATTTCTAGATCTTCTGACTAAGTTTACCGGTACTTACGAAATAATCGCTGTCCCTAGATATTAAGAAAACTTTGACTTTCACTCGGTGCTATTCACTGACAGTAAAAACAAATAAAAGTGTTGTTATTGCATGCACTGCTGTTCATGGACTAGCTTCAGCGCTCGTTGCTGCGTTGCTAAATGATAGCAACTCTCCACTTATTCTCCTCTGACCATGCATTTAATTGGCTTTGACCGCCATAAGTTCTCGGCAAATCCTCATTCGCCCACTCACGTCTGACAGTTTCGAAATTATACTGATGTGGGCCATCATACATGTTATTTGTGGTTCTTGCCACCTCTTAGACGCCATAGTTGTAGTACTAGGCTGAGGCTACCTTCCCACCACTTCTCCCCAACGTGACGTCATCGCCGAATGGCGTTAGGAAACACCCGTTACTGCCAAAGACGACAAAAACTGGACTTAAACATTATTTTGGAGACATTTTATAAATGATACACATATTTTGAGGGCTTTATGTACCCATTAATCAAAACTTCCGGTTAACCTGCACGTAGGCCTTTAACTGTCTTTCAGACGCGCCCCCTACAGGCTAGGGAAGACAGGGCATGTGCCATCCATTCACCAAAATACCCTATGGTATTGGAACCTTACACAATACAGGCCAGTACACTATACAGGCTAGTACACAATACAGGCCACTATTGGTGGTAGTGCTTGGACATGGAGGGGTTGGGGAGGGGGGATTCAGTTCTGCGATCTGCAACCGCAATCTGCAACCGGCCAACTACATTTGACTCACTGGACGTTTAACAAGAGTATCCATATGCTTAGTTGATGCAGGCTCGAGGGTTGGATTTGAGGTGGCACACATTACCAAAAGAGCTGTTCTTTGTTGGGTTTAGTGATACTGGGCTTCCTGGTGAGGCCTCCATCGGACTGGTCTCTACCACACACATACACACATACACAAACACACAGTACACCCTTTTAACAATAAATATGACAAAACAGAAAAGATAAATGTGTGTGTTTATTATATTATGTATACTGTGTGGCAATAACTTAAAAGATAGAAATTATGAACACAACAACTTGCGTCACAAAGGTAGCTTTCAATAGCCTTTTTAATATTGTTCTTTAAAATTATACATACGCTATGGGAGTTTGGACTGGTAACTGAATTGAATAATAAACTTGGCTCAAACTCAAACCAAAGAAAACTCCACCCCAAACATCCACTCATGTGACCCAGAGACAGGGGCGGGGCTGCTACTGGTTGTTCTCCTTGACGACGGCTCTCGTTTAATCAGGTCTTGGAGGTCAAGGAGAGAGCGAGAGAGAAGGAGGGCACAGCCTGTCCGACACCATGGCCTACCAACAGAAACTAGCTGAGAAACTCACCATTCTCAACGAGAGAGGGAACGGCGTGCTGATACGAGTGAACTACATCAAGAAGGTAAGCGGGCTGTTGGAGGGCTTTCGTTTCGCAAACGGCAACAGAGATAGAAAATGAGGAACTGGATGGTGTGTCACGTGCAGGGCCTGTCCTTTTTGTGGATTATGAGAAAAAAAACTGCTGCGCACAGTTTCATTTAAATACTATGGAAGACGTTTAAAGGCCTTACCCAACCCATCTAAATGTTGATCAATCAATAATCAATAAACACCAAAACTATCAATGCAATTGTCTAGTAAACAAAATGCTGCAGAGTAGCTAAACCCCCTTTCTTCCTTAGTGATGGTGAGCACTATTATGGAATGGAATAGTTGTACTTTGAAAGTATGATGCATGATACTGATGTTTCTTGTCAACATTACGCATACTTCTTCCTCTTTCTGCTTCTATACAATGTCGACCACAGAGGAGGAAACAGTGTACAGGAAGTCAGTCTGAGCTGCCTATCGCCTTGTCTTGTGCCCTGAAACTCATAACCTATCGCTGTCATGCCATCACTTATTTCAGAAGCGAAACGTTTATTAACACAAGTTGAAATGCTGTCTATTGAGATTGGTGTTGCTCAGGTATTTATCAATGCAGGCCCGGACACAATGCATTATGGGGTCTGGGTGAAAATGTAATTATTTCGGTAATTTTTTTACTTTCCATGATATTTTTTTCCATGTCATGGTGAGATCTCCGAGCTACACACACCTTGTCCAGAAGCATTGTACTTGTTAATTAGCGCTCAAAAAAGTAGACTGTTCTGACTGACACCCTTTGCTCCCCTGCCCACTGTACCAGATATGTTCAGACCCTAAGCTGCGGCCGTCACTCCTGACAGACAAAATCATGGACCCTGCGGTCAAGTACATCAACAAGAAATTCCCCAATGTTGACTTCAGAGGAAACAACGTGAGTATAGTTTGATATTTGTATATCTTCTTTTTTTTTTTATATACACAGTTTACAGTCTGTTTGCTTTGTGTTGCGCTGCAGTGCAATCAATGTCTTCATCACATTTCACAACAAAGACACTGCCTGACAATTGAATAAACATGCTCACGTTCACACCTTCAGCACCCACACCTGCCAATAGATTGGTTCTCATATCAACATAGATTTCAAATCTCAAGTTAATAAGGGCCAATTCAAAGTCCAAGCGATACTCCTGCTACTTAATGACTTTGTAAAGGAGCCCATGCTTGCAACTCCTAGCCAGACCATCTGCCAAATAACTAACTATGCAAATGTGGCATCTGGAGGCATGTACCCAGGTAACACGTGTTGTCATAACTGTTTACCACAGCAACATCTCACCAGCATCCAGAGACAGAAGGCTGAAGTCATGTCAGCTGCTTCCAGTTATTATGATTCCTTCCTGGATGTCATGGAATTCAGGGTGAATATTCTCTCTCTCGCTCTCTCAATTAATTTGCATATAGAGTGGCATTTTCCAGTGTAGGAAAATAATGACTTTTGGTCCAAAAGGAACATTTCAGTTGCTGTGTTCATTTATTACCAAATCCTTTTTAAATTCTTTAATTGAAGTCGCAGCAGGTCAAAGCATCTCTTAAAAGCGGCGAGATTGGGAATCATCTAAATTGATAGGACTTTTTACACTGATTAGAGGCATATGACAATGTACAGTGTTTTTTATGATCATGAATACAAGATGACAACTGGGATTGGTAATCCGCATGCTGATTTAAAGTCGTGTCAAGGCTTGTTTGTTCTGCTTGCATTGTTTCTCATTGAAACCTAAAATCTTCCCTCCCAGGACCACGTCTATGAGTTACTCAACACACTGGATGCCTGCCAGTGCTTCTTGGACATAGTGAGTGCTGGTGGGCTGCTTTGCTCCTTGCTGAACAAATCTCCTCATGGAGTGTGCCAGGAGAAAGATATACTTGACACGTCAGTGCTCTTTAAGTGCTGACATGTCAAGTATTATCTCATCTTCTCTTGAGGCATTGTTTCTTGAGGCATGAACCTAACACCATCCATGAGACGGTCATGCATGGTGATAGGTTCATTTACACCTGGGAGAGGTACCTCTGATCTGCACTAAGTGCCCCTTGTTATCATCAGCATATCTGTGTGGCGTACAACTCCCTTGTCATTATATAGCATGATGAAGAGGAAAACCTCATATCTATCTTAAATATATTCATATACGTGCTGAGGCATCGGGAAGAAATATAGTGTTAGTTGTTACAAACCATAGGTCCCTTTTTTAACACACTGATGATTTCCTTTTATTTGTATTGCACTGATTGTTTGTATCGTATATTTCAATTAATATACAGTATATTTTTGAAGGAATTACTCAACTGGAATTACTGCATCACCTCACCATGCTAGACTATTTATTATACACATTTTTTCGTTGGTTATGTTGGGAACTTATCTTTTCCTTTTTTTTAGCTTTAGAAACTTAAAATAAATGGAATCACCTTAATGACTTTTCAATGTTCCTTGTTGTCTCCAGTCCATCAACTTTGACCTAACCAAGATCTACCTGGACCTGATCGTCACCTACACCTCTGTCATCATCATGCTCTCTCGCCTGGACGACAAGAAGGCGCTGGTGGGCATGTACAACTGTGCCTATGAGATGACCAACGGCACTTGGTAAGGCAACAACCACTGCTTATCCTCATCCGAACCCTGTAATCGGTAGTAAGTAAAGTTGTAAATAAGTAGTGAAGTTTGTAAGGTTGGTAGGTTGGTATTTCAATTATGAGCCCAATTATGCTTATTGCAACATTGCAACTCTCCCCTGGAAGATGCTTATCTGTCATCACATGTGAATGGGAACAGGTAGTGAAAGGTTGCAGTGTTTTTGGTTTTCAAACGACGGGATCCCAAATGTCCAAGCTGTCTTTAAGTCTATCCACCCTTCTTCTTTTTCTTAGGCTTTCATTTGTTTATCTATTCCTCCTTCCGTGTTCATTTGAGTCTGAGCTAATGGTGTGTTTTTCTGCTGAACTGTGCAGTGATTCGTCCTACCCGCGGCTCAGCCAGATGTTAATAGAATACGAGCAGCCTTGGAAGAAGCTCCATGAAGACTTTGGACCTCATACACGGGTATTCCTCCACTTCTACTGTTCTTCCTCTGCTTTCACTGTGTCCTCCATTACACTGAAGGACTCTTTTAGTTGCTGTTGCTTTCAGATATTGAGTCTTTGAGTATTGGTTAAGTTTTTACATTTTCAAGTCTTCATACGTGTCCTTATGTCGTAAGTTATGTTTGCTATACTTTAACTTCTAGCTGCAAGGTCTCCCTTGTCAAATATTTAGCTGACCTAAATTGAACTCAATGGAATTAAATAAAAGATACATTTAAAAAAAGCCAATCATTGTGGACATTATCTCTCTCTCTCTCTCTCTCTCTCTCTCTCTCCCTCTCCCTCTCCCTCTCCCTCTCTCTCTCTCTCTCTCTCTCTCTCTCTCTCCCTCTCCCTCTCCCTCTCTCCCTCTCCCTCTCTCTCTCTCTCTCTCTCTCTCTCTGTCTCTGTCTCTCTCTCTCTCTCTCTCTCTCTCTCTCTCTCTGTCTCTGTCTCTGTCTCTGTCTCTCTCTCTCTCTCTCTCTCTCTCTCTCTCTCTCTCTCTCTCTCTCTCTCTCTCACTCTATGATCTTATCCTATGAGCTTTTTGTCTGAGAAAAGCTTTTTTTCCCTTCTTTCTTTCCTTGACTGTTTTCCAAATCTAGCCATCGATATATCCAGTGATCTGTCACTCGATGAATCCGTCCGTTGCCTTTCTGGTGTGTCCCTGTAGTGACGTACTGTTATCTCCCTGTGTCTCTCTGTGTCCCCGGCAGCTGGTGACGTCAGCGGTGCTGTCTCTGCAGATGGTGTACCCCCGCAGGAACCTGCCCGCCGACCAGTGGCGGCGGGCGCAGCTCCTCAGCCTGCTCAGCGCCCCAGCCAACATGCTGGACCCTGCCCGCTGCGACACTGTGAGTGGGCCCTCCTCGGTTGCCCTGCCCCTCTGATCCCTCTGATTGTATGTTAAAAGAAAACCAAACGCCCTGTATGAGCTAGGCCCCGCCCCAAATTTAATGTAGAACGAAACCCTCGGATGCCATCGTCTGATTGACATGACCTGGTCACAAAAAACGGCCAGTAATAAAAGTAAAGGTATCTCATGCAATAACCTGCTTTTGAGTCAGAGATTTGATATATGTAGTCAAATAGACGAAAAGGCTGGCTTTTAAATCCCAGGAATACGTGCGTCACATCCTGGGTCAAAGCAAAAGGGTACAACTATTTTATATAGCCTATAAGTCTGATTATCTCGGGTAATTTAATGTGATTACTTTTCACAGCACTACTACTACTACTAATCTATTGCGATTTTACTACATGAAAAAAAAGTCAAATAAATCGTCTCCTTTCAATTTTGTGCTACAGCCTTAGATAAAAGTTTGCAGATTCTTTCTCCCCTGCTGTGGTCAGCCCTGGGCTGCCACCCCATACCAAGACTGTATGCCGAAACATTTGTCAAAATAAATACAGCCCGAAATAGAAAGAGGGAGCGAACATCATCCTCAACCATATGTTGGATTGGTCAGCATCTTGCGTCTGTTGGGTGTGCGTCATCGGTATTTGTGTCATGACATAAAACTTCAACGTACGAAACATCGAGGATGCCACATCGCAAATATAAGATAAATACGGATCCCACGGTTTTATCACTTACAATAATGTATACAGATATGACAACTATACCAGAGATGGAAATTAACTTTTTTGCCCACCAGCCACTGTGGCAGGTAGATTTAAAAATCTACCAGCCACTCATCTTTTTTACCAGCCACTTTTTATACGCCATATACTTTTTTAATATATGCGTACATTTTAAACAATATAATAGTAACAATAGATAAGAAAAGTGTTTTTCATACACATCTTTTTTTTCCATCAGAAGTGAATTTTACTGTAAGTAGGTTCTACCAAGGAACTGAGTTGAAAACGTTACACTCTTACCTCATATGATAAACAATACACAGGTATCTGCCGTGTTAAGTCATGTATATTTCAAAGGTGTTACGATGAAAAGTTTGGGGATAATTCATCTATACAAAGTATTTTCAATAAAAAACAAATTGACATATTAGCAATAAAACAACATGCATGGCTACACCATCATAACATGTTATTTACATGTGACTGCATACAAATGTGTCCACAGACCTGGTAACTAACGTATTATAGTAAGCATTATTGGCCCTTAACACTAATATTCAGAAAAAACACTGCCTCAAAAGGCTATTGGCTTAAGCAATACAAGTAGAGGCATAGACTTGAACTTTATACCCTGAACTTTTAAACGTTGCAAACGTGCAAAAACATAATTATATATTTATGTGGCATTCAGTCCAATGCTGAAAATATATCTGTGGCATTAGGCCATTGCTGTGGTAAAGTGTGTAAAGTATGACCAAGTGTTTCTTTGTGTTCAATAGTCGAGATAGAACTTTATCAATCAAAAATGTCTCCAAGATCTAGGAGACATTTGTTAATGTTTGTCCCTATAAAAGGGGAGGGCGTAGCCTAACTAGTTTGTGAACGACCCAGAGAAACGCAACGCAAATTCAATGTGAACATGTATGAGGCTTTAATCAAATCCTGGACGATTTTGAAATTCTGCAAAACATTTTTTAAATGTGCCTCAAAAAGAGGCCATGTCCGGGCAAAAGAGGACGTTTGGTTACCCTACGTACGGGAAACACATTAAATTCTTACCTGTAACACTGTTAAATAGCGGCCCAAATTGGTGGGCGCTACCCTGGTAATTTCTCTGCGTGAGAAATACGAAGTGTGGCGTGTGAGTGTGTGCATGGGTTGAATTCATGGGGCAAGCCTAACCCTAACCCTGACTGGTGAGGACCTTCTTAAATGAACCTTCAATGCTGGATTTAATTATCAGAATTCGGATTTTATCCAAGTATTCTGACTTTATTATCAGAATGCTGAATTTGATCTCACAATTGAGACTTTATTAGCCTATTCGATTTCTGAATTAAAATTCTTGTGATGAATAATCTACATTTGTACAGTCGATGTGCAGCACTTTAATTCCCGTCAACTTTTTTTTTCTAACACCAGCACTTCCACAACTATGCCCATGTTCCTGACTGCTATATACAAAACCATTTATAGCGCATCTATTTTTCGGCTGGGTCGTGATAGTCGCCCTAAATGCAGCTTTAAAGGGTAATTCCGGTGTGAAAATGAATTTGGGATATGTTTTGTATGATAACGAGTTGAAACGTTCATTTTGGAGCACAAAAAACGCATATAGACGCTTCCTTCAGTTGGCTGTTTTTAGCTGATTCTATCAAAACACTATATACTTGGAACGAAGGGGGCAGTGGTTATGGTAAAAACGAAATCGCTATTTTAAACCACTTATTAAGGTCCGGCAGTATTTTGGTTTTTTTCGCCTAAACACATACCCAAATGGAAAAGCTTATAACACAGTAACCCTAAGTCCTAGATGGATGTATGATACTTCATTTGAAAGCTGACAAGCTCTAGTTTCTGTAGATATGTTTATTTGGCATGTGTCATACACACAACCTAAATGACATCAGTTCAGACATGGCTCTAAAGCAATTTTTTTGTCTTCGAAAATAATGGGTCATATTTGAACTACAATAACTAGGATGTGCTTTATGTAAGGCATATGGCAATATGCCAAATACCTTCTACATCATGCCAACTACACCTGGAAAAAAATTTGGAGTTCTAGGCCTAAAGCTTTGGGAGTTAATGGAGTTTTTATGGTGTGTGGTCACTGGCGGCCCAAACCTCTCCAAAATGTCTCCAAAATGGCCAAATTGTGCCAAATGCATTTACTCACTTCTGTGACACTGGAAACATTACTGAAGCATTTTGGTGACTATAAAACCTTTCTCCATGATTCAAAACATAATTTTTTCACACATTCATTTGATATGGCCATATTGAGATATTGTCATGTGATGAGACACTACCGGATCTCTCACGACCACCTTCAGTAGGAGTGGGGGCCGGGGGTCTGCCTGTCTGGCTTTGCGGCTCCCAATCCGCATCACTGTCCTCAGACATTGACCTACAAACACAATGCAATGCACAAATGTCACCAAATATAATGAAGAAATATATAAATGCAATTCAATGGGGTGTTATTTACATAGAAAACAAATAAACATTTCATTTATATCATTTCTGTCATTTTTTCATTTATATATATAATGTATACTATATAACTATACTGCATTGTTCACTGTAAGCATAAAAACCCACACACAAAAATACACATAGATGGCGTCACTCACCGATCTAAGACTTCGTCCAATTGTTGCTTGAACATCTCCTCTATCTCAGAATCATATTGGCTGTCTTCGCTGTCCTCGGATGAAGCCAAAATCAAAGCGAGGGCTTCTTCATGTGTGTAATATTTCGTTTTCTTCGTTGATTTCGCCATTGTAAACGGCGAAATCAATGTGATCAATGTGTGCGGCGTGCGTCCTGGTCCGCTGGAGGCTCTGTCATGCGCAAAGCGAGTTGTCTGCCGTGATGACGCAGCTGTATATCTCGGCTCATACGTATCACACCTGGACACGCCTGGTAGCGTTGGAAAGGTAAACTCATTGGCTAGAAGCCCAAGTGACTGATATATCAATAGCCAATACGCTGTCCCTATACTAAAGCCGCGTAACAAAGTAAACAAAGCCCATTGGCCCTTCAAACTGGGAGCGCTCCATCTACTTCACGGGCTGTACCGGGGTGAAAACTGAACAGAAAAAGACGGGGACACTTTCATTTTGTAGCCAGCAAAGTGATGAAAACAAGCATACCCAACAACTCCATACTGGAGGTAGAGAAAATATCCATGCGGCTTTGAAAAGCTGGATGTTAGTTGACGAACAAAGTTTGGAGATGGTAAACAAATGGACTTTACACGACAATATTCACAAGCTGGAATAATTTTATGAAAAACCATGTGGATGCTTTTGATCAGTGGATTCTCACGGACATTTGGAATATAAATAATTGAGGAATGGACACATATTACGGTTCTCGGATTGCTTCAAAGGTAGGGAGTCTCTCTGTTTTATTGGCATTTCCGGTTTACCATGCTGGTTAATATCAATATTTATGGTTTTGTGCTCATGATTTATGAAAAAAAAAAACCGGATGAATAAATTGTGGAGATTCTACCCTTTCTAACGATGTATAGAATGTCTGTAATGATGAAAGTTGAAGCGGGTTATGTCGCTGCGTAGTGGGAACATGTGGTCAACAAACACAAATCGCCCACCGGTGGGCGAATGGGTCTTAAGAGGTTAAAAGGCTCGAAGTAGCCTGACACTTCTTTGGTTGTATAATAAGGGTCTTAGCATATAAAACAAGGCATTGAGAACTTTGTAAGTGTACAGATTGTTTATTAAAAAGGACATTTTATATACACAATACCATCAGTAGATCACCCGTCGACGCCATTCTGATTTTAAGACTCGATAAGTAGATTGGCAAACACAGAGCTTGCGTGTTGCTGACGGATGTCACAATCTCTGTGTTCGTCCTGGGCAGCCAGGTCTTCTATTTATTATAACTTGCTAAACGTTCCTCTTGCATATGTGCCCCAGGCATTGAGGCAGACCTTCACAAAGGGGCACTTTTGACATCAAGGAGCAACAGGGCCGGTGTTCTGGCCCCCTCAACAATGTGCACGTGCCTGTTTTATTCATGGAGTTGGTCCCCTGATTTAAGACCATATTTACATCTTGTCCTACATTTTTAAAACCTTGTTAATTTCTAGCGAGATGTGGATCAGGAACTATCCATAGAATTACTATGTCACCCAATACCAATCCTTATAATTTAAAATTAGTGGTTTACGATTTTGGTTTTCCTTTAAAGAGTCACAAGCCACGTGTTACTGGTTGAAGCAAAGGGTGTCATCTGGAACATATTGGGGTACATCAGAAACAGTAAATGCACTGACTATTTTCAGCCAAAGATGGTGCTCTAACTGCAGTGTGAATACGAATTAGCAGCCTTAGCAGCTGTGGGCAAAAATAAAGACAGTTGTACCTCAAATGACCTATTCTAACTGTAGCAATAGAAATCCATCAATATGTTTATCATCTTTGCTCTGCACTAAAAGCCAAAAAAGTAAATAAGTAAATGTTCACCACAGGTGGCGTGTGAATACCTTTCAATGGAGGTAATGGAACGCTGGATCATCAGTGAGTATTGACTTTCCACAATATCATATCTATATCATTTCTGTTTTGAGTGAGACTGTTTCAACTACACATTCCATTATAGAGCAGTCCTTTAAGTGCTTATTGAATGTATATATATATCGTAAATATATATTTATCGAAATAACCCCCACATCACCTGAATATACTCTGAATAAGATAGTGCTGCAGTACATACAGCACTCGATGCATAATCCTGCATAAAACAAGGGTCTGGAATTTATGCGGGAATATATTATATTTTCAATAGGCCTACTTTTCACGCTTGAGGCAAAGCAGGGGACTCTGTCTTGGAATATCAAAATAACGCTTTCAATGAACGCATCCAAAATAGACCCATAGAGTCCCATACGGACCGCCCGATATCCCCCCTGCTACATTCACACTGGGCTCTGTGTGCTTTGGGCCTTTGAAGCCGCCAGCAGCGCCTGCGCTCCATTGATTGTGTGTGTCCTTCCTGTGTGGCCCGCTGCAGTCAGCTTCCTGCTGTGCCCCAGCAGCGTGAACTCCCACCCGCCCTCCCTGGAGCTGTGGAAGGCGGCCCTGCGGAGCGGCCTGTACCTCACGCTCACCCGGGACGAGGCGCTCAACATCCACAAGGTCTCGGAGGAGGTCTTCGACAGCCATAAAGGGTGTGTAGTGTCCCCGCCGTTTGTCTGGCGCTGGAACAGCAGATGATACGAAGGATGGACGGAGAGTCAGTCAACCTATTGGAACCCTATACGGGGATGGCAATACCCTTTCTGGGGATCCGCAACTTAAATATATATATATATATATAGAGAATCATTAAACATTACAATAGATAGATAGATAGATAGATACTTTATTAATCCCGGGGGAAATTCAAGTATCCAGTAGCAGCCGAAAACATACATAAAAACAGTGCAGATGGATTTGCAAAAATAGAGATATAAATAAATAAATAAATAAAATGTCCATTGTTGTTATCTATTGTCCTCCCTGCCTTTACTGGCAGGGAGGACACATCATATAATCATATAACATCATATAATAAAGATTTAATTATTATACTGTTATATTCTAACTCTTTAATTATTCTGTGATACTGATACTGAACAGCTCAATTGCCAGTTTGTTCTTTAATAGTTTTCAATGTATCCTAATCCATGTATTTCTGGCGATATACCTGAATGAGTTTGAGAGGATTTTTAAAAGCTGTGATGTGTGTGCTCAGGTATGGAAAACGAATCGCAGACATCAAGGAATGCAGGGAGCATGCCATTCAAAACAAGTAAGCACAGCTACAACGTGAGGACTTCTCCGCAAACTATAATGTTGGGTATTGAAATGAATTGGAATGAAGCGAACCAAATGCCTCTTTTCCCTATGCTACTTTCAGTGGAGCCCTGCACAGGGAGAGGAGAGGGTTCCTTCGTGGGGCGTTGAAAGAGTTATTCAATGTCCTGGAGGATGAACCAGGACTGCTCGGACCAAAGGTGACGTCCCTCTTCACTATGGCATGGCATCACTTGTCCAAGATACAAGTGTTTCATCATGAATATATCTAGCTGTCATTCAAAACCTGCTGTGGATATTCTGTTGAGCATACTGAGCATTATGACCCCCGATGGCTCCACAACTCCTCCTCATTCTTTCCGCTCGTTGATTCCCGAAAGGCCCTGTATGTCTTCATGGCGCTGGCGTTTACCCGTGACGAGGTTCTTTGGCTCGTAAGACACTCTGAGAATATACCCAAGACCAAGACTCCCGAAGACTACGTTGACAAGTAGGTTTCAGCTGGAGATGAAACAGAGCTCCATCTGGTGATTATTACACCAAGGATTCCAGTTGTCCCATGAATATTTTAACGTAACATGAACATAACTAATTTATTCATTTAGAATGTTTAAGTATATACAAATACAAAAAAGTTAAATAAGTCCACCATATATTCCCACACAAACGCTTATAGAAAACAAGGAAGCAACAAGTAGAATTTAATCTTGGATGAAATCAGAAGCTTTATGCTAAATCGTCACCCAAACACTCAAGAGATCATCAATGGCGATAGCTAAAGGAGTAGTCTGGCAGGTGAAGGAGACTGAGGCACCGAGCGAATGACTGGCTCATCATCCATTATGTTTGTCCTCTTTCAGCAAGATGGCAGAGCTGCTGTTCTACATGGTGAAGCTCAAAGCTCTGGTGGTCAAACACAGCTATGTCATACAACGCTACCACGTCCAGTACCTGGCCCAGTTTGATGCCCTGGTACTCAATGACACCATACAGGTACTGTGTGTGCTTGCGTGCATGCTTACCTCAAGGAAATCAGGGCCACTTGAGTCCCCACATAATGAGTGGTGGTTGTCATTTCCCAGCAGAACGTGCAGTAACAGTGCATGAATAATGAAAGGCATTATGTATTGAAATAGCCTTAGTTCCAAAAATAAGTCGTGAATCCAAGCCTTATCTGTTTATTTATTTCCTGTTCGTTGACCACGTGAAGAACATGTATGTCTGCCCCGAGGAGGAGTCAATCCTGACCAGTTCATTTGTCTCCACTCTGTCTGCCCTCTCCATCAAACAAGGTGACTCACCCCCCCAGACAAACACCTATTCAATCAACGCCATCAGGGGTTCCCATCCCTGTTCACATCCATACCAGATACAAACAAAAATTCAAACGTAATATTGTTCCATAGAAAATAGACTCTACTGACCTATTGTTGTTTTGTTGTTCATCAGTGCAAAACAAAGAGAAATTCGACTTCAGAGCGCTTCGACTGGATTGGCTGAGATTACAGGTATTCTGAGAAAGCATGCAAAACCAAAAGCCCACTATTGGCCACAGTGTTAAATCTAAAACTGTCTCAGGCTGTGGTCCCATTGGTCCTCTTTACGCTCTCCCACTCTGTTGGGAGGCACACGAAGGGGTTAAAGAAACACGCACAACGTCTTGTACAGACATCATACGTTATAAAAATGCTTGACATTACATTCCCTCTGAATGAACTAGCCATTCCAATGGAAGTTATTGAGCAGATATCATTTTATTTGTATTCATGTTGGCCAACGTTGTTTAATCGTATTGTGGGCTAAAGGCCTAAAGCTGTTGTTGATCCCCTGAGCCAGGCCTACTGCAGCGTGAACAAGGCCCCCCTGCCGTTAAAGGAATACCCAGACCTAGCCAAGGTGATGAACACCATCCAGTTCCACACCAGGCTGGTGGACAACATGGAGGACCTGCTGCTGGAGACCTCCGAGCTCTCTGTACTCTGGTTAGAGCTCTTTCTCTCGTTTTGAATTCAGCGAGGTAAAACCTGGCCAAGTGGGCGGCACAGCATAGGGTAATGCACAACAAATGAACATACACAAAGAACAACATTACACAGAAGACCCAGAAAGAAAAATGGAAGATTCAAGTGCAAAGACAACCGCCAATCAATGTTCTTGTGGGCCTAAGATCAGACCTCATGCTTCACCTTTTCTCACTGTTTTCTACTAGTTTCTACCCCCGGGTGTTCGAGAAGATGTTCCAACAGAGCAGCGAGGAGCCCAGCGTGAAGAGATACATCATGGCCTTTCCATACATCTGTTCTGACTTCATCTGCTGTGCGCATCCACTCTGTCCAGAAGAGGTCAGTGCTGAGATGCCAAAACAATGACCTCCCTGTTACTCAAGGCCAACCAAAGAGCAGATCACTGTACAACCACATCAGCTATGGCAGCATGGTTTATAGCATATTTATGTGTTCAGAAACCCCTGCCATGTACCAGGGGCACTTATTTTAGTTTGACATAAACACGTGTCTGAGGTGCATTGCACATTAATTAGGACTGTTTATATTCTAAGATCTTTTGTTCATGTATGTGAGCTGTTAGTTTACATGGTGGAAAAACCCATGAGGTGGGGTATGGTATATTAATATACTCATAACTAAGGGGCTGAGCTGGGGTGGTAGGTTTCAGGCACAAATGCATAATGCTAGATGGTAAAGGGATACTTTTATGAACTATGGTAATTATATTGACACTTTTATGATAAATGTTGTTCCTTAATGCAAAATCTTCTCGAATTTTTTTGATGACCCTTAAAATGTAGAAGTGTTTCTATGTATATTTTACGTGTTATATATTTATATATTTGATTTAATATCCTCCAAAAAAAACTCCAGACAGCTATATGAAAAATATGAGACAGATAGACAGGAAATTGCCACTGTCACTGCAAAATGCAATTATTCAAAAAAAGCATTATTGGTAGAAAATAACAATATTCATTGGTGTGTATCATGCGTGTGTCTGTGTCTGTGTCTGTGTCTGTGTTTGTGTGCTTGTCGGTGTGTTTGTATGTGTCTAGATGGAAGGCATTCAGAGCAAAAGCATGCGTCTGTGTGTGAGCTCCATGCAGCAAATAGCAAAGCTGACTGCCAATGTTGTCCTGGACATATGTGCTGAGCAATGCAACCTCAACGACCAGGTGAGTCCCCTGCGTAGCAGGCCTAAAAAGCAATCATTTGGATACAAACACCATAGCCAGTTTCCTAATCACACTCGTCGCAGCTGCTGGGTGACAGTATATCTGGGTCAAAAAGGCTTTGAATATATGTGGGTCAATATACGCTTGAAAAAATCCTGCCAAATGTTGAATTCTTATCATATGACAACTATGGTATTATTATCATCATTTTTAATCTGTTTATTCCTTTTTCTGTATCCCATGCAAAACTCTCCCTCTGGATCTCTCTCCATTGCTCTCTGTCGCTCTTGTGTTTTTTACTGTTGTTCTGACTCACTCACATGGCCCTCTTCCACGGTTCACTTGACCACCCATTAGTTGCTGCCTAAAAACAGTGCGAAGACCATCAGCACAGCCCGTAATAAGAAGCTGAAGAAGCCCGTGCCTAAGAAAGGAGAGGTGGAGATGGAGAAGCCAGGGGCGGAGAGCGTCCGGAAGGACCGCGCCGTGGTCACCAAGTCAGTGGGCCGCTTCTGCACCTTGTACCACTCACAATAGTTACAGGACATGCTAGTGGTTACGTTTTCGCACAAGCTCTGTGAGACTTGTTTGAAAAGCGGTTAATGATAAACACTATAGTACAGAGTATACAAATTTAAATGTGTAATGTAGTAAAATCTTCAATTCAGGATCTTTTTTTTAGTTGACAATTAGCTAACGCTAATGTTGATAATAATGACAAAAGAGTTATGTCAAAGTCGGATGTAGGCCTGTGCTTTCATTTTAATCTCAGTTTATAATTATAACCTTTTATATGCTGCGCTACTAGTGGTGGCCAATCCAAATGTAGTGTTTAGTTGTAGTTACTATAGTGATAATAACATTTGGTCTTAAAAATTGTCCAAAGCAGTTGTCCCATCATTGTATTGTTTCAATGCCAAAAATAACCTGTCCATAACAACCACCAGCACTAGAGTAATGTTTTCCCAATGGTTGTTAAACAGTACATCAATGACCTTTATATAGAAACAGCTTTATTGCCATTACATCAAAACTAATCCCTAAAGAGGTATCATTCTTCCCTAAATCTTCCTCCCATTCCTGCCTTTACTGTGGACATGGCCTCTATTAAAGCACACTATCTCTGGGAGGTTACTAGTCTGAGAGAAACAAATCCACAATGCAGTCCTCTA
Organism: Gadus morhua; assembly: GCF_902167405.1. Lineage (NCBI taxonomy): Eukaryota > Metazoa > Chordata > Actinopteri > Gadiformes > Gadidae > Gadus > Gadus morhua. The sequence goes on from NC_044060.1 coordinate 15,892,986, forward strand.
TAAAATATTCCTTTCAAAGTTTCTCAAGGGTAGTATCCCGCGTCCAACCCCTCTCTGCCCATCTCTTCCTCTCTCATTGTCTCTCTCTCTCTGCCCATCTCTTCCTCTCTCATTCTCTCTCTCTCTCTCTCTCTCTCTCTCTCTCTCTCTCTCTCTCTCTCTCTCTCTCTCTCTCTCTCTCTGTCTCTGTCTCTCTGTCTCTCTGTCTCTCGCTCTGTCTCTCTGTCCTTCTCAGCATGGACAAGATGCATCTGACCCTGACGGAGCTGTGCTCGTCGTACGATCTCTGCAGTGACTTCATCGTCTCCGACCACATCATCAATCCCGCAGAGTTCCTCCTCTCTCATCTGGAAACACGACTCTCTGAGTGAGCCACGCTAAAGCCAAACCTGCACATACAACCACACGCCGTCCCTCTGTTCCTAGCACTTCTCAAAGGGAAAGGCACGTCTATAAATGCCATGTGCAGACTGTCCGTGTACAAACCATGCATCAAGGCGACTATGAATTATAGAGGAAAAAATTAAGAATTAACGCTTTGCTCTGCAAAGTGAATGAGAGCAACTTTTAATAGCTTTTGTGTAATACATTGAGGAAACCATTTGAGGATTTGCTGTTCTGCTATTCTTTCAATCACTTTAATGAGATGGGGGTTTACGCATTTCAGTACGGGGAGTTTTGCCTGTTGTCCTTTTTTTACAAGAACAGTAAAACTAATGGGTGTAGGTAGGGGGGCATTGACCAAAGGGAAGGCCGGATAAAACAGGTTTCAAAACCACCCAATAAAACCACACTAAACCGCAGGATACCCTGATCTCGGAGCATTGAAATGCAGTCGGGGAGAGATGTGATTACGAAGCATAGGCTGCACCCCTCCGTACTTTTAATCCGTACTGTTCCACTGCATCCATGAATTCTCTTTTCACCCTTGCAATCTCTCCCCTGAGACATCTTGTAGCCAATTTGTCAACGTGGGTCATGTTCAAACCACTTGGACTCTATGAAAGAGCTTCACCACTGTCTGCCCCTGTGTTCTCTCAACACCAGGGACTATTTAGATTGGGAGGGGGGTCTCTGTCCCGAGACCACTTCCTGTTCGTCTGCATATAGCGTCTGTTTAGCGTCCCCGCCGATGGTTATCTCATCTGTCACTCTAAAATGCAGAACATCATGGGTGGCACAACAGCAAGGCACTGTAACTGTTCCCATCAAACTCGGTCTGTCCTGTATCGTATCGGACTGGGTCTGAGGAGGGTGTATGCAGACGAGGAGAAAGAGGAAGGCGAGGGAGGGGAAGTGGTGGCCTCGTGAGACAGATATAAGTTTGTGTTTTGCAATGAATGGCCTCGCACGGCCCGCAATTGATTTGCGAGGTAGCACTAATGAACGTGATGTGTACCACTCAGATTAAACGAACAAGTTCCTCTCATCGCGTGCTCTTGTCGCTCAGGCCGGATCCGTCGGAAGTGATTCATACAGATATTCTGCTGCGAATATCCTTCCTTGCACATTTCTTCTGTCTATTTCATGTAAACCGGTCTTGATTGCACCATCGATGGCTGCACTTTTCTTGGACGTGTTTCTTTTTTATTCGACAGACCGAGACGCTCCTTCTTAGTCGTGAACTAAAGCTCCCCGCCCCCAGAGCTGATGGGTCCCTTTATACGGCCTGAGAAGAGGCTTTCAATGGGCTCGAGGCCAGACTGAGACGCAGAGAGAAACAGAACGTGAACCCGCAAGATCAGGAGGGTCTCACGAGGCTAGGTCAGTGAGAGAGTAGTAGTGATGGGTGGCCAGGAAATGGATTATTTCAGAGAGAGATAGAGCAGTGAGAGTGTAAGTGAAATAAAATGGATGACGTCGGTCTGCTTGAGATGACAAGGTCAATTCACTGGTCCCATATTTATTATAATTATGATCTACTTTGTATGATCCAGACGATCCTCCTCACTGCTGGCGAGGAATAAAAGAGCCATTTAATCATATTTCCACCTGGGTAGCTTGCGTAGTCATGTGTAACCTTCTCAACAAAGTAGGCCAAAAGGTCCCTCAATTAAAACCAGAAGGTTCAAATCGCTTTCCGCGTACATTGCCTCTATCTCCCGTGCTGATTACCAAGTCAAGTCCGTTTTACGTAGCCTCACTTTCTCTCTCTGTCTCTCTGTCTCTCTGTCTCTCTGTCTCTCTGTCTCTCTGTCTCTGTCTCTCTCTCTCTCTGCAGGATCATTGTGAAAATGGCCAACAACAGCCCGCCCAGCCAGGAGATCACCCGGCCCTCCGACCTGCTGGCGGCGGTGCGCTCCTACTCGGCCAGCCTGCACACCATTTCCGGCTACATTAACCTGGACGTCTCCAGGCTGGTGAAGAGCATCCTGCTGCAGCAGACCCAGCCTCTGGACTCCCAGGGCAGCAAGACCATCACCAGCCTCTACACCAACTGGTGGGTGTGTGTGGGGTGTGCGTGTCTGATATATATATCAAAAATATTGCTCTTTGATATATTCACGTAGCAGGGGAATAGGTTGAGGAAGATAACGCGCATAAATGTAGCACATATCAAATGCATGTGTGTGTTTGCATGTGTGTGTACATGGTGTGTTGTATCTACAGGTACCTGGAGAGCCTTTTGCGACATGCCAGCGGTTCCCTCATCGCCCACTCTCCCACAATGCAGTGCTTCATCAACCAACCCTCTGACAGTGACCTGAGCTTCAGGGCCGACGAGTTCTCAGACATCTCAGGTGAGAGCTGCCAACCTGTCTCCATTAGGTGCGATATATAGGATGTCAATGAGTCATTGTAACACACCGTCAACAGCTTCACCTATGTTCCAATTGCTGAACCTCGGACACACTTGAGTTTCTTTAGTGTTATTGCTTGGTGTTATTGCATGGTGAATACGCATAACTGTTGGTCCAAAATGCACTTTTGACTTTTTACTTGCCAGAGTGGAATGATCTTCCGGCCAAGTCGTTGTTTAAATATGTATCCTTGAATTGATTTCACCAGACAATTGTTCAATTGTTTCAAATACTTAAAATGTTTATGGCAGTTGTTAGAAGTCGGTAAGAATTAGGAAGTCAAATCACAGTTATTTAGACTTAGAGCGGAAAAAGCATGACAAAATGTTTGTTAATTGACTAATATCAATACAGTTATGCTAACAATATCAATACCCCAGAACTTGTGTGCTTGGCATCTTGGAGGAAATGTCTTCTCTAAACTCATGAATCACCATGAGTCTCTACTACCACATATACAGTGCTACTCATGCATTATTAGTACTACATATGCAGTGTTAATACTACGCATGCATTATTAGTACTACACATGCAGTGTTAGTACTTCACATTAAGTGTTAGGTGTGGGCCGGAGGGAGCCAAACCTTACATATAAACAGTATGGCTTCATTATTGCGGGGGCGTTGCGTAAGTTCCTTGTTAGCTCCAGCCTCCTCCGTCACGTCACCCGTAACTCCTCCTCCCACCACATTCAACCTACATCTCCATCTGTTAAACCTCCTCCACAACCCAGCTCCTCCGCTCTTACCTTGCGGGGCAAATGACTACACACACACACACACACACACACACACACACACACACACACACACACACACACACACACACACACACACACACACACACACACACACACACACACACACACACACACACACACACACACACACACACACACACACACACACACACACACACACACACACACACACACACACACACAGAGAGAGAGAGAGCAGGTTTAATCTAATACCTTCCCATACACACACACACACGGAGACACACAGAGAGCAAGTATAATCGTACACCTTCCCACACTCACACATGCACACTCATACACAACAAGTACACAAAAGCTCAGCTCCCAAACGCCTTTGAACATACCCATTTATACAAAGGTTTGCTGATACCTTTGAGACCGCTCCACCTCCGTAGAGACCCACCAACTGTCGTCATGGTTGTTTATATATAGTCCATAATATTAAGAAGTTCTCCGGTCCTCCACAGTGATTCACTCCATGTGCACGCTGTGGTTTTAGCAGCAACAAACCCTGAAGGGTCCATACTGGAGTTTTCTGCTCCGTGTGTGCTTGCTTCAGTTTTAACACAAATTAGGTTCTCCCAATAGAGAAATGTGATATGAATTGCGCGACAGCTTTATCTATTTGTATTTATTCTTTGAGTAACACTGAGTTCCCTGGTTTCTTTGAGTAAAACAATTGTCAAACATTGGACAAGTGCTTATTGTCCTCACAACATTGGTCTCTGTGTGTATAGATTATTTGTGCCTTCTCATTGTGCTCTTCCTCCACGTTGTGTGTGTTACCAGAGCTCCAGTCCCTGGCTCAGCTGATTGGACCCTATGGTCTCAAGTACCTGAGTGAAAACCTCATGTGGCACATCACCTCCCAAGTCAGTGAGCTGAAGGTAGGAAATATTGAATGAGTTTGGTTATCATTTAAGTGAAACGCTTGGAATTATCATACCTTTCACTATCCTATTTTTTTAGGACAGTGAAACACAAAAAAATATTTTAAGGGCATTTAAGTCACAACAATATGATCCAATTCTTGGTTTGCCTACCAAGAGTTGATATGGGGAAAATGAATCCCGACACACAGCGGTATCTCTGCACTGTTCTCCTGCTGCTGTAGAAACTGGTGGTGGAGAACATGGACGTCCTGGTCCAGATGAGGAACCACTTCGACCACCCAGAGGACATGGCCAATCTCAAAAACAAACTAACAGGTGAGAGAGCTGACTGGAGGCCAAGGAAGAGGTCTCAGATTAGAAAGTGGGCCTGCTGAGGTCTTGCGCATATGTATCAACAAAATCAGTAGCGGGCAGATAGAAAGTCTAAGGCACTTCATTGATCAAAACAGGAAGAGAGAGTTCTTAGGACTTTGAATGTGGTTCGCTCTTCCTGTTTGTGCCAATGACATGCATTGACCTTTCAATGGTATCTACACGAAAAGGGTCCCACATTAAAAGTCCCAGGAATACACATTACTGCTATATCCCTAATAATCCCTGTCTACAGGTCTATCACCATTTCTCACGTTGTGCTCTCTCTCCCTTTCTCTCCCCCTTGTAGGCGGGGAGAATGTCCTAAAGAGGATGACCATCATAGGGGTCATCCTGTCCTTCAAAGCAATGGCACAAGACTGCCTGAATGACGTAAGTTTTTTCAACAGGCTCACATGATGAGGGTCATGTATTTTTGTGTCCACAGTATCAGCAATTATAATCAAATGAAGATTTAACTATGAAGCAATGTTGAATTCAAATTGACAAAACAAAATGTGTTGTTAAATCCTCCATCCGTTAAGGATATCAGGTAGATGGGTATGACTAATCACGCTCAAACTAATGAGGCAATATGTATCTTTCAGGAAATCAACCTGATTAACAACTTAATTGGCCGTCGTTTGACTTCCGTTGCCACTATGTTGTAGGAAAATGTACGTGTTAATAAACGTTTTAGTCATTGCATAAACATCCTGTTTTGGAAAGTATTGGAAAATAAACAACCCTAAAATAACACCCTCTCTATCTTCCCCCTCTACGTTTCTCCTTCACTAAAAAGTGTTGCGTTCAAGCACCTGTGGTTGGTCTCTGCTAATGCCCTGTACAAGATGGATTACCATAAACAATCAAAGGGAAAAACCAAAACCTAAAATCGATTGTCCCGTGCAGAGGCAAGCGCACAGTAAACCAGAACAGATATTCTCGACGCACATTTCCCTGACTTATAGCTGACTGATGGCTATGACATTTCATGGCTATGACATACGACAAATGTTCTTAAATCCTACCCACAGCAACTTTTTAATAGAAGGGTATCTGAGTCCCCACATTGAATATTATAGTATAGCGAGTGTCATTGAGTTGTGTCCTGTGTTGTGTCTGCAGGTCCTGCATAAGCACTGTCCTTATCTCATGGGCCCCATTGGGTCCCTGAGGGACTTTGTCTCCCCCGAGACCGACACAAAGGTATCTGACCCAACACATACTCACACATACACACCACATCAGGGACAGCACTGCCTGGAACCAATGCTTCTATTTCAAGCAGCTACAAAGAGATCAAACAAAATAGTTTCATGTTTTATTCATAACGTTTTTGTTCTCATTCCATTAACTTTTTATCTTTTATTTTGGTTATCATTTCAACAAACGTACAGTTATTTTGTTTACAAAATAAACTGTTGATTAGATATTGATCATTAGCATTGGAACAAATCGATATAAATCATTTTGGGTGGATGGACGGGAGATCGATTGGTATCAACCTTTGGATGACAGAAGTGACGGTGAAGTCTCAGTGTTTCCTGGCAGCGCTGTGTGTCAGTGTGAACAGTGTGCTCTCCCCCTGGGCCCGCCTGCGCCTGTTGGCCTCCGAGAAGACTGAGGCATGACAGCTGCTGGCCACAGGCTGAGCCAGAATAACCCCCAAAGACGTCACTAGCACCCCCCCTCACCCACACCCCCCCACTCCCCTGTAGCCACCAGCACCCTGACCCCTAACCTACTCCACCTCCACCGGCCCAGGACCATGCATGTGTGAGAGAAACATGGACCACATCTGCAGCTCTGCAGACTAAGCCACAGGCGTCGGTGCAATAGTTATCTACTTCTGTGTAAATTCATGGGAACTCAATACCACGCTAGTAGTCGTTCACATTACTATTGTCGGTTTTCGTTTTTTAGTGGCCTGCTTTTCAGGGCAGGTTGTCATTGTCAGTTTCTCAATAGTCCCGTTTTATATTCTGTGTATCTATCAATATGGAGCGTTTCTTAATGGGCTGCTCCCCAATGCTTTTGTCTTGCAGGTGACTCTGAATGTGTTTGAGTTGGCCTCAGCCGCCGGGTTCTCCTGTGATATTGACCCCGCTCTTGTCTCGGCTATTGCCAGTATGCGCACAGGTACGCTACAGTTAAGGACGGCTAGATCATTAACATATTCTGTCCATTCATACTTCGATCCAAGGTGTGTACTAGCACAGACGCATCTTGGAAATAAATCTGTGCATAAAGGAGGGGCAGGATTGTGTGGTTGCTCCCAGCCGAAATGTACTGGTATGAATTTCCCTTTCTGCCCACCTCAAGTTGCCTATCCCCTACTGGTTCCTGAATGACTTGCATCTGAATGAACTATAAGTTGCTTTGGATAAAATAAGTTTCTGAAAATGACAAAATAGTAAATGGAATTATTATATTATAAACATTTTTTCTCCACTGAATTCTGTGTAATCAACCCATTTATAGTGAAAGTCCTTCAGTGTTACAAACCCGTGTTCAATGAATAATGAAGTGACTTGTATTCGATGATTCGTCCAGATAAGACCTCGGTGGATGAGGAGTATAAGCTGACCTGTCTGCTGCTGGTCTACATCGCTGTGTCCCTGCCTTCCCTGGCCTTGGACCCCAACTCTTTGTACAATAAAGCAAATGGCGGTAAGCAAGCAGTGTCTGTAAAAATATCTATTTATATTCTGGAAATATACCAGAATATGTATTTGATTCAATCAATGTATCAGTCGATTTAAAAATATTCCAGGAACGGAAACTCTGTCCCGCACAATAGTTAGTCTATATTTAAATTATACCTTCTTCTGTTTTTGTTTGAGATATTCATAATGACAAAGGTGAGATTTGAAAGCCATAAAGAGAGGGAGCAAAATAGAGAAGAAGAGAGCAAGGCCTTTGAGAAGTGTTGCATTCAGGCACCTGTGATTGACAGCCTAAATGGATTCCCTGAAGCAACCAGGGAAGAGATCTCCTGATTGGTTAGAAATGAGCCAGGAGTTTTCTAATGGTCTCATCCAGAGGCAGGCGTGCAGTCAACCTGAACGGACGTTCTCACAGAGCATTTCACTCACTAATTGCTTACGGATGGCTTGGGCCTTTCCAACAAATTACACTCATTTTTATTGCCATTAAAGAATCGTTCCTGAATCACCTTTAACATCAGGATGGATCTCTCACCGACCTCCAGGGACCTGGCTCGGCGGCCCACATGAAGCCTGCAACACTCCAAAACATCATTGCGTCTTGTAAATCATGCTTGCCTATTCACAATTACTGTGTGTATGTAAGCGCCAGCGGCAGCGCAACTTTGACTCTGTGAGGTCCTCTCGCTCACTGGGACCCACAAACTGTGGACCCACAAACTGTGAACCCCGTCTCCGACAAATGTGAAGCAGGTCGTTCGGACATGGACCCACCGAGGGCATTGTCTTTGCATGGTTGCCGGTGACGATGGCGGTGAATGGTCAGAGTAATGAGAAACATGTTTCGGCGGTGGGGCCGTTGTTTACAGGTCACTCTGGCTGACGTGCGTTGATACAATTGGTTTTGGCTAGGTTGACCTGTAATTGCTTGGCTCGGAGCCTGGTCACAGGGACCCAGGGCCAAAAACCGTAAAAGCACCGAAAAGGAGAGATCTCTATCATAAGAAGAGGGTGGCATGTGTCTGGGCTAACTGAGTCTCTCTGTATTTTCCATTGCCCTGTCTGAAAAGATAAGTTTGAGCAGGAGGAAATAGTGTGTTTCCTGTTTAATGTTTCGGTTCATTTATCGAAGGACTCTAATCTTTTTCACAACAACACCCTTCAACCCCAAACATTTGAACCTGTCCTCGAATCGTCGGTGGTTTCCTGTTTCACAAGGTTCTCTTTTTGACTTCCATGACATTTTGCCCTATTGCACTAAAGGGTTGATATTTATGGTCATTAAGGTGGACATGTGAAGCCCTTTGTTATTTAGATTATGAGCAATACAAACCGACTCGATTTAAACATCCCCAAACCTTTGCACATCCCAACGCACACATTTTGTGTTTTGCTAGGTCACAACAACAACATCCACTGTTTGGCCGTGGCTGTCAACCAGCTAGCTGCCTCCATGTTCACTATCCAGGGCAAGGACATAGAGCAGCAGCTCGAAGAGTTCCTTTTGGTAAGTTTTAACTGAGTAAGTCATACATATGCTTCAGGTTAGCATGTCTACTTAGTGTTATTGCTGAGTAGCAGAAAAACCAACGTGAGGAACTATTTTACTGTTGAGTGATTTGAGTGATACTCATAACATTTGCACTGTGTGAAACAATAAATACATAAATTGTTTCGATTGGTCTTTTTGGATTTTGTAAGTAATCACATTTTTCAAACTTGTCCATAGCTGGCTTCTTCCACCCTGCTTCAGCTGGGACAAACTGTTGAACGAGTCGAGAGCAAAAACCGTGACTCCGTCTATCTGCTCCTACACATGGTAGACTTGCCTCTGACTCACCCATTGTTTCACAATGGGTACACACAATAATATGTATCTTCTTATGATATGTAACACGCACCCACCTCCCATTACAGATAGTGGAGCAGTCTCCCTTCCTGAGCCAGGACACGCTGGAGGGATGCTTCCCATACGTTCTGCTCCGTAACGCCTACAGATCGGTCTACAAGTCCTGCATCGTCACCCTGGGCTGAAGGGCCTCCGTCGGAGACCAGGAAAGAGCTTTTGCTGAACATGTAACGCTTTTTTGCTTTCAGATATTTGCTTACAAAGGGAAAGTCCCGTTTTGATGTTGCATAACGCCGAGGTGTTTTACACAGGGCACAACTGTCAATACAGTCGTGGGAACAGCATGCCCAAAAGGTGGATGCCATCGGTTTATTTTAAAGATTTATTTTTTTAATTCTTATGCTTTATAAATAGTGAGATATAGAGGAAGGTATGGGAGATGGAGGAGAGGACATGCAGCAAATGACTGCGGGAACCCGGGTCACTGCGTTTAGGACTGAGTCTTTATGGTACACTCTCTACCCGGTGAGCCACTGGGGCACCCTTCGATTGGTTTATTTAACTACTCTCTTTCTAAATCTTCAAACCGCCATCAACGTGCTTTGTCAACATCTCCGTTTGGTGTTATATTTTATTTGAAATAAAAAAGTCTGCTTCTTCAACCTTTTTCCTTCTAGCCAATCTTCCCCTGCCGATAAGGTGTCTTAATTTCACCTGGAAGCAGGATGTGTTCCTAGCACGCTGCCCCTTGGTGAACCTCACACACACACACACACACGCACACGCACACGCACACACACTGATCTCCAGTGTGGCAACCAGGCGCTAAGGGTTGTAGTCATTGTCAGTGCTGGTGTGTTTGTGTGTCTGGCTGGGTGCGTGTTTGGATGTAGGAGAGGAAGTGCACAGGCACACATGGCGTGCGTGTGTGTGTGTGTGTATGTGCGTCTCTGCACGTCTGTCTGTGTGTGTGGAGGCCATGCATGCAGAGGGACTATTATGGGACTAGTCCACCTTGGATCAGGCTCCTGTGGCTGGACCCAGGGGACAGCTAATGGTGGAAACACAGGTCCTGATATATAAGCCACATCCACACCACCGAGAGTGTCGTTGACGTAGGTGTCCTCCTAGACCGGTTCAACACTATAAGTACTCGGGGGGGGGGGGGGGCTCTGTAGACAGCACGTCACACACACACACACGAGCACTACGCACAGAACGATAAGAGAATCGACATAAATCCTTGGATACGTATCCAGACACTCCGGTTGGTGCACTCATACGATTGCAGCAGTAAGGCACACTCGCGTCAACACGTAGCCCCTGCCTGCACGCGTGCACAGAGACATGAGCAGCAGCGCACGTGTGTCCGCGGACGGAGGCGTCACGGCGCCGGCGGCCCGCCGCCACAGGAGGGTCCACCTGGGGATCGACCTGGAGCAGTGGGAGTCCACGTCCGCGCGGTAGGACCCCTAGATCCCCTTACCTGTACTGTGCAATGCTTGTGTGTTAAGTTTAATCTCTCGTGTTTTATTCGTCCATCTTCATCAACCTACTGTGGGTGCATCACGTGACGTTATATTTTTTTGTTCTTTTTTTTTTTTTACATATCAAGACTTTTCTTCTGTTTTTCTTGGAATGGCTTTGGTTAGGTCATTTGAAATAAAACACGTTCAGCCTCTTGTTGGTTCCACACTTAGAGTAGAAAGAAGCGGTTGTTTCGTCATTCTCTGCAACTAATTCGGAGACTACTACGGAGATATCTGGTTCCCATCCTTGGAAACACAAACTTTTGAATATTATTTATGATGTCACCAGTCCTTTCTCCCCCTGCTGAGATAAATCCCGGGCTGCTGGCGTGTCCCACTGACTGCCCCGGGACATGTTTGTCATCATTAGAGGGAGATGGAGGACAGGCAGGGTGAATGAAGACCGCTTAGTTACCAAAACATGCATATGAATACATTCCACTGACCCCTGAAATCAAATACCCCTTTATTTATAGCTCCTATCAGAAGTATGTATTTTTCTGTTTGCTTTATGGTCTGAAACACAGGTAAATAAACAGTAGGTCCAAAATATAGCTAAGTTCCGACTTGGATTTTACACCCAAAAGATCCCAAACCATCCTCAAGCCAGTCTTGGATTTTAATCCCACCCTCGCGCTTCGCTTGCAGTGATCAATGTTCAAACGATACTTGTTCATAACACCGGGCAGCGGCCCTGACCCCATGCAGGCCCTCCACGGTCCTACGGCTGCTGAAGGAGTCTCGCTGTAGTGCAGCTAGTGGCATGTCAAAGGGCCTGGGAGCCAGAGAGCCAGCGTGACCCGGCGGCCAGGGCGGGAGCGAGGCAGGCAGGGGAGACAGGGAGCAGGCAATGGGGGCTTTCCCAAGACAACGCTGCAGCTCGGCTCTCACAGCTTTCGCTATTAAAAGACTTCTGCACATAGTTAGCAGGACCTGTAAAGAAAGTGTAAACGTGGCAGAAAAAAACGAAAGTTTGTCTTTTTCTGTGACTTTATTGTTGTTACCGAATGTGCATCCTCTCCCTCGAGACTGGGTGTTATTAACAGGACTGCTACACTGTATCTGCGTGACCTGCCGTGTGCTCTCAATGGGGATTTTCTCCAGGCTTAGTTTCTGTATGTTGTCAACTCTATGAGTAATTGGATGTTGAAGTGTTTTTAATGTTCGCATATGTTTCCTTTGTGAAGTTGCGAACTTTAAACTTCCTTTAAACCAATAATCAAAAATAATAATGTAATCAAAAATATGAAAAAAGACTTTCATCACCATTTCCCTACGCTGAGGAGTCGCCACTCTGCGCCGGAACACAGAGCAGTTCCAAAGACAGCAGGCAGGGTGCTGCAGTGAAAGGGGCTAGTCTCCTTTAACATTTATGTCCACAGTAGTGACCACTAAGCAACGGTTGTTAACCCACAGAGCTGTTGCCTGTGGCTTTTGAGGATAAGGCTTGTTTGTGTATTTGGGTTTGTGTGTCTCTGGTGTATTGCGAGTCAAAGACTCTCTCTGTGGTCCCCTTGAGTTTTTCAGTGGCGGTGGAAAATTCTCATTGGGGTCTTTTAGACAGTATACACAAACTTCTTAAAAACATCGACACTCAACACTTCATCGACGGGGGTCAGCTCACACACACCCCCGACATGCTAGTTTACGTGAACGCATAAGCACTCAGTGTAACAATGACACATACACACACACATAGTCCGAGATGCACTCTCTCACTCATACACATACACACACACAAACACACAAGCTCACTATGACACACTTTAGGGTTGCACCAGCCAATCACAGTGGAGTGGAGTTGGTCCCCCAGTAGTGGGTGGGAGAGCAGTTGAAACAGAAGTCTGTCTCAGGGCAGACAAGTTTGTGTTGGTGGTTAAGAGAACTTTTACCTTCATTTTCCCCGAGCCTGCATTTTTGTAATTTTTTTGAGTGGATCTAAAGGGGAATAATTTGACTATAAATGGCTGAGTTGGTACGAATCCGTAAAAAACGTCTGCAGATTCCTATATCTAGGTAAGATTGGAGGATTATCTGTTTGTAACTTCAGAGTATTATGCAATACATTAGGATCTGACAAGCCTAGTAACCTGACTAGCAGTGGAACTACTACTGCTAGTAAGTATTAACTAAGTGTTAACTAAGATGATGATTTGAAGTGATATCATTCACCTCGCATACTCTATCATCAGAAGTGTAATTGTGTGTTGCATCTCTGTGCATTTACCACAACACATTAATGTGTGACAAAAACACGTTTTACTTACTTAAACGTCAAAGCATGGGTTATATCCGATAAAAAAAAATATAACCACAAAAGTTTGTTGGTTGTTATTTCCTGAAGACAAAGTGAAAAAGCAAAGCCTTGCACGGTTTCAGCCTTTGCTTGTGGTTTTCTAGTTGCCTCTTTGGTTACTGATGTGAGCTGCATGTCTCACGCACTCACTGGCACACATAGCCTGCGCAATGGGCATCTTGTGGATGACTCCGTTGCAGTATTATGACTGCCTAGCTCTGTTCTGTGTGATACAAGCAGGAATGATTTTAACAGTGGTCTGCTCTCTCTGACAGCATTGTGAACGATTCTGTCTTGGGTTCCATGTTTTCATTGCAATGAGTCTAAAAGCCATTATTTTCTATGTCATGACTGATCATGCTCAGTGTTGATATTATTATTATATAACTGATATTTGAACAAGGAACAATCTCCTCTCAAACCACTTTTCATGTGTTCCCTTGCATGGAGAATACCACGTGAGATTGGATTCTACCAACCCCTACCATCATGTGCACGGCTGTGCACCACTGACAATGTGTTAGTTTTATAAAGCCACTCTGAACTGTTAATAGTTGCATGGCATATAGGCTGCATTATCAGCAAGATTACTTTAGTTTGAAAACGAGCTGCTGCTGGCCTATCAAAGCATGCTATTTTAGTGGCCAGGCGGCTTCTGAAAGGCCTTGCCAGTGTGATAAACACTTGACAAGCTGTGAGCCACCCGCCCCAGGAGTTGGCTTGATGGCATGGCATTGTTTGAACACAACCATTATGCCCAAAACCTTTTTACTGTGTTTATCCAAAGACATGAAATGTATCATCTCTATAATATTTGTATGTTATATTAGATGAGAAAACATTGAATGAGTCTCCAGTATATGACGATCTGTCTTGAGAAACGTCTTTGTTGTTACAGTCGATAACTCAAAGCAACAAAACTGGACCATAGGCCCGCGTTTGATGAAAACTGCAAATCAAGACTGAGGAAATATTTCAGATAACATCAGAAGTCTGTGGCCAGTGCTTTACAAATCCCAAATCAAGTATTTTTTTCTCCAGACTCACAAACCATGCGTGACATCAGCCCGTAACGATAGCTATCCAAGGTTTCCTCTCATGGAAAATGTGTCACTAATGTTGCCCCTGTTTTGCCAGTGGCTTGAGGGGAGCGTGGCATTTAAAACCCTTCCAAATGACCCCAGTTCTAATTGGCCTGAACAGGCCTGTTACCTGTTGTCAGAGCATTTCTTGGACCTTTTTCCCTCTTAAACAGATGACACAACTCCATACAGTTTTGCGAACATTGACATGCATTGATTTTTCTTCTGACTATGTTTAGCAGGCTGGTGTTGCCGTCGCACACGCACAGTTTTGTCCACATTATTTTCCTGTTGTGAGAACCTGTAGTAACCTGCACCTTAAATTTCCTAAAATTACCTATTTTTTGGGGTGCATTTCTAAATGACTCTTATAACCTGGTAAGCTTTTTATTTGCCTTCGCAATAAATGACTGGATCCTTTGACCAAAATTCAGCAGTAATAGCAAGATAATACCCATATGATTGTGTAAGTGGTCACATGGAAAATGTAATTTGTTGGTTTCGTTTTGCTTTGTTTCCATGAAGGCTACGGGGCATGCTGAAGCAACTGGAGGAGAAAGATGTAGACTACGATGAGATAAAGAAGAATTTAGCCCTCACGGCATCACTGCTAGAAGCTGCCTACCTCGATGGAACTAGGTAGAGTATATACGATGCACACAGTAGTGCATCTTTTGTATTCCTCTTTTATTCATGGTATGGTTTTGAGAATATGACCTGGCAAAGAATGTGTCTGAAACAAATGTGGCTACTATGTTGTTCACTTTCAACAACTCTGTCTGCTTCCTCTCTGTGGTTTAACACCTTATCCGTGGTTGCTGATTATCATCAGAACATAGGGGTTTTCTTAGCAACAGGACGCTGCTCTTGGCCTTCATATCGTCACTTAGTCACTCCTTAATACACAGGGTGGTTTCCAGGGCTGATTCTAACCTTTATTGCATCATAGACAATCATTAGACTCGGAGGACGACCTCCAGCAGCTGCACTCGGACGGCGTGCCCTCGGAGGTCACCGATTGGCTGGCCTCCACCTTCACTCAGAGAACCAGACTTCCTGGCCGCCGCTCGGACGAGAAGCCCAAGTTCCGCAGCATCGTCCACGCAGTGCAGGCCGGGATATTTGTGGAAAGGTTCGGGAACCCTACACACAACATCATCTGTCATTCTGTTGATAAAGATAATGTGGGGTTAACCTGTAGTAGGCTTGACTAACTGTGGCATAGACGTTGTGCATGCTTTGTTTCTCTTTATTCGTTTGTGATAACAATATCCAATAAGACCTAGCTGTTATTTGGTGATCAAGGGGGTAAGGGGTCCCTGTGTGGGACAAAAAAAATCACTTTCTATAAGTCTGTATTGCAAGCACCTTGTATAGTAACGTGTCGCTTCTATCACACTAAAAACATCCAGCTGAAAACACTCATGTGAAATAGGGGGTTACTCTCCTATGTAAAACATCCTGTCGACTGGGCAAGTGAAGGAGGAGATGGGAGGGGAGGGGAGGGGGGGGGCGGGCAATCGTCTCCACGGTCTGCAGAGGATTTATATAAACAGCGTGTGAGTTGAGGTGGCTGCACAGTGTCCACATGTGAACTCCCACTGAACCTAACGTAAACACTGCTTTACTCCCAGGATGTTCAAGCGGGCCTACACGGCCGCCATGCCGGACCAGCACCCAGCCGTGGTCACCTGTCTGAGGGTAAGTGACGGCCCGCGTGCAGGAGCCTTCTTAGGGGTCTGGGCTTACTCAACCAAATGAAGAAAACCAAGCTGGTGCTTCATCCCGGGAGGGAAGCTACACACCTCTACATACATGCATCACGTTCCCAGTGACGGGCATCACGCCGGACCGCTGGGAGACACACACAGAAACACACAACTCAGCGCTGATACACAAAATAACACAACAAGCCTTCACTCTTGCTTGTCAGGATGTCGACCGCTGGAACTTTGACGTGTTTGCGCTGAACTCGGCCAGCTGTGACCACTCTCTACAGACCCTGCTGTTCGAGTTGGTGGTCCGATATGAGCTCAACAGCCGCTTCAAGGTACGGTATCAGTCTGTGTGTTTCAGACACAGACTCGCCTCACACATGAGGCTACACTCGGCTGGGTGACTAAATCAAGCGCAGCATTGAAAGCTGTGTTTTTCTTTTTATTTAAGAATGATTTCATTAATTTAATTGATTCATTCATTCAAATTGAACACTTGAACATGAACAATTGCGTTTATTTTATGGAACATATATGGAAACATGATTCAGACATATTCCCTACAAATAAATGACAAAGCTTTATACATTTGTATGTGTTTTCATGTACCTCCACTCCCTACTCATTATGCGTAACTCGCATAATGAATGCGTAACCCGCTCTTGTCTTCTGATCCTCTGTGGGCCACTGAAAGGTCACTAATGAAGTGCCCAATATGGTCTGCAGATCCCCATTTCCTGCCTGACGGAGTTCCTGACCTCGCTTGAGAGGGGCTACTGTGAGAACAACAACCCTTACCACAGTCACGTTCACGCCGCCGACGTCACCCAGACGCTGCACTGCCTGCTCCTGCGCACCGGCCTCGTGGTATGATAACACCCTCGCTGCTTAGGATGCGCAGGAAGTAGAACATTGATTAATGGCGTCCAACTGTTACTGAGGCGGCGTCTCAAATTGGTGCGCTGTTAGATCTCAGTAAACATGATATCCCAGTAAAAACAACTGCATCGTTGTACTGATTACAAACACTCATGTTAATACCATAGCTAAGCTTATTAATATGCCTGTGTTTGCACCATTCTATGTCTATTTACTTGCTCTATTTCTGCATTTTTATTTGAAAAAAATAATATTGTGATATTTTAATATATTCGCTGTCGGTTGACGACAGCTTGCATGTATACGCGTTGGACTATTGGAGTCACGTACACTCTGTGTGGGTTTGTTTTGATATCTGTCACCTGATTAGCACTGGCTGTCTGAGCTGGAGGTGATGGCCTGCCTGTTCGCTGCGGCCATTCACGACTACGAACACACGGGCACCACCAACAACTTCCACATCCACACCAAGTGAGCCCCTCTCCTCCTCCCTGTAACCAGCACATCGACCTACTATTATCATTATTATTGTTATTATTATTATTATTATTATTATAGGAACAGGAACATTATAGGTAACGACCGCAGCTCTGCACACCTCTTCCTGTGGTGACGTCCTTGAGAAAGCTGAGGGACCCGTACCCAGGGAGGACTTGGGGACGGTTTGTCAAAGTCATGGCAGCTGATTTTGGACCAGAGGAGAGAAATATAGAAAGGCAATACACTGGAAAAGAAGGCTTCTAAAAACAAACTGTATTATCTGAAATCATTATAGCGGAGGGGAAAGTGGTGTATTTTTGCACGCTCTTTTTCCACTCAAGAGGGATAAAACTGTCTCATGGAAGCCATCATCATCATCTTAATCATCATTATCCTCATTATTTTGAAGGGTCAAAATGCCTGCTCGGTAAAGTCATAAAAAAACACTTAAATGCTGGGTTGGATGTAGATAAGATACAATTGCATATTGGTGCTAGTCCAACTACGTTGTAATATCCTGTTCCGGAAAAAAATCAAAACACTTATTAAATTATTACTTTGCAACAACGTATCTTTTGCAACCAAAGAAATAATACGAGTGTACCAGCCACAGCATATGTCCACTCACATGCGCAGACGCCCAAACGCACACACACAAACACAGTTTCATTAAAAATACAGAATTGAAACTGTGTTGCTCAAATGGTCTCTTTTTTTTTCAACCTCACCATCTATCTCTTTCTGTCCGTCTCATTTTTGCTAATTCTCACTCTCTTCCTTCCTCTCTCTCTCTATCTCTTCCTTCCTCTCTCTCTTTCTCTCCACCTCTTTCTCTCTCTCTGCTCCTCTACATATACCGTCTCTCTCTCTCTTTCTCTCTCTCTCTCTCTGTCTCTGTCTCTCTCTCTCTCTCTCTCTCTCTCTGTCTCTCTCTCTCTCTCTCTCTCTCTCTCTCTCTCTCTGTCTCTCTCTCTCTCTCTCTCTCTCTCTCTCTCTCTCTCTCTCTCTCTCTCTCTCTCTCTCTCTCTCTCTCTCTCTCTCTCTCTCTCTCTCTCTCTCTCTCTCTGTGTCAGGTCAGAGTACGCCCTGATCTACAACGACCGCTCGGTGCAGGAGAGCCACCACCTCAGCGCAGCGTTCAGGCTCCTGCAGGACGACCGCATGAACATCTTCGTGAACCTGACGCGGGAGGAGTGGATGTGAGATCACCATAATTAGTCCCTCAGTGCTCCGCACAGCACATTGTGTTCATGACGCATTAGCTGGAGTAAACACTGCACTTGATGCTTTTAAACAACTCATTGAAGGCAGGATCCTTCCAGGGCTGTGCTTCCAGAGACCTCGATGTACATTACTCTCAGATCTCTTGTTTTCTCCCTTGGGTTTGGATATAAATATGTCTGGGTTTTTTTCTGTGGTGTGCCTTTATATGGACAGAACAGTTAGTGATAGGTGAAAGTGGCCTGAAAGAAAGAGGACAGATTATGTAGCTTTGCATTGCAGAACCTGGTTCTTGCCTACATGGTGAGCAGGTTGAGCTCCTTAGCCACCTCATAAGATAGGTTTTAGATAACAGACTGAATGTGTAGCAGAAGAAATCTCCATTTATTGCAGCTCTTCTCTACCTTGTTAGGCAACAAGATATTCCAGGAATACCAACCAGAGGTCATTTCCACCAATACAAATTATTCAGCATCAGTGATATTATGTCTTGCAACACCTGTTATTTGATATGTCATGAATGCCTCGGTTTTTTCAGAATCCATGCGAGATAATTGTTAACCACTAGCTTCAAAGTGGGTTTGATCAAAATCTCTGTTACCATGGGAACAAGAGGAACCCATAAAGAAAGGTCGTAACCTTATTGAGTCTTGCTTCTCGCCATCATTGCAAATGCGCAGGAGGTTTACAGGAGGTATGTGTGTGTGCGTGTGTGTGTGTGTGTGTGTGTGTGTATGAGTGTGTGTGTGTGTGTGTGTGTGTGTGTGTGTGCGTGTGCATGGGTGTATGTGTGTGTATGTGTATGTATATGTGTGCGTTTGCGTGTGTCCGTGTTGACAGGGAGCTCCGGTCACTGGTGATAGAGATGGTCTTGTCAACAGATATGACCTCTCACCTCCTTCAAGTGAAAGACATGAAATCTTGTCTACAACAACAGGAACGGTAGGGCTGCATTATAATAAACGTTGCCTTCAATTACTTGCATTGTGGGTGGGCTGTGAATGAACTAACTAACCCTAACCCTAGTTTTCAAAATCCAATATACCATTTTAATACTGCAGATGAAATTGATGCTGCAGGTGTTTGAAACCTATTTTCATCACGACATGGACAAAAAAACGGTATTTGTGTCATCATGCTCTTTTCTGCCAACAGAATCAACAAGCCCAAAGCGCTGTCCCTGTTGCTGCACACGGCTGACATCAGTCACCCCTCCAAGCCCTGGGCTCTGCACTCTCGCTGGACGAAAGCTCTCATGGAGGAGTTCTTCAGGCAGGTAGGGACAGTGAGAGACCACAGCCCTCTCCTCTATTCTCTTCTCCTTCGGTTCGTTTCTCTTTTGTTCTATTTTCATCTATTCTATTGTCTTCTCTTCTCTGCGCTTATCTTCTCACCTGTTTTGTTCTTTGTGCTGCCTTCTGTTATCATCTGGTCTCTTCCACTCTCTTCTCTTCACTTATCTTCTCATCTGTTCTGTTTTTTTTTCTTCTGTTATCTTCTCATCTCTTCCTCTCTCTTCACTTATCTCCTCAACTTTTCTGTTCTGTTCTGTTCTCTCCTTTTCTTCACTTATATATATATATATATAAGTGAAAAAAGGTGATATTGCCTTTCTTATTTTGCCTTACTTTATTTTCTCTTTGTTTACTTTCCATTCTCTTCTCCTCTCTTCTCTGTTCCCTACGTCTCATTACGGTTTTCTTCTCCTCTGCTCCTCTCTGATCTCGTCTCTCTTTCTCTTCTCTTCAGTATTTTCTGTGCTGCGTTCCGTCTCCGTTCACAACGTCCTCTGCTGTTTATTCTGTCCCGTTCAGCTCTAAGACAAACCTCTTTTTGGAGGTTACCGGGAGTCCAAATCCATCTTCTCACTTACACTTTTACAATTTCTACTATCTTGAAAACATGGTCTGAACTGTGGAGTGTGTGAGTGTGTGTGCGTGCGAATGTGAGAGTTTGGGGGCGGGGTGCTTTCTGTCTAAAATCACGTCTGATCTCTGAAGAACGAAAAGTACATACATGGTGTTCCATGGGAAATGCAGAACGGCTCGGCGATGATGTGTTCTTTGGCAAGTGTTGACTGCAGTCTAAGGTGTCTTTTTCTGGCTCTCTCTCTCTTTGTGAGGGCGATAGAGAGGCAGAGCTGGGCCTGCCCTTCTCTCCACTGTGTGACCGGAACACCACCCTCGTAGCCGACTCCCAGATCGGTATGCCACCACCTCCCACTATAACACACCTGTTTGTATTCAGCGGTTGCCATTTCTCCTTTTTTATTAAAATACTTAGTATTTCATCAGCTGTTTTGTGCATGCATGGTGTCATTTTATTTCCAGAGAATCCATATATTATCGTGCTTACGTTGTGAGAATGTTCATTCGGCAGGGTTCATAGACTTCATCGTGGATCCCACATTCTGCCTGCTGTCAGACATGGCTGAGAGAATCGTCATTCCCTTGGTGGATGAGAACCCTCCAGACCCACGCAGCAGACACAGGTCGAACGCAGAGGATTTACCATGTCTTGACTTTACATTTACATTCACACACCAGAGACCGGAACTTTATCCATAAGAGAGAGAGAGAGAGAGAGAGAGAGAGAGAGAGAGAGAGAGAGAGAGAGAGAGAGAGAGAGAGAGAGAGAGAGAGAGAGAGAGAGAGAGAGAGAGAGAGAGACCTTATGAGGGGGAAAGGGGGTGTAGAGAAGTTGGGTGTGGACACGATGGAATACTAGCTATGTAAATGTTAATGAAGGAAAGGTGAGTCATGCTGGAGCAACAGTTGGGGGCCAACACCAAACAGAGCCCCTGCATTTTTCATGAGGTTACCCTCACGTCATGTGTTGCACGCCTCAATCCGGGAGAAGATCACAGAGCGAGGTGAAGAGGAGTCAGGGATGTGATGGCGTTAAGACTGGTCTAACATGGGAGAGAGTTGAGGAGAGAGAGAGGGAGAGAGAGCTTGGTCTAACAGGGGAGAGAGTTGAGGAGAGAGAGAGGGAGAGAGAGCTTGGTCTAACAGGGGAGAGAGTTGAGGAGAGAGAGAGGGAGAGAGAGCTTGGTCTAACATGGGAGAGAGTTGAGGAGAGAGAGAGGGAGAGAGAGCTTGGTCTAACAGGGGAGAGAGTTGAGGAGAGAGAGAGGAAGAGAGAGCTTGGTCTAACAGGGGAGAGAGTTGAGGAGAGAGAGAGGAAGAGAGAGCTTGGTCCAACTCTCACCTCATGTGTATGAGGTGAGAGGGAGAGTTGCAAGGAAATTCGATAACAAACAAATCCACAAATGATCACAGTGACATTTTCGTTCAGGACCTCGCAGATTTCCCCAAACCGCAATTTCCCATCTGTGATTAATAAAGTCCATCCTAGATGATCTCGTCCCAGACACTAAACACACGAGCATAAGGCTGACGGTGGCGTCCCTTCTCTCCAGTAACATCTGGAAGGAGAGCTCCAGAGGCCTGGAGTGGAGCCGGGCCCACGTCACCTCTGAGCTGGTCAGCTTCCGCACCACCTGGTCCCGTCTCACAGAGGAGAACAAGCTCAAGTGGAAGGAGAGCGGCTCCAATGGTGAGACAGCATGGATTCAACCATTCTTAATAAAAAAACGCGGTGTGGTGGTAGGACTATGATGGAACATCGCTTTGGGAAGGCTTTTATTTCACTAATATGTTTATTTTTTTACGTTTATTATTTGTATGCGTATCCTAACTTTATCAAGTTATGTTATGATGTAAAAAATGTGATGCAATACACTCCCAGGTTCTTTAATTTTCATTTATCTCAACAAATGGGTTGTATAAACACTTAAAGTCTCCACTTTGAGAGATGACGGTCGTCTGCGGTTAGGAAATCGAAATTTGTTTGTTTTTAAAATTCTGCAGACATCTCTCCTGTGCTCTACCAAGAGTGTAAAAGTACATTCTTAAGTGATATTCCGTGGAGATACACTGGCAAAGATATGTTTTTCCTTCTTAGTCACACTGAACATTTTCCAATCCCTTTCACAATCTTCTAAATCCTCCAGGATTCCCCGACTCCAGCATGACGAGAGAGGAGAAAACCGGAGATGGGAGGCAATCAGCAGAGAGCCTGCGAGCGCCCACTCATGACACGGACCAGTAGACAGGCTTGGTGTTGTTGTTGTTATCCTGTCAACGCACAACGATAATCCATAGGAAAACAGACACAGCCCAGTCGTTGAACTTGGGTTACATTGGAACTATTTAAATACTGTTTAGAGTCAGAAGTGTATGTAAGGGTATGGACCCTACCCTACCTGTAGGGTCCATATCCTACTGGTAGAGTGTGGACATTGGGCATTAAAACCAGAACCTTTCAGCTGGGAGTAGAACTCCCTATCACCTTCCAAAGATAGAAACACCCACAAAGCCCCACCTATAATTCTGATTATATTACACAGTTATGCAGTTATTCAACTGCAAACATGTTGGCCATGTCCAAAGAACTTACGTAATTTCATATACAAAATCCACTGTAGCGTAACCTGCAGGTCACTTAGTTATGTATTCATAAAAGGTTAGATATTATTAGTGTCATTATTTGTATTCTTGTATAGATTATTTCAATGAGGCAGGCCTTATTAATGTAGAATATGAATTAGGAATTATGTAAATAGTATTTTCCGTAGAATGTGTGACATTCTCTCCTGTGACCTGTCAAAAACATCACAAACTTAAAATATATGTTTTTGTTTACACTGGGAAGGTTTTGGTGTATTTCTTTAAGAGATCCTAACATGGAAGTTGATGCACTTTCTTATCCAAAGCAACAAACCAAAGTCCTTTGGGAATGAATTACTACAACTAAATTACGACTACTACTATGACTAATGTATACGTTATATTTGGTTAACAAATTATTTTTTTATTATTTTTTAACGTGTCTGTCTAATGTACTCAAATTGAGGTAATTCAATCAACTTTTCTTGCATTTAGCTGATTAAAATGTCATCTTCTACAAGTCTACACCAATGGCACATTCCAACCTTTTCATACCATCCTGGTTTCACGTTTAATAAATTCTTACTAGTATGACTTTGCAGTGTATTAACATTTGATCTAGTTATTCGTAAACCGAAGAAGATAGCAATTTTAGATGTTTTATTATTGTAACCTTCCACAGGATGTCTGCTATGCAGAGACACAATTATTCTGTTGAGAACTGGTCATTTAGAGTGCTCTTGGGCAAAATAAGGAACACTTACTTGCCCAGTTAGCGGTAATTGCTCTGCACAAAGAGATATACGTAACATTTTGTGATGCAACGTGTCTGTATGTCCCATTTATTCTGAAAAATGTGTATTTAAAAATCTGTTAAGCTGGTGGGAAACGATGATTCCCACCAGCAAGAGGTGCTATAGAGCAACTTGTACACAGTTGGTTGGTATAGCACACGATTTTGAATGTTTAACCTTCAATCTTGTACTTCCGTTTATAAATGTAAGTTATTACAAGGAAAGCCGTCGATGACTTATTGTCATTAGGATATAAGAAATCAATGGATATTCTTATTTACAAGGATAAGTTGTAACAGCCTGGCCAGTCAACGTGGCTCTGGTATATGTCCACATGCACACACACACACACACACACACACACACACACACACACAGACAGACACACACACACACACACACACACACACACACACACACACACACACACACACACACACACACACATCTTAGGACCTCACATACATACTACTACAGCTGTAACGAGTTGGCCAATATCATGACATCGAAGACAAAATACTTTCATAACGACACATGTATGGATATTTTTGTATGTCTGACACAAATCCTAAACTTAATATTTTTTGGAAAGTCAAGGAGAGCTAAGAGTCCATAGATATACTACATATTGCTACTACTCCACAAAATGCATTTGTGTCTAATGCCATGCCTGAAATATGAATGCTTTTTTTGTACCCAAGAAATCTGGTTTGTTGAAAGATTTATGGTTGGAAGCTATTTTCAGTCCCTGCTCCAAGTCTTCCGGAATTGAGCACACACATACTCGAGCAATAATGTTTTCTTTCATCACGATACCCCCAATTTTGGGGTATATATCCTACCTCACTAGCATTGCAATTTAAAAGCCATCATAATCACAACAAGACCTGGACATATATCCCAAACAAATTAAAATAACTGTAAAACAACAAATAAACTCTGCACCAATTTAAATATTTTATTGTATCAAACGGACTACAGATGTAATCATTGACCAGTTCAAATACAATTGGAAAAACATTCCATTCGAATTATTGAACGCCATTCCCATTCCAGAACAGATATTACATTGTACATAAACACATTGTAAAAAAATAATAATAATTAACAAACAAAACAAAATAAATAACAGGAATGTTATTTTGTCTTTTTTAGTGTATATATTGGTTCTTATTTAGAACTTTTTAAACTTTTAAGCTGGCAATTACAGGATAACCCTGTGAAGTGACATCAAATACGTTGTATTTAGTTTTGTGTTTTTTTAAACGATTGTCAAATAACCTACGTCGTAATTCCACTGAGGTGATAGCACAAATAGAGATTAAATGTTGAATAGCAATCACAATCATATATTTTGGTCTAATTACTTACATTATCTCAGCACTTAAATTGTCAGATTCATGTTTCTTTTACTTATTATAAAACAACACCACATCCACAAAACACATTTAAGAATTCTGGTTTTGGATTTACAGTAACCTACTGTACATTCAATGGCATGCTACAGAAGTGTTTCCCAAAAGCATAGCACAGTTGACAAATGGGGAATCTGCTTTTTTTGGTTCACCCAAAATGTTTACAATTTCACCATGAAAAATGCATCTTACCAGTCTTTTGTTTGATATGTTGACAAATTGATAAGTTTCTGCGGTCATATAAACTAAAATATAGTTATATAAACTATGAACTCTTCTGATTGCGCTTTTTCATATAGATTTCGCCATATTTCAGAAGCAATGGCACATATTTTTCTTATTTAACAATATATATGACCAGTGGTAGCGAGTACCACAGTCGTTCTAAATAATGATACTGATATTGAGGAAGTGATAACAATGCCTGTGATTTGTATTACCTCATATTAAGAATGACATTCAGTTGTGAAATATGAAGAAAGATATCGAAGAAAAAAAAAATATATAGATGTAACAACATCGATGGAATTGAATACAGACATTGTTAGAAATTATGAATATGGATAGAAAAACAAATGCATCTGATTCATAACATCCCTTAGCCAAGGAAACCAAAAACCCAAACCGTTAGAGACCTTTGAGTGGTTGCC
Source organism: Gadus morhua (assembly GCF_902167405.1). Classification (NCBI taxonomy): domain Eukaryota; kingdom Metazoa; phylum Chordata; class Actinopteri; order Gadiformes; family Gadidae; genus Gadus; species Gadus morhua. Next base: position 15,918,821 of record NC_044060.1, read on the forward strand.
AAGGTGGTAGCTAAGGCCTTCTTTTTTTGCAGAGTAAAGGAGAAGAGATACCCGGATGTTCCCGTATCTACAAGAGAGGACACGGGCTTGGGGGGGTCTCTGTCTGGCTGGCTCGGGGCAGCGTTGGCCTACTACAACTTCTCCATCGCTCCATCACTGTTCCCCTTCGCTGTTGTTGCTGCTGTTGCTGCAGCCGCTGCTGCTGCTGCTGCTGCTGCTGTCGGTTTGGTGTCTGCAAAGTTTAAAGAATGCAGGGAAATGTTCAGTCAGAGGAGAAGGCTTGGTGGAATGAAAGACCTCTAGACAGACAGACAGACAGAGACCAGATAGAAAGACAATAAAACAAACATAGATAGACGGCCTGACAGAAAGACGGACAGACAAAGGAACGAGGATGACTGAATGGATGGATGAATGGGTGTATAAAAGCATGGATTGATAGATAGATGGATGGATACATGGAGCGTAACTACAGGGAGCAGAGTTGGAAATTCCAAGCAGTGCAGTGCTGCTCCAGGGAAAAAAAGCATCAAAGGCATCTGGTGGAAGCTTGTTTACTTGGCATGATTACACGATATCCCGCCAAGCAGTTAAACTATTCAGCAGTATATAAATAAATGCTTCTGGGTCAGAGTATCGCTGATTAGCCTCGTGGGACCTCAGGCCTGTCCGGCGAATGGGGGGGAACTAGAAAAACACTCCCTGGTAGGTCTTATGGTACCACGCCGCGGTGCTAACCTGTTTGTGTGTCGTTTTGTGGTGACAGTGACGCACCACTGGCCCCGGGGACACTGGAACATCCCACTGCCTCCACGGAAAGGGGGCACTGTAGTGCACCCCCGTCTTCTAATGTACTATCCCGTGAGAACTCTGAGAGAGAGAGAGAGAGAGAGAGAGAGAGAGAGAGAGAGAGAGAGAGAGAAAGAGAGAGAGAGAGAGAGAGAGAGAGAGAGAGAGAGAGAGAGAGAGAGAGAGAGAGAGAGAGAGAGAGAGACAGAGAGACAGAGAGACAGAGAGACAGAGAGACAGAGAGAGAGAGATGAAGCAACAGGGATACATGGGGGTAATCGAGGTATTTAAACAGATGAATGTTGGAAGATACAGAGGAACAGGAGCAGAGAGAGAGAGAGATGTATTCCTTGACAAGAGAAATGTGACAGCCAGTGTTTGTCCATGAATCAATCCACTCAACCATGGCTCCTAAATCGATCCCATCTGACATTTATATTCAGTGACCGTTGGATGTTCGCCGCCTCTGGATTGAAACTGTGATCTTTTCATCCTCTCGCTCAACCTACTGCCACGCTCGGCTGGAAAGGCACTGTAGCAAAGAATCAAGAGACCACTCTGCCTTTCTTGTCGTGACTACAAAACTACAATCTGACCTTTTCCGATCAATATTGGAGGGGACCAAAAGGGAAGAAAAAAGATAATTTCGCCGGTCACATTCAGACCGATCGTAATTATCATGGAAAGTCTTCAAAGCCTTTAAGGAAATCTTTATTCCGATGAAATCAAACGCAGTAAACAAAAGCGTACAAGTGTTGCTGCCTGACCATGTGGCCACTCTGCTCCGTCAGTCCCATCATGGTGAGTTAGAGGAAGTAACAGGGTCTATGTGCAGCTTGCTTTCACTTTCCTGTGACCATGTGGACATCTGCCACTACAAAGAATCAGTGTTTAGGCTAGGTTTGCGCTTTTTCTTTGCCGTAAGTCAAAGTAGTTGGCATGGAGATGATCCTTGACTGCCAAGGTAGCACTTTGGCTATTGAGTCTTTAAGTAGGCCTATCTCCCTCTTTCTGCTAAATTACTCACTTTCCCAGTGAACCTTTCTTCTCCACCATTGACACCACTGCACATTTTCTTCAAACCGTTTTTTTACCTCGGTGCCTCAGCTCGGGCCCTGAACACTGTATTACCTCCACCTAGCTACCCCTGGCTTCCTGCCGTCCCACACTACCTCATCCTACTGCTTCTTTCTCTTCCCCGCGTCTCCATCCCTCAAAGGCGATAAGAAAGCAGTGGGTGATGGATGAATCCCTCCTTTCTGCCCCTCTGAGCTCCTGTATTTTCAAGACATATTTTTTTTCAATTGAAAAGGTTGCTGCACCATCCAGCTTATCGGCCTTGTGATGAGTCAACTCCTCTCATCTGTCAGTTCTCTGACTCCTCCTATCCTGATTAATTCCTTTTGATCTCTTCCATTCATTCACATTCCTCTCCCGTCTCTTTCTCTCTAGCTCTTTTTTTACATTTGTTGAATTGTTAATGCCAGTCAAACAGGATGTGATAAAATACACTACAATTTGTCAAACCAACTTTTTGCGCTGCAAGTTTTTTTCTATTTCAGTGTATTGCTGAAGGATATTGTTTATAAAAATATATACATATTTATTTGGTCATGGGTTAGCATTAAGTTATCTCGGATCTAGAAGTTCAACAATGCTATCACAGAACTTTCAGCAAGAAACTCTAAAGCCTCCGGGATGTTATCCAGAAAGCGCGTGCGTAGCAAGATTGGCAAGACAAAGATTTCAGAAAAGAACAAATGTATTTCTACAGTGGCCTTTCTGCTACATAGGCTTGCTTTTAGACCTTTACAGACACTTTGACTCAGGACATTGGTTTCTGGACAGGATGTTTTCAGCTTAAATTTGTAACAAAACTTAAGTTACAAAAGATACCTCTGTTCTATGAATCCCGGAAAACAGAGGGTCAGAAGTATCGAAATATAACCTTATGGAACCCCTAAAACAATAACAGCAGAGTAGAATGAAAACCTCATATGTTATATCAAACATAACAACCACAAATAGATCCCAACCCCATCAGGGGTGCGTTCATCACCTTCCATTTGGCAGCGCAGCTTCTCGAAGGCCTCGGCCGTAACCTCGGCGCTGAAGGCTCCATCGCAGGGCAGCTCCTCCAGGGCGGGCGTGGACTCGGGGCTTGGCCGGTCCGACAGGCAGCTCTCTGAGGAGCACTCGTCCCCCCCCCCGCCCTGCTGCTGCTGCTGCTGCCGGTACAGGTGGTGCTCCACCAGGAACTGCAGCTCTGCACGCAGGAGAGGACAGAGGTTGGTGGAGGTTGGTGGAGGTGGTGGTGAAGGAGGTGTTGGTGGGTGGAGGTGAGTTGGTGAAGGAGATGTTTGTGGTTGTTGGGGTTATGGGCGAGGAGGAGGTGGAGGTGAGGTGGTGTGTTGGAGTTGGTGGTGATGGTGGTGGAGGAGTTGGAGGGGAGGTGGTGGTGGTGGCGGAGGAGGTGGAGATGAGGTGGTGAAGAAGAGGTGGGGTTTGAAGGCATGGATTGAGGGCGAGGAGGTGAAAGAGGAGGAGTTGTTGTTGGAAGTGCAAAGGAGGTGGAGGTGCAGATGATGGAGGAGGCAGTTGAGGAATTAGAGGAAGAGGAGGGTTGGTAGGAGGAGGAAGAGGGTTTAAGCAAAGGGATAACGATGAAGAATAGGTGTATTGGGAGGTGCAGGTAGAGAGAACGGTCAAATGGTGGGGGAGAAGACAAGATGTTTGCGAAGTTGGAGGAGAGAGTGGAGCAAAAGGGAGGAAGAGGAGAGGACAGAGCATTGAGGTAAGTAACCCATATAACATACCATGCCCAAGTGAAGTGAAGGGAGAAAAGGAGAGATGAAAGCAGAGAGATAATGAAGTGAGAGACTAGAGAGTAAGGGAGAGGAGGAACTGCCTTGGTTTAGCATGCACAAATAAAAGAGGATGGATACCGATGGAGGGCTTGATTAGTTTAATCACCTCCTTTAAGTTTGTTAATCACCTCTTTGAGCCATCTTTGGTTGGGCCTAATCCACGTGAAGTCTTTTTACTACACTCTCATTAGTGGAAGGCTTTTCTTAGAAAATGACTCAGGCTGCTCTCCAGGGACCGTTCGCACACTCCTTATTTACATGTTTCATATTAAAGGATGACGAGTTTTGCTCGTTTCGCTGCACATCCGTGAGGTTTGAGCCTTGAGACGATAGACATTGAGCGGGGAGATATGTACTTCACATTTATACTCGGGATACGTAGCTCCCATGGGGAACCTAATGAAATACCTTTCATGGTTGGGGTGCCTTTGGGTCCTTTCCTTCGCTGTCTGGGGGAGTTCAACAAGGCTGCCTGAAAGAGAGCAAAATAGGAAACTGGTGAGCATGAGCAGAAATAGAACACTGTAAAAACGAAAACTTAAAATTGTTGTTATCATTATGATTTCCTATGTTCACCGGGTCCTATGTTCCCCTCTTTGTATGAGACTGGGGAACAAAGGACCCTTTTTGAAAAAAGTGTGAACCATGCGTGCGTGCAATCGGCCAATGTCCGGCTATAGCCGGCTAACGTGAACACTGCCTGCAAGGTCTACCTCTGTTTCTTCGCGAGGATTCAGAGAAGCTCTTCAGGACATGCTTGGTGAGTACAGTAGGAGGCTCAAACATTTTTAGATTTGTGGGAAGGAATTGGTTCCTAATTTTTTAATTTTCAGTTATCTCTAAATTTGGCACCACCTCCTTGTTTTTATCAGGAAACTGATCCAGATGACAGTCAGACAAGAGGACTCAAGATTGGTACAGGACCGTTTACACCGTTGGAAAGTTTATCTGATGACTAAGCAGGGTGAATCCCGTTTACTACCGTTCATTGGAGCTAAGCTAATTAGCGGTGGGTGATCTCTACACATCTGTTTCTTGTAAATTCACAAAAAAAAATTATCCTTAGGTTTTTTTTTTTTACAGGTTTTGCATATTTGTATTTGACACGGCCACTTCAGATATGTTAGCAATGTTGTTCCTGTTGTTACAATTGTAATGCACTGCACAATGACATACAAGATGGTAAATATGTTTTGAATGTATTTGACCATTATGTCAAACTTGTTCTGCACTTGGGTTTGCTGCATTAAGACAGCGATTCTCTGTTGCTGGAGTAGCTACATGTTGCTTGTTCTACTGTCTGGCATTCAGAAATGTAAAATGGAAGTTTCCAATTATTGCTTTTAATAAAGTATGAAGTAAACTTTGACTTGTTTTGTATTCTTTGAAATGCAATTTTAAATGTTATTATCCTTAATTTTAAATATTAAGTTAACAACCCTGACTTTTTGGAGTTTTGTAAAATTTAAAAATCTTAGTTGGTATAACTCTAACTTTTAAGTTTCACTAATGAAGAAAAGTAAATTATCTGAACAAAAGATTATTAGTTGGCCAAACTGTTTTAAAACAGACTTTTAAGTTGGCACAACTCTAACTTTCAAGTTTGTCTAAAGAAGAAAATGTAATAAAAACAATATAAAAACAAAATAATGTTAGTTGGTGGAACTTTTTTAAAACTCAAGATCTTTTGTTGGGCTCAAAACTCAAATTGATTGCAATAAGTTGCCTTGAAATTTTGAGTTTTCTCAACTTTCTATTTTTTTTACAGTGATAGCATTCATAGGAGGAAGTGCATTTCTATCAAAATGTGATATTGCAGGGAATAGGTTTACCTTATACAGCTGATTTGGCAGACGGTCTTCATCTATCTCTGTACGGAAGGAAGAATATAGAAATAATTAGAGATAGGTTTCCACAGATACACTGTGAATAGCCTGGCAAAAAACTAGCCCTCGCAGGAAAATGATTATTCAAAATACCAGGCAAGATATACTGGTAGGACCAGGATAACGGTTAGTATGTTGGTTCAAGGTGACCCCTGTACAGATATTTGTTCCAAGGCAAATATGCTTGTTTCTATACTACACCTATAATTCGAAACTAAACTATGTTTTTTCACTGATACACACTACTTCAATACTGAAAACGAAAAATAAGCGAACACACGTAACAATAAGCCCAGTTAATATGCAGACTCTGGGGCTCTCTGTATGGGTGTGTGCATGCAGAGATAAAACTAAGAGACGAATGTTACACCTTAGGGAAATGTGTTACAAGAAGAATAGTTCCATTCAGAGCAACTCCAGGGAAGTCATTCAATTCTAGAGTTGAGCTATGCAAATTATTCACCGCAGGTGGGCAATGCAGGGAAAACCAATCTTTAGCATCATGTCATCCACAATTCAAACGTGGTTACAGCAATTACAAAGAATACCAGTTCCCTGCTGCTGTGATGGATTTCAACGGTAGTTTTTGAAAAAAATAAAAAATTGAAACAAGATGATTATAGTCACAGCATTGTAACAGTATCTGCATCTTATTTTGTGAGAGACCGACGTTGGTCACATGACTCAACCTTATAGAAACTACACATAAAGTCTGAATTAGCAGACACTAGCAACTACTGATGGTGAACTAGCGCGCGTATTAGCTTTGAGCTTTCAAACTTCCCTAGGACACCACCTTGTTGCTTGGCAACCTATGTATCCCAAGGCAGTGGTAGTGTTCGTGAGAGCGCATCATACGTATCCTAAAAGTATACACTATGCCGAGTGCCAGTGAGGTTTCTCTCTCACTACCCTGATTTCGTACTAAAATGTATCCCTGAACAATAATTGTGTTTCACTTCCAACCATTTTTCTTTATAGACTTTGTAAATCACGGTCAACACAGAGTTCTATTTCTGCATCCTTGAAGTTGCGTTCCACCAGGACACAATAAACTTCAAGGATTTTTTGTGAGCGATCACCAGAAAATAGGCCAGCCTTCAGACTGAAACCGAGATGGAGAACAAAGCTCTGGCTCAGAATCTGAGCTTTTGATGAGGTGCGTCTGACATCTGGCCAAGGAAATAATCATAAATCCCAGACATACATATCAATCATTTTTAATACTTGAGAACTACACAACTTTAGTTTATGGTTATCTATTGCATTGGTTACATGATTAGCTTAGCCATTTTAATATTGATTAATAAGTTAGTAGCCTAAGTCAGTTCGTGAGTTGGTTAGTTATTAATAAGTTGTGGTAGTTTAGTTATTTTGGTTTTCGGAATCTCTAGATAACATTGATTAACTTTAATCATCATTCTAAAATGCTATCTTTTCACTCTTGAGATTCAAAGTCCTTTATCCTCTTTGTATATCTCAGAGTTTCCTGTTCGATCCCTCGACTACTCTTTGTCAAAGAGGGCAAGGTGTTTCTGACCCTATCTTTTAACAAGCCAGAGGACAAGTTATTCCGTTGCATGGTGTGCTAAATAATGTGGTGTGGAGTGGTGCAGCGTGAGGTATCGACTTTAAATGAGTGTCTGCAAGGGCTGCCCTATTATTGATCAAACACAGTCCATATTCATGATAGTGACACCATACATTATGACAAGGTTAAAAGTAATATGAGTATAGATAAACATGTACATCGTCACATTTGATGTAGCCTCTATAGGGTCCATGCTTCAGATAGAGTGTAAATGTATAACTCTTTCAAGCTGTTTTTCCACTTTAAATCCCAGCTGGCTGAAGTGAAAGCAGATTGGGTCGGGTGCCCCCACATGGTAGTAAACTGCCACAATTTCCATAATTTTCAGATTAAACAATTTCAAATAGTATGTAAAAAATAAAATAAAAAAGAAAGAACGCAAAAGGTTATGTACTTTCATTTTAAATGATCACACATCATTTAGCAATCTTTCATGCATGAGCACAGCTATTTTGTGCAGTAAGTCTGCTGCCTTAGAGCAATTAAATGTTTTTGAAAGATCATCTCCTGTGCTTTTTATAAGAAAGCTGTTGTACAGCAATCAGTAAAGCTATTGGCAGTGTGCACCAATTAGTTTGGAATAACACAATGACGACAATTAACCACTCAGGTCTTTATTTTGGTACAAACCATTTCCTCTAGGATCAATTAAGTCATATTTACCAGTATCTGAATCTTTTCTGTCCTCTGACTTTCTGACATAGTCTGTGTTAAATGGTTCTCTTAACTTCAGTATCAAGGTATGGTTCTCTTAACTTCAGTATCAAGGTTAACACATTCTACAAGTGTCTGGAGAGAGAGAGAGAGAGAGAGAGAGAGAGAGAGAGAGAGAGAGAGAGAGAGAGAGAGAGAGAGAGAGAGAGAGAGAGAGAGAGAGAGTGTTCACCATCATCTCCCTGACTACTTTTATCCTTGCTCTGTCATCTGCTCCCGGAGTGAGGCGTGCAACACATGACAGAGTGAGTGATTTGTGGAGACATGAATAATGGAGGGGCTCTGTGTGATGTGGGGCCACAACTAGTGTTGCGCAAGCATGCCTCACCTCTCCTTCATTATCATTTACATAGCTAGTATTCCATTGTGTATATACCCAACATCCCTGCACCCTGCTTCTCCTCATAACCACTCTCTCTCTCTCTCTCTCTCTCTCTCTCTCTCTCTCTCTCTCTCTCTCTCTCTCTCTCTCTCTCTCTCTCTCTCTCTCTCTCTCTCTCTCTCTCTCTCTCTCTCTCTCTGTCTCTCTGTCTCCTTGTTTTTTAATTATTCTTGCTCTGTGTTTTAATTAGTTATTTTAATTTTAAAAAGCCAAGAAGACAGGTGCAATTTGTTGCATGCGTAAAATATTGCAAATCCCAGTTAAGAATAGTGTCTCCTTGTCGTTAATCCTTGTTTACTGCCAGATGATCTTCTCCAACCTGAATTTTGCACAATTGCAACCCTCTTCTCATCCCTCTCTCTCTCGCCTTGCGTCGTTAACATCGTCAACAGCTTAACAGGCTGTCTTCATTTTCTCACCACTCTAATCCTAAATTACTGTTTGCCATTCTGTTCCACCAGCCCAAAGTCTCAAAATCTGATTAAAAAGGCAGATAAAAATAAAACCCTGACTGCAACAACACCATTAACGACAGGTGTTTATGGTGGTTCTGTGAAATGTCTGTTAAACCATCAGCCCTTCAACCATCAGTGTTCAGTTGAGAACAAAACCAACGTGAGGTCGTATTCATATGAAGTAAAGTGGCCTGGAGCCCCTTCTGATAGACTCTTAAACACACACAGCCAAAAGGAGGGGAAAAGAGGACTAGAACAGTAGAAGAGCAGTCTTGGTTCCATCTTGAACGCAGAAGCTCTCATTCACTTCCCCAGCCAGCTAGCGTTTAGAATCACCAGGTGAACAAGGGCTGTGGAACCATGGAATTACAAATTGAGGGGCTGAGGGAAGAGGGTGAGGGATGAAATCACACCAAGTAGGACTCAAGTGGTGGGCTTTGGGAGGAGTCATAGTCAATCAGGGAGTTCTTAAGAGGAGAAGGTTGAGACAGGTGTGTGTGTGTGTGTGTGTGTGTGTGTGTGTGTGTGTGTGTGTGTGTGTGTGTGTGTGTGTGTGTGTGTGTGTGTGTGTGTGTGTGTGTGTGTGTGTGCATTTGCCTCGTGAGAGAGAGGAATACCTTACCTGGTGATGACTGATCACTGGATGCCACCAACGTGGCAGGTGTGGGTCTGCGTCTTCTGATCTGTAACGTAGCAGAGTCAACAGAGTATTAAGTATAACTGTGATTACCACTGCAGCAGCAGTAGTCATAGCAGTGTATACATATTGAGTCAAAGCTACCAGATCAACAAAATGAGTTTAAAAGGCCCCATCAGACATGTGATTGGATAATAAAGGAACTGTTTTGTGGATTTTTGATATGGTGTTTGATATGTGCTTAGGGGCATATAAAAACACAATAAGGTTTCGATTGAATGGGTTTTGTGTATAAAATCCGCTGGGAGGCCCAGTGCACCGAGCCGTCAGTCATCCGACTCGCTTTTTAAATCACTTGTGTTTTAACTCTCCTCTGAAACCTGACGGTGGTTTCGTTTTATGGAAATAGACCTTCATACACTCGCCCGCACACACAGACGCACAGGTATTCATGCACGCACACACACAAGTACACATGCATGCACAAACACACACACACACACACACACACACACACACACACACACACACACACACACACACTCAGACACCTAAAATCTAAGCCCATACATCCTGGGCGGACAGTACTGCTGACTAAGTGCCCGGGTCATGTGATCTGCAGTCCTCCAGCCTACGGTAACAAGTGGCCCAGTGTGATCTGTATGGTCCACCTCCCCTGTCAGTGATATCAGGGCTCACACAGCACAAATATGCAGGCCCAGAGAGCAAGATCAAACCATAAGGAGAATAGTATATGGAGGCAATGTTACCGTTGCAGTGTTTTATTACGCAGTTAAGATGTATCGGGGAAATGCCCCGGGGAATCATTTTGGAATGGTGAATAGGCAGAGTTGTGTGAGAATCACCCTTTAATGCATGCAGAGTTTGATGCGTAGAGAAATGTTAAACTTTGAACAAGAATGAAGGCAATGGACCCACTGGATGCTTATTCTGGTCATGTTTTTTGCTCTATATTAAATTAGAGTGATTAGGAAGAATGTTTATTTGCAGTTTAAAACAGCCCCAACGCAGCTTTAAACAGGCTCTGCATCCACACACACACACACACACACACACACACACACACACAGACACACACACACACAAACACACACACACACACACACACACACAAACACACACACACACACACACACACACACACACACACACACACACACACACACACACACACACACACACACACACACACGAACAAACGAAGAATCACACCCATACATGAGCACACAAAGCACACACAGCCACCCACATGCACATATCAGGGATCCAATGAACAAAAGGCAGTTCATCGATGAGGTTTTTTCCATGGTTTGAATGGCACAAAATGCATATTAAACACCTTGCCCTCTTTCCACATCACTCAAAGTAGAAGTGGGAGCGCTCTCAAAACTATGGCCTGATTTAATTGGATATGAAGAGCTGAAGTGGCCTCTTCTCATGTCAAAAACAGCGGCTAGGGTGAGTGGAAAGAGGGACGAGACACCATCTTACCCCATGACCCTCTGTAATAGCATTCAGAGAGGCATGGTGGGGGGGCCATTGTACGCACATAAGGATATGAAGGATAGAAGATGTCAGACGCATAAAATAACAAATGATTAAACTGTCTGCAAATCTCTCTAAAGAAAGTAAAACCTTAACAGCCTGACTTTCTGCACCAAGGAGACGTGTCCATGTAAGCTGATTGAGGATTGAGGTGTAAAAGCGTCATTTCCCAAAGCTGGCTGGCCTCCCCCCGACGTGACACAGAGACCCACAATGCAGAGTCAAAGCCATTATTCACTGGGTCATTGCTATTCCCGGGCAGCCTTCGGCGTCGGCCCAGCCGGTGTGTTACTCTGCTCACGCAAATGCCACTGCCCCCGGACGCACACGGTCTGCGTCCGTCTAAATGCCACGCCAGCCACCCAACCTCCAGCCCGGGCCCTTCCGAAACAGAACAGATCCAAAGAGGAGCACAATGGGCCTTGTCTCGGTGTGGGGTTGACAGTGAAAGACCCTCTCTTATTTAGTGGGAGAGAATGGAGGAAATATTTTCCATGTTGATGCTCAGACGGACATTTGAGTATTTCACTTAGATAGAAGAAGAAGATGTATGTGGAGTTTTTTTGGTTTATTACAGCTACACTTGGGATCGCTCTCCTTTAATTGAATTATGTGCACATTGATAAAAGACGTTTAAAATGGTCGGATAGTGTTTACTGCCGCAACAGACCCCCAATTGTATACTATAAACCACTGGCTTGGTTTGAATCTTGGACAGGACAACAGGTAGCGTGCTTTACATAAACCCTAGAGGTAATATCATAGAACAAGCAAGATTATACTCATGGCATGCCCTGCAAAGACGTGGTGTTGCGTCACTGAACTGTGTAGCTAGCGCCATATTTTATCAGAGGGGAATGACTCTTAAAGTATCCAAGAGCCGCCCGCTTGACCAATAGGCATTCAAAGATGTTACCGTTTTTTTCTTTTAGACACATGCTTAGACCAAAGTAACACAACTTGAAGTTCTTGTTACTATACATTCAACACATGTAACCATACCGTACAGTTATTCTCAATTGTTTAAACACGTTTTCTGAAACTATAGCTCAATTTCTCAAAACTCTAAACACAAACCTGAGAAGAGTTACAGTTTTTCTCGATTGTAGACACACAAAAAATTCTGAAAACTTGAAACTCATGTATCAACTACACCCCAGACTGCTAAACTCTAAGCACAATTCCACTTTCACATTTTTGCTAAACTCTAAGCACAAATCTCATAATTTAGAACACTAGGTTCACCTGGATCCCACTGGCCTTCAAAACGTAACAACAAATTACCAATAAGTCTAACTCACTTCTCACCTGCTCAAAATCAACTGGCAAAACACTTCAATCATCTGTCAGAGCATTACAGTAAAGAGGACTCGTGAGCTCTACTGCGTTGTAGATATGGTCCTTTGGCCTGATCAGGATTGGAGGTGGAATACATACTGATTGACATGTAGATCTGTTTCACCTCATTTATATTCTTATTTTTATTTTTTGTTGCCCTACGAAAAGCTTTTTATGCAGTCACTTCAGCTGGACATTTTACTGTATTACAGTTAAAAAAATTGTTTCGCTTTGTTACCTTTTTGTACTTTTTTTTGCACTGATTTCATCATAACTTCCCCCTATATGTGTACAGTATGACTGGGAAGCTGGGATTGTCAGTTTAGCTCATTGGAGCTCATTTGATAGACAAATATGCATTGTATTCTATTCTGATACGATTGTGTCAACGCAATATTTATATGGTATATTCACAGTATTGTATTACCATATGGCAACAGTCTTTATACTATATGTACCACCTAATTGCAACTTTAAAAAAGAAAGCTATTTCTAAACGATTTTATACATTGGAATATGTAACATGGCCTCATAAATCCAAAACATATGTAAATAGTATTTTGATGGAAGTGTTTTGAATTGATCCCACCAGTGTTTAATTGATGCTCTCTAAGAGATATTCATTTGATAGCTGTGTTTACCGTTTTCAGTTTTCAGAAGAATTTGTGTAGTTTTGACAAAATGATTAACTCTTCTCAGGTTTATGTTTAGAGTTTTGAGAAATTGAGCTATAGTTTCAGAAAACCTGTTTAAACGATTGAGAAAAACTGTAATCATTTTGTTAAAACTTCGCAAATTCTTCTCAAAACTCTTTTTTTCCATCCAACAGTAAACACAGCTATCAAATTAATATCTCTTCGTATTCTCTTCCTTTTTTTGCCTGAACACCTTGCCTGAATGTCTCCACAGGCCTGTTCCATTGCCTGCAGAAGAGGCATGCAGGCATGTGGTTGGCGGTCATATACGTGCCATCTCCAAGCCTAAAAAATATCTTCTATAGGGTTTAGAAATGGCGAGTAAGGGGTCAGGTATACAACCTCTGATTGTTTATGGTTGGTGAACCTGTTCCGGACCAAAACAGCCCGATGGAAACTAACATTTTCCATGGTCCGGAACTGGTCCGGAACTGGTTCACAAACCATAAACAATTTGAGGGTCCAATAGCACACCCACGCTCAATTGCTGTTTTTTCTATTTTACATTAGTGTATTTTTTTTTTTAGGTTTATATTTGCTTAATCTGAATTTACTGCACTGTAAAGTACAGTACTGCGATGTACAGTATTGAGCATTTGATTTTTCGATTTTTCTGAAAATGTCCCTTCTGTGGAACTGAATAATAACAGTGGATATGAAAGACTGCAGTGGTTTATATAAACTAGACTAGTGTGTTGTTGCTGATCTGAAAGCGTATGATACAAGTGTTCATCATTTTGTCCACTAGTGACATTTTGACAAAGGATTTTTAGGTTTCGATAGCAGAGTTTCAATTTGACATAGATGTTTATGGTATATTTCCCTGTGTTGTGTCTTATTTGCTTGTGTGTTGAGTTTTGACACAACGAGCCAAGATTTGCAAAACGTGTTCAAGCAACATGCAAAAACTGGGCCGGCCTATCTGGGCTTTTTTTGTAGCTTAATCTTTGTAATGTATAAGAGGTCAGAATTAGCAGAGCACTAGTAAAATGGAGAAATATTAAAGGGACAATTCAGGACATAGCTCGACTTTCATCTTGGCTATTGAAACGGGATCAGGAAGATCATAATAAATCTGCTGCTTTTTACTACATCATATTGAACTCTAAATGGAACTGTTCTCAAAGGCTTTCAATTCTTGCTCTCTCTGAAACTCTCATTGCAATTT
>NC_044060.1:15940408-15942908 GCF_902167405.1 Gadus morhua
ATTATTTTTTGAGAAAACATCACCCCCTTAACCCCTAACAATATAAAGGATCATATATTCATGAATGATGGAAGAGATTGTTCATAAAAGCTCTTATTTTTTGGCCTTGTATATTGTTCCATGATCTCATTATTACATAATGATGTCATGCGCCATTAGAATCCCAACCTATCGATGTTTTGTTGCGGGCATTCTAATACACAACACAATTTTGAGACATAGCCAACACAACTGAAGTGTTTAGCATTCGATGAATATTAGCCTCCAGTCATCTGGCCAATGAGATGGCAGCGTTCGGTCTGACCAGAGGAGAGGTAACCTTAACAGGGCTCCCAAGAGAGGGCCTGCAGACTGCTGCAGGCCTACTGCAGTGTTCACTACACAAACACACATACCACGCGCACACACACACGCACGCACGCACGCACGCACGCACGCACGCACGCACGCACGCACGCACGCACGCACGCACGCACGCACGCACGCACGCACGCACGCACACACACACATACACACACATACACACACCATACTTTTGCTTTCCTTCAGCACACATTTTCAAAAACCATTTCTCTCCAGGGCAATGCAAGGTTTTTTTTGTAAGAAAAAAAAAATACAATGAAAATACAATACCCCAAAATGGTGAAAACTAGCAAGAAACAGTGGAACACAGAAATACTTGAGTAGAAGAGGTATTTTATCAGCAAAAGGAAACACCACTAAATGATTAAATGGTTAGTGTCCACAGGAGGGTGGACCTCAGCTGTGTTCGCATGAAAGTCACATTGGCGTTTCTTTTTAATTTCTCGCCCTGCACATAACGCTGTTAGACCTCGTTGGGTGTGACGGATTGTGCAGCATCATGCACATGCTCAGTAAAAGCTGTGACCTCTCTCACTGTTGATGCGTGCAAGATGGCCGCCCTCCAAATTGATCACCGTGAGTAAAGGAGGGAAGGTGAGTGCATGTTGGAAGGCATATTGAAGGTTGTCCAGTGTGTGTCTGTATGTGTGTTTTTTGCGCGTGTTAGTCTGTGTGTGTGCGTGTGGGCATGTGTGTGTGGACTTAACAACGAGGCTGAAGACACCAAGATGGGTATAAAGTCCTAGGAATGATGATTTACATATAATCACAAAGTACGAGATGTGGGTTTGGTGTGGGTGGGTGGGGTCATTTTTACAGCATCAGATATACAGATATCAGGTAAAAATGCTGAGGTTTCACTTCTTGAGTCATGTTGTAACTGTGCTGATTAAAGAATATATCCTCCTTGACAACAGATGTTCTATTTATCTATGTATCTTACTACATATCTGTCTCTCTCTCTCTCTCTCTCTCTCTCTCTCTCTCTCTCTCTCTCTCTCTCTCTCTCTCTCTCTCTCTCTCTCTCTCTCTCTCTCTCTCTCTCTCTCTCTCTCTCTCTCTCTCTCTCTCTCTCTCTCTCTCTCTCTCTCTCTACCTCTTTCTCTCTCTCTCTCTACCACTCTCTATCTCTCTATCTGGTCTCTCAATCTCTCTCTCTCTGTCTCTCTCTGTCTCTCTCTCTCTCTCTCTCTCTCTCTCTCTCTCTCTCTCTCTCTCTCTCTCTCTCTCTCTCTCTCTCTCTCTCTCTCTCTCTCTCTCTCTCTCTCTCTCTCTCTCTCTCTCTCTCTCTCTCACTACTATCTTCATATTGTACACTATTGCAATAAAGACTTGAATATATTCTTTATATCTAAATGTGATATTGCTGTGTTGTCATATTCAGCCTGAATATTTGTCCCCAAAGTCTAGCCTAACAGAAGGTAGGCTGTTCCCAGATCAAATGAGTTTGGTAACACTTTACAATTATTATTGCTTTTACACTCTACGAGTGATGATTATTTAACCATTCATTAACATTAGCTCATATAGTAATAAGCATTTAGTAACAGTTACTTAACAACTAACGGTCTAGCAATAATTTATGTCACTAAGATAATGCTGTTCATATAACTAAGGCATTCATTTATACATTATTTAACCTAATCCTAACCCTAACCCTAGTCCTAAACCATATGCTAATGCTAAATAATAATGTCCATTACTGCATTGACTAATGTTAAAACATGGTTGATTATTGTACACTTATGGTAAATTGTTAACATTACTTAAACTCATGATGCAATTTCTGCTGCTGTTTGAAAGAGTGTAAGCAGTAAACAAGCTTATCGTAAATAATAGATTATCTCCCAGTAAAGAGCAATTGTCAATGCCCATACATTAATTAAATAGTTACTCCAGAGATGTATAGGTCTTGTAAACAGTGATATTGCCCCCATGGTAATGTATGTTGTCCGCCGCAATTATTCAGTCAACGGCTCATTGGTTGATAACATTCAAAGTGGAATAGAACACAACAAGCCACACTATAAATAAGACCGTAATTGCACCGCGATAATTCACGTTGTTAATGCAGATGTCTATTTGTTATGATAACACAAACCCACAGTCCCACACACAGACCCACAGACCCACACAT
>NC_044060.1:15947908-15970408 GCF_902167405.1 Gadus morhua
TATCATGAGATTGTCCAGCAATACCTAAAACAAGCTCCTTGTACATGCTTCATAGCCACTTCCTGTGCCCAAATGCACCAATACGCCCAATCAAAGTCCTTCTTATGTGCTAATGTACAATGTGCCAAACGTAAGTATTTCTTATTTCCTCTTCTGTTCTTAAAAACAGATCTCCCTCCTGGCAGACATATTCCATTCACTCTCCGGGGATCTTCCCTCATGCCCAATTTGTTTCATATGAGCTGGGATGCATTCCCATTTCCATAGGTTTTAAATAGATACTTGAAGGCAGCATTTTAAGTATTTTTTTCCCCCTAAATACAGTAGCGCCACATTTTTACAATAAGGCACTTAATTGTATGCAGTTAGAAATGTAAGTACCAAAGTAATAATGTACAATATCCTGGTTGGCACAGGCCCTTTCACCAGGTACATTGTTTCAAGCAGGTTAGTACATTTAATCAAATAATTGGATGAAAGTCTTTTTCTTTTTACAAAGGGGATGACATCCCCTTTTACAAAAACACCCAGGTTATCTGAAACCTTGTACATTTCATATTTTTATTTATTTACACTACTATATGTGGGAATATGGTATGTTTTCTATAGAAAGTATGAATCATATTATTTTGATGAACCTTCATCGACCTTTGACTAACATTAGCTGTTCGAAGACGACAAATAAACCAAAAGGTATCTATATTTGTCACCGAAGCTAATCAGGCTAGCAGATTAGCAGATGTCATAGACCGTCAACATTTTGCAAGCAACGTTGCGTTTCCCCTGATCTTTTTCAAGTTCACTCAGAAAAAAATATGTTTGTCTATATTTGATAACCATAAATTAAATTGAAAAAAATGGCTCCTACTCTGATGGGCATTGTGTGTATCTGAAAATAATTTCACATAAACAGAACAATTGTGTGGTCAGCCTTAACCAAAAACACAGCCCTTTGGTATTTTGAATTACAGCTTATATCTGTAACCATTTGATAACGCTTCCCATGTTACATAAATGTGTGTGTGTGTGTGTGTGTGTGTGTGTGTGTGTGTGTGTGTGTGTGTGTGTGTGTGTGTGTGTGTGTGTGTGTGTGTGTGTGTGTGTGTATGTGTGTGTGTGTGTGTGTGTGTGTGTGTGTGTGTGTGTGTGTGTGTGTGTGTGTGTGTGCGCGTGTGTGTGTGTGTGTGTGTGTGTGTGTGTTTCGGTCAATATTGATGGGGGTGTGTGTACGAAGTCAATTTGAGCACTTCTTCTGGAGGCTGTGAGGCATTGAGTGAGCTACACTCTTGAGTATTGATTCATGAGGCTCAACATTATTGACTTTAAATGGTCAAATAGAAACGCAGTGCAAATATAGACAATCCATCAAATGCCAGCCCTCAGCCCAGCAACTCTGTGTGTATGTGTGTGTGCTTGTGTGTGCTTGTGTGTGTGAATGCAGGAAGAAGGCAGAAGATAGAAAGACCAGCTCACGAAATAACGCACATTGAATCCATTAATATTGCTACAGTACGATGAGCAGAGTCAGTTGGTGATGACATCGGGTCCCCGTTCACTTTACAAGTCGATCGTTGTCTTGAGGGGACGTCAGCAGCAGCTCAACCAGGGGTGAGTGTGGGGTGCAGTGCACACAGGGTCAGCTAGGAGGCGCTATCGCTCCAGTGGGTGCTCCATTCCTTCTTCTGGATGGGCCCCGGCTTCTCAGTGGAGAACTGAGGTCGGTCCTGGCGAGGGATCTTCACCGCGTGATACTGGGGCACCTTGTCTTTGTACTGGGCCCGCTGGAAAAAGCCACACTGTTGGCCGGAGCCAAAGTAGAAAGGAGGAAGGGAGACATATGTTAATGCTCCGAATGATCTCGTGATTAATCTCAACTCTGTTGTGCTTCAAAGGGCATATAGGTTTGTAAAAGGTATTCCAGGAATGTGCCAACCTATTCAATCTATTAAACACAGAGCAGAGGGCAGAAAGCAGTTATTCTGTTGTACAAACACGGACAGAAAAAGTGCACAGCCACATGCTTTACACTACAATTTAGTTTCATTGAGAAGAACCGCACGCTCCACTCTCAAAAGTGCCAATGTGTGGAAACTGGAAAGCATACACACGTGGCAATACACACACAGAGAAACACAGAACACTGCACCTGGAGGCAGCGCTCGAATAGATTTCAAATACACACTGTTATTTTGGCTTGAAAGCTAGGAGTGAGCTGGGGGAGGTATTGGATAAGGGGTTGAGAATAAGTGGTGAGAAGGAACAACTCCACGTGAAGTGGACCACTTAGAACCGCTGCCAGTATGTCAAAAGAAAAAAGGGCGAGAAGTCTTCACACACTGCCAGGTCAACCACAGACACAGCAAAACAAAGCAGAACAGCTTTCTGGACGGCCTGTCCCGTGAGAGGTCTGGGCGGTGTTCAGAGGGCCCACAGGTAGGGAGAGGAAGAAGGGGCGAATGCTGCCAAGAAGGATATTGATTGGAAATTTGTGTCTGTATATACTGGCCCAGCAAGGACGCAGTGTGGTGAAACATATCGTTAACACTTTTATTGTTGTTTACTTTGACCATTCTTGTCTCATTGTAGCAATAACTGAAATGTGCATGAATAATCTCTGAGTATCTAACAGTGGGTCATTAGTCAATGTCTGTTCGCCCTCTGTTCCCCGCCCGGCGGCCACACAGACCACCAGCCCAGACCGGCCATCAAAGCACTCGCACCATGCCCCTACTCCGCACACCAAGACCACCAAAGCCATGAGAATGGAGGGGGAGGCTTGTTTACCGCTTTGGGAAAGGGGGAGGGGAGAGCAGGCCAGAGAAAATCAGGAAGGGGGGGGGGGGGGGGGGGTATTTTTGGGGGTGGGGGTGACCCTATAGCTCAGAGGCCTGCTTCTCCGCCTCCGAGGGCTGGACCCCCAGGTGGGCGCGGTAGAACTCCGTCTCAAAGTGGCGGCGCGGCTTGCTGCGCTTGAAGAATCCACACTGGAAGAGCAACAACCCCCCCGATGCGGACGATTGAGGCAGGATGGAGCAGGAGGAGGTGAAGGAGGGACAGTGTGGAGGGGAAAGACAGATAGAAAGGAGGTGAAGGAGGGACAATGTGGAGGGGAAAGAAAGAACAGATAGTACAGAGGGGATCGAGAAGAGAGAGGGAAAGAGGTAAATGTAAGAGTGAAATGATTTAAAATAAACAGTAAGACGAGGACATTTTTGAGGGAAATAATGAGTGTGGAGAAGGACATAGGAAATAGAGAGAGTGACAGACACGGTGGGAAACACAGAAAAAAAAAGAAGGGAAATAGTTCAGCAGAATGAACATTGAAGGAATAAATGGTAATGGGAATGGGAGAGAAATAAACAACACAAAAATAAGTAACTGATTGACACATGTAGGAAAAGATTAGCGAGAGTGGCAGGAATGAGGTGATGCTATTGAGAGGAACTGGTGATCTATTCGAAATAGCTCTTTAAAAATATGGACCATTAAACCTACACTATGTAAGGTTTCCCATTAACACCTTGTGTGGCTTGAGTTGTAGTAGCTAATTATAATAACAATAATAATATGAGGACTTATAGAAAATTCCCTGGCTGGGCGCTGGGCGAGAAACATATATTTATAAAATATATTAATAGCTATTCATTGCAGATTTAATGAGAAGGATCAACCATACTGAATGGAATCTGAACCCAATCTTGTCTACACTAATCAAGTGTGAATAAGACCTAGTTCTAATGTAATCAATGCTAATACTACATTAAACTTGTATTGAACCCCTTCTACTTTGCTCAGACAGTGTAAGTTTCGATCATTCATGACGTAATCATCCAGCGGATGTCTCATGACCATTGATTCCAGCGGGTCGTGACTCAAGCCAATAACAGAGAGACAGAGACAGAGAGAGAGAGACAGAGAGACAGAGGGACAGAGAGACAGAGAGAGAGAGAGAGAGAGAGAGAGACAGAGAGACAGAGAGACAGAGAGAGACAGAGAGAGACAGAGAGACAGAGGGATAGAGAGACAGAGAGAGAGACAGAGAGAGAGAGAGAGAGACAGAGAGACAGAGAGACAGAGAGACAGAGAGACAGAGAGAGAGAGAGAGACAGAGAGAGACAGAGAGACAGAGAGACAGAGAGAGACAGAGAGACAGAGACAGAGAGACAGAGAGACAGACAGACAGACAGACAGACAGACAGACAGACAGACAGACAGACAGGCAGGCAGGCAGACAGACAGACAGACAGACAGACAGACAGACAGACAGACAGACAGACAGACAGACAGACAGACAGAGAGAGAGAGAGAGAGAGAGAGAGAGAGAGAGAGAGAGAGAGAGAGAGAGAGAGAGAGAGAGAGAGAGAGAGAGACAGAGAGAGAGAGAGACAGAGAGAGAGAGAGAGAGAGAGAGAGAGAGAGAGAGAGAGAGAGAGACAGAGAGAGAGAGAGAGAGAGAGAGAGACAGAGAGAGATGCAGTGTATATCCATGTGTAAATGACTATGACTACGGGGGTTGGGATCAGTTTACCTTCCACAGGAGGCAGACCAGCAGGGTGAGCAGCAGGATGCCTGCCAGCACGGCAATGAGGATGATCCACCAGGGAATCTGGTACTGGTCGGCCAGGCCGGGCTCTGGGTACACCATCACTGGAACCTGTAGGTCCGACACAAAGCCCCTCTCAATAACACACTGCTTCATGGGCGTTAGACACAGCAGTGATCAGCTAACATTGGCTGACCCACCGAATCAGTTGGGCTATGTCTGATCTCTGTACAATCGTACAATCTTAGCACGTTTTTTTTTCGTTTGCGTCGTACTTATCTGCAGCTGTAACTGTAATTGCAGCCGCAGATCCACTCAACCGGAGATGAGTGGTTAAGAGTTAATACAATTCTTATACACTAAGCATTTTGTGTAAGAATTAAAGAGAGTTAATTCTGTCTAAGTATGTGGGAAGATGAGGATTAAGCCAAAGCCAAGAATATGTCTGTACGTCCCCTTGGCTAGCTCAGTGTCCTGGGCAGAATGTGGAAGCTGGCAGAATAGCCTCCTTCTCACACTCGTTGTATGCCCAAAGCTTCTCCTGACAGCACCACAGTGTCCAGCTTTGGCTTGGCCCAACGTCGGATCTGACTGTGCTTTCGCATCTCAAAATAACATCCAGTCTACCTCAACGAGGGGTCTTGCTCTTTATAGTTCGCTCCCTCCATCGTAAAGTCTGCAGAGCAGAACATTTAATCTCATAGTATTGCAATCTAACATCTGATCACCATTTGATTCATTCAAAGCACCCTCTTTAGTTGTACTTGTACAGCACTCAATTTATCCAGTTGCTCCCGTATTGATTGTATCCCTTGAGTGTTCTCAGCCTTGGCTGGGAGTGGCTTTGGAGTGAAGTGTCCGCTAAATCTAGTGGTTAGGGACTATGATCAGTTTACAGGGTTCCTTCAATTTGTCAATATAACATATTGATCGTTGCTGATCTATTAACAGAAGGACGCCTCTTCAAGTTTCTTTGAACATAATAATATAACATGTCTGGTTTGGTATTGAGAAAGCGGTTTGGTATTGAGCCGTACTGATGTCTGTGACGGTACATATGGTTCCGAAAAAGGTTGTGAAGCCTAAATGATAGCCAAAGTGGCTAAATGTGAAAGAGCCATCAGCGCGATGGGAAGGTGATGTTGTGTGTCTGATAAGGGTTTCCACCTGAGCAGCAGCATCCCTGAGGAGCAGGTGTTTGATGGTGGACTTCACCGTGACGTTGGCCCGGATCACCAGCTCCAGAGCACTGATGGATGGGAACTCCTGGGGATGGAGGAACGGAGAAGAGGAGGGATGAGGAGAAATGATCAGAGATGGTGTGCATGAGAGAGAGCGACACAGCGAGAGAGAAAGGGGACAGAGAGAGAGGGGGGAAGACGTTCTGGTCTGGTCTTAGCTGATGTGTTTGCAAGGCCTTCTCTTACCTCTATGAACGTGCTGTTCCATAGCCTGGCGTGTATTTTGAGGACAGCCTGACTGGCCAGACTATAAAGGGGGCACCGGAAGAGCACACATCGTGCAGAACCCAACAGACAGTCCTGGGTAACAGAGAGAAAGAGAGAGATAAAGAGATTAGTGGCTGAATATGTGATCAATGTGTAGCAGAAAATCTGGTATTGAATTCTTGTGCATACGAGCGTAATCTATACATTTAATTGTGCGTTTGTTATTTTATATAAAGAAATTACAAACAGACACGTTTGTGTGTGTGTGTGTGTGTGTGTGCGTGCGTGCGTGCGTGCGTGCGTGCGTGCGTGTGTGTGTGTGTGTGTGTGTGTTTGTGTGTGAGTGTGTGCCGACTTGTTCCCTAAGGGTCCCTCCGCCTCATCTTACCAGTTTGAGGGACTTTCGTCGCTCTGAGGCAGCCACCGCCGGGGTGGTCCGTCCCGCGTTGCCCTTCGTCATCACCTGGCCCCCATGACCCTCGTCTTCAGGGTGAGACCGGCTCTTCCTCCCCGCCTGATGCACAAGGTTAACAGACAAAGACACAGTGATGAAGGGGTTAAAGCAGAACCATCAAGTGTAAGGTACATTTGCAAGACAATGCAACTACTTAAAAAAATACACATAAATGCAAAACAATGACGTTCAATTGCATTGAAGTTTCCAAATCAATTGGAAGAACGTACCAATATATCTTTATTTTTCTGTTAACTATATAAATATCATAGGTTTGGCATAATTGTCTAACTTTACGACTGGCTCGTGTTACTAAAGGAACTTAATGCACCCCTCCACCTACCCTCAGATGTTTGGACTGCAGGGCCTCTTCTACATCCTTGCTGTGGGAGAGTTTCAGCGGGTTGAGATCCTCTGACGAGGTGCAGCGTATGTCCGGGTGGTTCTCGAACTTCAGGCTGGCAGGATACAGGAGCCACTTTCCATTGGCCAACTCATACGGCCACAAGATGTTGAGGAAGGCTGACCCCAGCGTCTGCACCTCTTGGCCTGGATTGGATACCTGATAGCAGTAAAAATAGATAGATATAGTATCCCACCCGAATGTAAGATATATTCGACAATACGCACACACACATACACACACACACACACACACACACACACACACACACACACACACACACACACACACACACACACACACACACACACACACAAAGTCAATAATCCCTATTGACTTTGTCCGAAAGGCACGCGTTCTAAAAGATTGCATGCTCTGTGCCTTACCAAGCAATAGGCCCCTAGTTTATTTAGATGTATGGTGTACTTTTGATACCTCTAGCAGGACTGGAAGGCAGGATAGTCTAGTTAGCAATCAGGGTGTTAAGACTCCCAGCCAGATGGTTGTTGGTTCAAATCCAAATTACCCTAAAGTCAAGCTTCAAGGTGCCTAACCATACCTGCTCCTTGATGAAATGTATTTAAATTCACGTATTGTGAGTCGCTTTTTGAAAAGAGCTAAATTCCCAAATGTTATTTTATTCAAGCAACCTATTTGACAACCCTACTGTTGCTATACCTGACAGTGGCATAGACTGTTGTCACCGGCTTGGGTTGCTACCGGCTGGGGTAACAGCTGACCCTCAACAAACTCTCAAAGCTCTCACCGTGAACTCAAAATCCACAGGGCTCCCCACGTCGTCCAGCGTGGACATGGCACTCTCGCCCCTCACGGCCCCGCTGAAGAACAGCTGGTGGGGACGGGCCACCCTGCACACACACACACACACGCACACACGCACACACACACACGCACACGCACACGCACGCACGTGCACGCGCACGCGCACACGCACACGCACACACACACACACACACACACACACACACACACACACACACACACAGGGTCACATGAGAGTCTCTCACAGAAGCACATACTGGCACAGCTTCACAGCCCTGTCCAGTCGGATCAAAGAAGCAACATGACATCACTAGCTCCATAAGCATTCCTCGCCAACAATGTGTCTCTCTCTATCCCGTGGCTGAATGGATAGACGACATTTATTTTGTAAAGAGAGGGAAAGAGGCCATTAGCAGAGGTTTTGGAGGGTGTACTTACACACTGACCAACAGGGGGAGCTCTATCACCATTTTAGCAAGCGCTTTGACTGGCGCCAGGTCTGGTTGCTCACTGATTCTGAAAACCAATACGAAAGGAACAAGGGATATTTACGTTTCCGATCAAGATTATTTTGGGTTGTGTTTGCAGTATTAAAAGTACAGTATATTGCATTATTTTATATTGATCTTTTTCTTTTTGATATAGTGTTCATTCAAATTGAAAATGTAAAAAGATTCTTACGTTTTTAAAAGGAGATCAACTTTGAGCTCGGTTGTCTCTATGGTGATATTGGAAGTTCCTAAAATGATGGAGAATTTTATCTAAAAAAAAAATCTAAATGTTATTTTGTTGTCCAGAAACATTGTAACATTACAATATATTGAAATACTACTCAAAATTTGAAGGAATTTTTAGCAAGTATGTGTAAGAATCTTAAATAATGCATGGTGACTTCTTCATTTACATAAATCAAATGGCAATAACAAACAGTTACATCAACTTCACTTAATATGCTTTGTGAGTGTAATTAATAAGGGATCTAATTTATTTTATACTTCAACATCTTCCTCATCGAATAACAAATACATTGACACATTGAAGAGGGAACTTCTCCATGGTTACTGCCTTACCGTAGAGTCTCGTTTGACCGGGTTCCCCAACTCACACTCAGTCTGGGTGCCATTTTGGTTGAGCTCACATCGTACTTGTGACTGGGACCATAAGAAACCAAACCAAAATCAATCCAACTTCATCAGGAGTGAACAAAGGACTTCAAGATCATTGTTATTATTTATTTTTTCTAAGGGTTAAAAACACATTATTCCACGCCATTTTTTTAAATGTTTGATGATTGTTAAAAAATGTTGTGAACAAGATTTTTTTCACAAGAATGCAGTCTTTTTCATTACTACAGGACTGCTTATTCCTTAAAATATGTGGCCACTAGGTGGCATGCTAAAACCTTAAATAGCAAATCCACGGTCATGCGCATATTAAACCCATGATTTGAGGAGTCAAACTATATTACTGTGCTCTTGCACACTGAAGACTCGCTTGTGGAGGTTACTGCCTTGTATTGTAAAGCTTAGATGTTGTGACCCTTGGGGCCTTCCGTAGTATGTCTGTGTGCGTGTGTGTGTGTCGCTGTAACGGGGGTACCTGTGCCGGGATGCGGGAGCCCATGTAGGAGAGGGTGGGGGGCAGGGAGATGAGCAGCTGGGCGGCGTGCGCGTCGTCTCCGTCCTCGTCGGGGTCCTGGGGGTCCGAGGGGGAGTTGGTGATGGTAATCTCCAGGACCACCGATCGCTGGTCCGTCATGGAGAACACCTGCACCCCCTCATCGTCTCTGGACACAAGGGGGAAGGGGGACAGGAAGGGAAAGGATTTTGGATTAAGATGAGAAGATGCGCTTTGTTTATCCCAGACAGGGAATGTGGGTGTCACAGCAGAAATACAGGTCACTAATACGAATAAATGGTACCCTAGTGGAAATGAACGCGCAAATAGGGTTGGCTTAGCTCAGAGGTAGAGGGGTTGGAGGGTTGTTAGTCCGATTCATCCCCGGCTCCCCCTAGCTGGAGTGTCGGGGTGTCACTGAGCAAGACACCTAACGCTCACTGCTCTCGACGGGCTGCCAGTTGCCTTGCATGGTTGACTATGCCGTTGATGTGTGTGAGAGCCTTTGTCAGTCACTTTGGATAAATGCGCCTGCTCAATGTCTAAAATGTAAATGTCTTCATCATTGAGAATAGAGGTTAACATTATTGCATATAGTATGTTAAGTTATTGACATTATGCATTATTGAATATATTGATTATTTTTTCCATAAGTAAAACACTGTTAATGTGAATAATGTAATAATTCACAGCATGGGTAAATCAATTATACAAATCCACATTCATGAATGTATGCTAATGAAAGGATTCAGAAACAAATTCCGTATTGGTGATCTAGACTATTTTTGGCAGTAGCAATTATAATAACTTGATGAATAGAATAATAATAAAGCATGCTTTATATTTTATTTTAGCAGATACTAATGGCCAAGAGACTTAAACTAAAAACCAAGGTTTGAGAGCATGGTCAAACACATGCAGCATCCATCGATAGACGGCTATGGCAATTTATTTAATGCATTCACGAGCATGCACCCGCAATCTCATTTACATAGACCCTGCGTGCTTGGTTGCCAGGCAACCGTGTTCAGGTCAACAGCATGTTACATTACATCTCTACCCTTCAACGGCAGGTTGTGTTAGGCACTAACTTTGGCAGAGGGGTGAAGAGGTCAGAGTTCAGAGGTCGTGTTCCAAACTGGTAGCTCAGCTTCAGGTTGCTCTGGCAGATCTTGTCATCGCCACAGCCCTCCCGCAAGAAGTTAACCTGTGGGGAGAAAAATGTAATAGGAATATATAATATGCACCCATTATGAATCCTATTCCTTCTCTTAAACCAATCTGCCCGAGCCTCAGTGATGTTGTGTAGGATATTCTTGTGCCGTTTTGTGTTTGGATCTAATACACACATTTTGGTTAGCATGCTTCAATTGGTTTCAAAACGTATATATAAATGTGTGAGAAAGTGCTTGGGCCACCAATTGTTCAATTGTTCTGAGTGGGCGATGCAAAATGCATATAAAGGTCTTTAAAAAGGACGTTGTCCCCGGTCGGAATGAAGGGAGCTTTTCACACAGCTATTTAGAGGAAGCTAAATTCCTCGTGGTACTTCCAGGGAAAGACAAAGAACACCATCCATCTCAATCCGTCCCGCTGACCTCAGAGTGCAGGGTGTTGGAGGGCCACACGTTCAGGATGGGAGCCAGCTTCTCCAGCCGCTTGGAGCCCGAGTGCCTGCGTGGCGGGACGGGCTTGATGGTGTGTGTGATGGCCAGGGAGATGGGCCGCAGCTTGTCCCCCAGGTTCTCCTGTATGGAGACACCTTCAAAGGTCATAGGTCACCACAGGAGGTGAAGAGTGCTTGTTTTGGTCCGTTGGAACGATAAGGCTTTGGTCAAAGTGCGTGAACCATGAACGTCCATGTGTGTGGATTGCACTGTAAATGGCTTGTTTGTATGGGTGGTCTTCTAATTGAATCTGGAGACGCAGATCTATATTTTTGACTTCATAATGATAACAAAACAGCAACAGTCACCCTGGTACACACGTGTTTTGTCATCAAGTTCACCAAGACAACATAAAACCTGCAACACAACCTCTTGCTTGGGTGTCAATTCAACCTTCATTTTATCTCTTGTTTCATCAGCTTTGTATCAATGCATCAGGTGCGTGTGACTCACGTGCAGCTGGAACACAGCGCTGGTGCACACAGGGTGCCTCTGTCTGTGCAGCTCCACCTCCTCTGTCTGAGTGTACTCCGGCATCAGCGAGCTGCGACCCAGGAAGTTAACGCGGTGGGGCAGGCCCAGCTTCCTGCGCTCGGCGTCAGCTTCAAAGTGGACCACCAGAGCTGGGGTGGACGAGAGAGAGAGAGAGAGAGAGAGAGAGAGAGAGAGAGAGAGAGAGAGAGAGAGAGAGAGAGAGAGAGAGAGAGAGAGAGAGAGAGAGAGAACAACAGGGAGAGAACAACAGCGAAGAGAGGTAGAAATGTCAGGGCACACACACATACACACACACATAGACACACACAGAGTGCATGTTGAGAGAGAGAGCACCAGGGATGGAAAATATGTAAACATCATCTAAGGGAATATTATATTACACAGCTGGAGCCCTGGCCTTAAAATAATGCCTAACCACGGTTAATCCAGGGTTAAAGATACTGTGTATAAATAGTGTTGAGTCCACTGTGCAGGAGAGGTGTTGTAAGTGGTGGTGGTGTATTTAAAGGGGACGTGTAGAGACTTACTGATGTGTGGAGAGTAGTGTTCTGGGTGGGCTGTAAAGGTGAAGCATGCCTTCACCTCCACGCTGAAAAACAAATAGGACATTGATTTTATCTTGATTTGTTTCATTTCATAATTTCCTTAAGGGGAAGTAGAGAACCCATACTTATTTATCAGATAGACATACAGTATATATCAGACAGACATCAATAGGAAAGAGAGTGACAGAGAGAAAGAGAGAGAGAGAGACAGAGAGAGAAACAGAGAGAGGGAGAGAGAGAGAGAGAGAGAGAGAGAGAGAGAGAGAGAGAGAGAGAGAGAGAGAGAGAGAGAGAGAGAGAGAGAGAGAGAGAGAGAGAGAGAGAGACGAAAGAGACTCAGACACAGATAAAGATACAGAGAATATGACAGAGACAGAGAGAGACAGGGAGAGACAGACACACAGTCAGAAAGAGAGATGGATAGATACATAGCTGCTAGACAGAGAGTTGAATACATATTGATAGACAATAGAAATACCTGATTTTATTATTGTTTTTTTTAGTAGTTTTATGATTTGTGTGCGGTTTTCCTACCAGACTCCATCCCTGCCCTGACAGTTGCGTTGCTCCAGATCGACGTTCTGAGGCTCTATAGAAAGGTCCCTGACCACGTGGATGACCGGACGGGATCTGAGACACCACCGTAACAGCAAGGACAACCAGCACATCAATGGAAGAAGAAGGCATTAAAAACAGCTCACGCTTTTATCCAAGGAGACTTCTAAGTGAGGCTGAGAATAATCAAAGGCAGACAATCAATACTGGGTATACTTTAAGTGCTTCACGACAAAGTTTTAAAAAACAAAGAACAGAGTACTGTATAGCAGTAGGAATACACGTTGGTTGGAAATTGGTAATTATTTTCAACAGATATGTTGCTTTTGTACATTTGGGTACATTTCTGTTTTATACTTTGTTATTAGAAGTTTTAAATGATTCTTGAATGTACTGGGACACAAATTAACTACTATGATTTAATTAAATCAAAGTCTGCCTCTAAACCATAAATGATACTAAAACTAAAGTGTGATCATGTTTCTTCTTGTTTCCTCACCTGAAGAGAACCACCGAGTCGTTGAGAGAACCCACAGCCAGGTCCGGGTACTGGTTCTTATCCACGTCCAGGCCGCCAGAGATGGAGTAGCCGAAGCGCCTCACGTCAAAGTCCCGCCCGTCCAAGACCTGAAGAGCAAGGAGCATCCATTAAAACCAACACAGCTTTGAATAGCACAATCCATTTATGGGCTCCCTTTCTTCCTTCTCATAACTTAACCAAGTCATGCCCCACCTCATCACAGCGGGTGTGCGTGTTGCGTCGTGTTGTGCCCTCACCTGTGCTGGCTTCGTTTCTATGCCCGCATCGGACCCTCTGTAGATAAACACCTTGCCGTCGCCATCGAACGGCGCTCCAACCGCGATGTCTGCCCAAGTTTGAAAGAGAAGAAAAACAGCAGTTATAGTATCACCTCAAAGGAAACAAAGGCAAACGCAGGGAGAGTATTTGATGAGTATCATTCCATTTCAACACTAATTCTACTTGACATTATAACAATTCAAATCTATTGCAGAGGTAGCTGCCCCAATGTAATGAGATACAGACAGCTAGATAAAGAGAAAAGGAGTTTCCATGATGCCGACCTCCGTATCCGTCCTGGTCCAGGTCCCCGATGCTGCTGACCGTCATGCCGAACATGGAGTCGTAGGTGCCGTTGAGGCGTATGGGCCGGGCCTGGTCGTCCCAGTGGCCGAAGGGGTTCAGGTACACGTACACGGCCCCGCCGATCTCCGCCTTGCGGTCAAAGAAGTTGGGGGCGCCCACAATCAGGTCTGTCCAGCTGGAGGTCGGACGAAGGCAGGAATCAGGGAGGGTTAGAAATAGGAAAACCCAAAAGATAGAGCGACGCGGAATCTTTGATAAAGTCTTTGTTATCCTTTGGTTTGTTTTGTGAATATATGTGTAATTGTATGGGCTTTGGGCTCCTATATGGACAGGAGATTAACGAGAGAAGAGAAAAGTGGGTTTGGGAAGACATGCAGGGTACGACCGCAGGAGGGAATCGAACCTGGGTTGCTAATGGGCATATTAATTACATGGTTAGCCCATTAGTGGGCGGAGTCACTAAACCACCAATCGTTACCTCTGAGTTGAATGGATTTTTCGGGCGCAATTTCCCACCCATTTCCACCGGCTGCTACTGGTTGAGGAAGCTGGTGTACCACTTACCCGTCCCTGTTGAGGTCGGTGGTGGCCACCGAGTAGCCGAAGGACGAGGCCAGCTCCTCCCCCCAGAAGATGTGCTGCGGCACCAGGCGGTACACGTTGTCCTTCCGCAGCAGCACCACCGCCCCCGTGTGGTTGGCCCTGGGAGCGCCCGCCACGAAGGTCAACTCACCAAGGCTCATGATGCCCATGGCGGAGTCCACCGAGAAGCCTGGGGATGGATGGTGAGAGAGACATAGGGTAAGAATGAGAGAGAGAGGGAGAGAGAGAGAGAGAGAGAGAGAGAGAGAGAGAGAGAGAGAGAGAGAGAGAGAGAGAGAGAGAGAGAGAGAGAGAGAGAGAGAGAGAGAGAGAGAGAGAGACAGAGAGAGACAGAGAGACAGAGTGAGGGAAGGAGGGTGAGAGAGAGACAGAGTGAGGGAGAGAGAGAGAGAGAGACAGAGTGAGGGAGAGAGAGACAGACAGAGAGAGAGAGTGAGGGAGAGACAGAGTGAGGGAGACAGAGAGAGAGAGAGAGAAAGAGAGAGAGAGAGATTGAAGAGTGAAAGAAAGAAAAGCGAGTATGTGTGTGTGTACGTGTGTGTGTGTGTGTTAAAGTGTGCGTGTGAGAGGATGAAGAGGGAGGAAGGGTCAGTATTGACCATGTGGCTCAGAAGCCTCATCTCTCCTCTTCATTGCATGTAGTTCTAATCATCCCCTTACTAATGAAATGTGTGCCTTAAGTGACTATTGATTTTATGCCAAACTCAGTGCGGTGTTAAATATCCACCGTCCACGGTGCACTGCGATTGTGAGTAGAGGTCTAAGCCGGGGAGGGGGAGAAGCTGTGGGTCTGTGTGCATTTGGGAAGAGCAAATGGGGGTTGTAGTAAAGTGAAATAGAAGAAGATATACTGGGCCTTCACTGTTGTCTCCTGAGATTCATGGTGCCACTGAAAAGTACCGGTTGCCACTGGTGATGAAAACGTAGTGGCGGGACATTGATCAAGTGACTGATTGTGTGTGTGTCTGTTTGTGTGTGTGTACCTGTTTGAATGGGAGAGTGTAATCATGTGTTTGCATATAAAGTAGGCAGCAAGACTGTGGGAAGTGAGCTTGTGGGCGAGGGGGCTGGTGAGGGAATGCTTAACTGTTTGATGCCGTGGGGATAGAGATGTGAAATGCAAATGTGACATGTTGGCAGTATGTTGGCAAGCTGTGGAAAACATCACTTTGTTTAAATAAAAGGGAGCTAAACTTAACCTATGGTCGGGCATGCAGTGGCTGCTTCTCTAGTGTTGGAAGTGAGAGAGGGCTGGTAACCAAGAGAGGAGGGAGGGTAGGGGAGGTAGGGGGTTGGGGGGAGGGGTCGTTAGTCAAGAGTAAACATGCACAATTAATATCCATGAAGGAGACAACGACGACAGACAAACAAGAGAGCAGCTCTAGGGGTGGCAGGTGTGGAATGCGACGGCCGCCATGACAGTTCCCGTAAAAGAGAAAGGGAAACGACTCGACCTTAAATGGAGATGCTGCTACTCTTTAGTCACTGTCGCTCTGGGACATGGTGCTATTCTGGGTGGGACTTTAACACACGGTGCTGCGACCGGCGACCGCGACCAGGCCTCTGTTAAACCAAGGGCCTGTTTCCCACAAAGGTTTTTAAAAGGCCGTGGGAGGGTGGCCATGTCGTTAATGTCCTCGCGAGGACAACTGTGACCTTAAAATTGTCCAATTACAGGCAGTAGAGAAAAACGGGAGGAAACCAATTGATTGTACAGCAATATAGAAATAGGTTAAACTCTGATTGTGTGTATTGTAAGACTGAGTACAAATCTAACAATAGGTCACTTGGCTTAAAGGGCTATTATTAAAATATGTTCAACAACAATTGGCCTCCTATTTTGTCCCAATCGTACAGGTGCACCTTTAAGGCTATGCATTGATGTGGTATTGCTTCCACCTAACATGACCATTATTACAAGGCTACCACATGATGACTTTAGGCTTGTGTAGTATCATAAATGATAATGAGGATGTATCAGTAATAGCTGTCCCTCTGCTCTGTCATAAATAAAAAAAATAATGAGGGTTTCATTGTCATTGGGTTAGAAATTGATGATGGTATGCAAGTTATTAAACGCATGTTGAAGGTCACTGGGGAACTTTATGCGTAAAATGAACGGGGAATCTTGAGGAGTGTATGGGGAGATATAAGAGAGATATTGGAACCACGCTGTTAATGCAAAGGAAACACTTGCCCTTTAAAAAATACATTTCTGGAAGGTACGTTATCCTTTTTAATAGCGAGCCACTAAAGGTCTTGATTATCGATGCCAAGAAACTAGACAAAACAATCACTCAAACCAAAAGACGATGCAGGCGGGAATAATACTTAATATATATGTATAAATTAATATATTTGCTTCAGCGATAATTATACACATACCATAGAAGGTAAAGGGTTATTAAGAGAGGGCTATGCTCCTTCCCCACAGCCATAACAGTCTTTTGGAGGACGTCCCTGGTCCCCTGTTGCTAATGGAAGAGGGCTTCATCGACTCACTCATGCTGATCTACTCACCGAGGTAAATGAACTCACTAATGTTATTTGACTAATGCACTAACTTCCCAATGTTGTTAGCAAACCACAAGCAGACATTTGATTGACACCTATGAGGTATCCACCGCCACCACCAAGTGCCCTGGAGAGCTGTTTACAGACGAGAGACAGACACATGCCCTCTGACTGACAGACCGGGCGGGACAGACGGACGGGACGACAACAGAGACCAGCAGACGGAGAACAGAACACACACAACACACACACACCCTGCTGCAATACTCAAAGACAACCATTTGATTGATGTCAAGTCATCATCCAAGGGATTGCGTTCGTATTTATGTATGCATGTATTTCACAAATTTGGCCTTATGTTTTCATCAGTTAATTTATGTTTAATCTGAAGAAACAGTAATACAATGGCTATCTTTTCATATCAGCGGATGGTGGTATAATTATTTATCGACTGGCTATAAACACACTATAGTTCAGAGAAACCAAACGGATGAGACGGAGAAGACAGTAGGACAACACCACCACAAGCCCAGTCAGCCCCCGGTCGGGAGACAACAGACACCCGTCACGTCTACAAACCTAGGTAGCTATTATGAGCTACGTCCTCAAAGGTGGAGCGGCTGGAGGGCTCCTGCGTTTTGTACAGCAGCGTATCTTCGAAGGGGCTAGCCATGAACAAGAGCCCTGTGGCCCAGACCAGAGAGAGACCGAGAGAGAGAGAGAGAGAGAGAGAGAGAGAGAGAGAGAGAGAGAGAGAGAGCAGTGCAGGGGTGGTGGAGGGGTGGTGGAATGGTGGGGGTAAAAGGGTGATGAAGAAAGAAAATAAAGGAGGGGGGGGGGGGACAAGGAGGTGCAGGTGAGATGGCTTGCCGGTTTTATTGGTGCTCAGTCAGGGGGCGGGGCTTAGTGTCTCTCCTCTTGAAGCCACTGAGCACTGACATGGGGATGGGGGGAGGGGTTGACAATTCATACTCCGACTGTACCCAGAATGCATTGTGGCTGCCTCGCCCTTGCAGAACTGAAAATGTTTCTTCCTTTTTGTTCATCATCATGTGATCATCAGTGTAAAAGATTCAATGTGACACTATATTAAATATGTCAGATGTTTGGACAAGTAATACTCAGGGACAGTATAAAAAAGTAGTCGTCTCTAGACCCTGGTGAGTCATAAACAGATCAGCCAACAACTGTCCTTAAGCCAGTCTGAGCCAGTTTGGCCCGACTGTCAAATCCCAGCGTTTGGATGTGAGCTTAAAGTTATTTTCTGGGTACAGAGGTTAAAGGTCAACCTTCCCCCCCCGGCCCTGTCCTTCTCCTCTGTGCGCGGTCAGCGGTCAGCAGAGAGGAGGGATCCTACCCAGGTAACTATGGTAAGGCAGAGGGATCAGCCGCGCGTTCAGCTGTCTCTGATCGGCCACCTCATAGGGCCCGTCGTCATAGAAACCCACATCCAGCAGACTCTGGTTGATGAGCTGGACTCGCATCTCGCCTGGAATTCAAAGATGTGAAGGCACAGCAAAGCACTCTGTTTCTCATGCAGTGCACACACACACACACACACACCACACACACACTCATTCTCTCAAAACTGTCATGCAAATACAGTAATACAAAATCTAAAATACATTGTAAGCAAATATGTAACATAAATTGAATAAAGTATCCATTATTTGAGCTTTTTTATGAAAATGTTTTCCAGTAAGATAACTGAAATTACTTTATAGCCTTACAGAGGAAATCCAGCTATGTTATAGAATATACTATCAAATGGAGGCATGCTAAATGTAGAGTAAACCTTCTTAGTTAGATTGATGGCTTGTGCTACTGTATATGGCTGAACCATATGTCAGACGTATAGTGATTGAATGCACCAGAGCAATGCCCGGGCACTATTTGATGGAACAGCCAACATTGATCAGTATGTATACTGTTTCCAATTAGTAGATTGAATTATAAATCAATTAGACAATGTTGATCCAATGAAAGGAACTTAATGGGACGAACAGTGAGTTTGCTCTAAAGAACTTACAGATTGGCAGTTTACCGTATCCCCGCTTTTTGTATCTGGCTTGTCTTTTGGTTAGCAGCAGTGGAATTGCTTGTAAAAAGGTTTCTTGATACTATTCCAAATGTAGGATTTTAAGACTTGATGATGCTGCAGATCCATCATTATCTGTTATGAATCGATTTCAAAGTATGCACAGTGCTAGAAGTAAAGTCTGACTGTCTGACGGCAGAGGTAGACGTAAAATAATTCACATGCAAACAATCACTTCAAACATTGCTGGAAAGTAGAAAGTCTAACACCAAAAGGCAAGCCATCTTCCGGACAAAGAGTTCTTCTGAGTCCTATGATAAGGTTCAAGAATAAATGCTAAATATTTAATATGTTTGACCTGTTTACATCAGATAAGTAAAATAATGTACAAAGATCTATCGCATCACACACACATACAGACAAATACACACACACACACACTACACACACACACACACACACACACACACACACACACACACACACACACACACATATATATATGCCATCGTTCCTCAAATCGGCCGCCATTACCTTTCCAGTTGTAAGTCCCCGGGGCCCCAAACAGGATGTAGTTGTTGTCGGGGGTGAAGCTGACCGACAGCCCCTGCTGACAGAAGCCAAACTGCTCGTGTCCCTGGGGCCGGCCCTCGCAGAACTTCCACTCGCCCCCGTCCAGGTCGTCCCTCTCCGTCAGGTCCTCGCTCAGCACGTAACAGCGGCCAATGGGGTCGCGCGTCTCCGACGGCTGGTTCACCCGCTGCCGTAGCTCGTACAGGTGGGCGCAGGTCTGGGAGGGGGGGGGGGGGGGGAGAGAGAGAGAGAGAGAGAGAGAGAGAGAGAGAGAGTTAAAACGGAGCTCTGCTTTACCATTGGGAATTTAGAATAATTGAATCCAGAAAAAGTAACAGATATTCCCGTCCTACAACTCATATGTTGGTAACAAGTGGTTAGGGTTCCAGATAAACATCATTTAAACCCACAGTTTCTATTACAGGAAGAGCACAAAGAAAGTGGCCGCGTCGATGTATCATTGGTCTAGCTCCTAGCACTGTTGTGGCTGCGTTGTGGTGCTGTTATGTGGGGGGACTTACCACCACCTTCCCTCCAATGCCCTGGCTCTTCACTGTGACTCCCAGCCACTGGTTGTCCTTGCTTTCTCTGTCCAGACTCACTGGGGAGGAACATTGATCCAAGGGGTTATTATGAAAGGCTCATACGAATGCATTTAAAAAGAACATTCCTGCACACTAATTCTAATTGTCATATAAGCTATTATGTTTGCAATTCTTCCACTACAACCAACATTGAATCACGTATGACTCGCCCAATTAGAAGACAAATCAATCAATAAATCAATTAAACAATGTTTATCCCATGCAGGAATTAGAAATTGCATGAATAGTCGGTTTCACCTTACTGTCAAAGATGGGACAGCTGACAAGAATCAACTTATTGTATCAGGCTTGAGCCATGATATACATTAAGGGATACATACATTGTGTGCACAGATGCA
Organism: Gadus morhua; assembly: GCF_902167405.1. NCBI lineage: Eukaryota > Metazoa > Chordata > Actinopteri > Gadiformes > Gadidae > Gadus > Gadus morhua. The sequence continues at coordinate 15,968,195 of NC_044060.1, forward strand.
TTTTTGTGACATTTGGATCCAACATGACAGTGGCAAACATGGCACATCGATCCCAGTCCAGGGCTGAGACCACAGCTCACTGACCATCTCCGTCGATGTCCACTCGCTCACAGTCGTACTCCTCTGGCGTGATGGGACACCTGAACAGTGCCCCGGGACGCGTGCCCTGCTGGGCCCCCTGGCCCGCGGCCCGTGGGGCCCCCACCAGGATCCTGGGGGAGAACAGCGTCCGTAAGTACTGATTAGCCACAGGTTTCCTCACTCCCCTTACAAGTCCCAATCGGACGTGTTGCCTCTCAGGGACAGGGTAGTCTGGAGGTACGGGTGGAGGGTCCTGGGTTCAAACCCTGTGCTCACAGGCTAACCCTAGGCCTCCTCGGATCAGAACTCAGCCCCAATGGTTCCTCATGACATCAGACGTCTGCTGACTGAGACTACAAAGTCCTTTCACTACTGAAAATGTTAACTTAATTTCATTAATGGTGCTTGAATATATTGATTATATAGAAATAAATATTGAGCTCCAGATGAGCTCAGTAAGTCACGTTAAAGTCACAATGTGTTAGATTGAGCCCCTCCTAGTTCAGAATTTCAAAAACTCCATTACAGCGTTCTGTCCATTACAGCTGGCAGTGCAGCTGTGTGATGCGTACAAGCATAGCTTGGCTGGCGAGTGAATGGAAGCCAGTGTTACTGGCTGACAGAGTGTTACTGGCTGACCAGTATCAGATATGATTTTATTGATAACATTGAAAGCACTATCGATCAGCATTGACTACAGATACTTCCAGGTCATTTGAAGCTAAGAGCTAGTTGAAGAAGTAAATTGACCCTTCCTAAAGTCACACATTGTGACTCAAGTCACACATTGAGACTTTCAGAGGGATTAAATGGGATTTGATCCTGTTGATCATGGGATCAAATACTAGTAAGGTGGTCATTTAAGAAAAAAAGTTATTTCCTTTTTTAAAACGTTAACACATCTAAAGGTAAACAAATCCCAACTTCTTCACGCTTCCAGTTATGTGAGGGAATATATGCGACTAAGGGGCTTTACTGTGGCTTTCTGATATTTCTTCATGTTCTGCCAAAATACCATTCAATGTGGTGGAAAAAAGGGTATTTCCAGTGGGATGGAGAGTGATATTTCTGGGTGAGGGTGGGGGTGGCTGGGGGCGGCGACGGGCCCTGTTGATGCCTTCTGCCTTTTTTGGGCTGGCTGATCCAGGCTAGGAGGCTATTTAAAAACCCCAGCGTTGAGCCCCAAACAACGTCAGCCATGGTGTGAGCACGGGAGCGAGACACAAGGTGAAACAGGGTGAGGTTGAGTGATAATGAAAGAAAGAGCAGAGAAAGAGCTACGCCGTGTGTTTCTCTCATTAGCAGCGGGTGTATAATATAGTCCTGGCTTGGGTTTGGAGATGTGAACCACACAACTGTAAGCAGAGTGTGAAGTTAGGAGTTCCACATTGCCCTAGTGTGTAACAATCTTAAATTAGAGCCCTCCTTGCGGCGTGCTGGGCGTTTGGCTATATATACGGCCCTGCTAGCTGATAACACGGGGGGCCAGACGCAGACAGACACCACTGGCAGAGGCATCCCCTCGGGCTATATCTGAAGGACCACGTAAATTGTTAGGCACCAAGCAGCCACGCCACTCTAAGCTGTAGCTAGATCTCATTTTCATGTAAAAATGTCTTGATACGAAACAAGAGTAGTGTACAGTAGCAAGAGTGGGGAAAAGGGTTGGAATAGGAATGAGTTCATCAAACCGGCGATAGAATGGCTTGGACTTGGACTAGTCCTAACCCTACTCTGTAGAAATTATATGTTACATTAATTTAAATCTTGGTATGTTTGTATTAACTACCGGTTCTTTAGTGTGTGATAATGTGACTTTGAGCTGCCAGAGCTCCGAGAAGGCTGCGCCCACCACCGTCCCCTTCCTCTGCTGCGATGAAGAGCAGAGCCCCAGCCCAGCTGTAGCTGGGTGACTTATCAACAATGCTACAGCTGGTACGGACGGCCAGGGAGCTGTTTATAGCGATGAGCATAGAACCAACGGCATCTAATGAAGACTCCGACGTATCGCTTGCAGGATTCCTGTCTAGTGCCGTGGGACAGCCAAGCCAAGGGACAAAATAAAGTAGCTCAAAATAAATAAACACTGAGTAGAATTTGAACTGAATTGAATATTGCATTGAATGTAAACTT